>NC_138375.1:42659363-42710045 GCF_054177405.1 Leptonychotes weddellii
TCTTGTTGTTGGTGTATAGGAATGGCACTAATTTCTGTGCATTGATTTTATATCCTGCCACTTTGCTGAATTCCTGTATGAGTTCTAGCAGTTTTGGGGTGGAGTCTTTTGGGTTTTCCACATAAAGTATCATATCATCTGCAAAGATTGAGAGTTTGACTTCTTTGCCAATTCAGTATGATTGCTGAGGCTAGGACGTCTAGTACTATGTTGAATAGCAATGGTGATAGTGGACATCCCTGCTGTGTTCCTGACCTTAGGAGGAAAGCTCTCAGTTTTTCCCCATCAAGAATGATATTTCCTCATTGAGAATGGTTTTTCATAGATGGCTTTTATGATATTGAGGTATGTACCCTCTATCCCTACACTATGAAGAGTTTTAATCAAGAAAGGATGCTGTACTTTGTCAAATGGTTCTTGTTCTTTCTTTTATTAATATATTGTATCACACTGATTGATTTGCAGATATTGAACCAACCTTGCAGCCCAGAAATAAATCCCACTTGGTTGTAGTGAATAATCCTTTTAAAGTACTGTTGGATCTTATTGGCTAGTATTTTGGTGAGAATTTTTGCATCCATGTTCATCAGGGATATTGGTCTGTAATTCTCCTTTTTGATGAGGTCTTTGTCTGGTTGTGGGATCAAGGTAATGCTGGCCTCATAAAATGAGTTTGTAAATTTTCCTTCCATTTCTATTTTTTGGAACAGTTTCAGAAGAATAGGTATTAGTTCTTCTTTAAATGTTTGGTAGGATTCCCCTGGGAAGCCATCTGGCCCTGGGTTCTTGTTTGTTGGGAGATTTTTGATTACTGCTTCAATTTCCTTACTGGTTATGGGTCTATTCAGGTTTTCTATTTCCTCCTGGTTTGGTTTTGGTAGTTTATACTTCTCTAGGAATGCATCTATTTCTTCCAGATTGTCTAATTTGATGGCAAATAGTTGCTCATAATATGTTCTTATAATTGTTCATATTTCTTCTTTGTTGGTTGTGATTGCTCCTCTTTCATTCATGATTTTATTTATTTGGGTCATTTCTCTTTTTGATAAGTCTGGCCAGGGGTTTATCAATCTAATTAATTCTTTCAAAGAACCAGCTCCTAGTTTTGTTGATCTCTTCTACTGTTCTTTTGGTTTCTCTTTCATTGATTTCCTCTCTGATCTTTATTATTTCTCTTCTCCCGCTGGGTTTAGGTTTTATTTGCTGTTCTTTCTCCAGCTCCTTTAGGTGTAGGGTTAGGTTGTGTATTTGAGACCTTTCTTGTTTCTTGAGAAAGGCTTGTATTGCTATATACTTTCCTCTTAGGACAGCCTTTGCTGTATCCCAAAGATTTTGCACAGTTGTGTTTTCATTTTCATTGGTTTCTATGAATTTTTAAAATTCTTCTTTAATTTCCTGGTTGACCCATTCATTCTTTAGTAGGATGCTCTTTAACCTCCATGTATTTGTGTTCTTTCCAACTTTCCTCATGTGACTGAGTTCTAGTTTCAAAGCATTGTGGTCTGAAAACATGCAGGGAATGATCCCATTCTTTTGGTACTGGTTGAGACCTGATTTGTGACCTAGGATGTAAGCTATTCTGGAGAACGTTCCATGGGCATTAGAGAAGAATGTGTATTCTGTTGCTTTGGGATGGAATGTTCTGAATATATCTGTGAAGTCCATCTGGTCCAGTGTGTCATTTAAAGCCTTTATTTCCCTGTTGATCTTTTGCTTAGATTATCTGTCCTTTTCAGTGAGGGGGGTGTTAAAGTCCCCTAGTATTATTCTATTGTTGTTGATGTGTTTCTTTGATTTTGTTATTTATTGGCTTATATAATTGGCTACTCCCATGTTAGGGGCATAGATATTTACAATTGTTAGATCTTCTTGTTGGATAGACCCTTTAATTTTGATATAGTGTCCTTCCTCATCTGTTATTACAGTGTTTGTTTTAAAATCTAATTTGTCTGATATAAGGATTGCCACCCCAGCTTTCTTTTGGTGTCCATTAGCATGGTAAATGGTTTTCCACCCCCTCATTTTCAATCTGGAGGTGTCTTTGGGTCTAAAATGAGTCTCTTGGGGACAGCATATTGATGGGTCTTGTTTTTTTATCCAATCTGATACCCTGTGTCTTTGATTGGGGCATTTAGCCTATTTACATTCAGGATAACTATTGAAAGGTATTAATTTAGTGCCATTGTATTGCCTGTAAGGTGACTGTTACTGCATATTATCTCTGTTCCTTTCTAGGCTATGTTACTTTTAGGTTCTCTCTTTGCTTAGAGGACCCCTTTCAATATTTCTTGTAGGACTGGTTTCATGTTTGCAAATTCCTTTAGTTTTTGTTTGTCCTGGAAGCTTTTTATTTCTCCTTCAATTTTCAATGACAGCCTAGCTGGATATAGTATTCTTGGCTGCATATTTTTCCTGTTTAGTGCTCTGAATATATCATGCCAGTCCTTTCTGGCCTGCCAGGTCTCTGTGGATAGGTCTGCTGCCAGTCTAATGTTTCTACCATTGTAGGTTATAGGTTACAGACCTCTTGTCCCTAGCTGCTTTCAGGATTTTCTCTTTGTCTCTGAGACTCATAAGTTTAACTATTGGATGTTGGGATGTTGACCTATTTTTATTGATTTTGGGGGGGTTCTCTGTGCCTCCTGGATTTTGATGCCTGTTTCCTTCCCCAAATTAGGGAAGTTCTCTGCTATAATTTGCTCCAATATGCCTTCTGCCCCCCTCTCTCTTTCTTCTTCTCTGGTATCCCAATTACTCAAATATTGTTTCATCTTATGGTATCATTTATCTCTCGAATTCTGCCCTCTTGATCCAGTAGTTGTTTATCTCCCTTTTTCTCAGCTTCTTTATTCTCCATCATTTGGTCTTCTATATCACTAATTCTCTCTTCTGCCTCATTTATCCTAGTAGTTAGAGCCTCCATTTTTGATTGCACCTCATTAATAGCCTTTTTGATTTCAACTTGGTTAGATTTTAGTTCTTTTATTTCTCCAGAAAGGGATTCTCTAGTATCTTCCATGCTTTTTTCAAGCCCTGCTAATATCTTTATAATCATCATTCTGAACTCTAGTTCTGACATCTTACTAATGTCCATATTGATGAGTTCCCTGGCAGTTGGTACTGCCTCTTGTTCTTTTTTTTTGAGGTGAGTTTTTCTGTGTTGTCATTTTGTCCAGAGGAGAATAGATGAATGAGAGAACAAAATGCTAACAGGGTAACAATGGCCCCAGAAAAATATACACTTAGCAAATCAGAAGAGACCTGAAATTGTGGGAAAAGAAAGGGAAAGAAAGAAAAAAAAGAAAAAGGAAAAGATTAAAAAAAAAAGTACATAAGAAAGGAAAATGGAAGGTTCCAGTAGACTAGAAATACTTAGCATGTATCTCAAACGCTGACACAGATGTCCGTGTCATTTTTCTTTTTCAGTTTCTCAAGAAGGATGGTCAATTAAACTGAAAGGTGTGGTTAGATGTTTTTTTTTTTTCACTTTTGTAACATTAATTTATGACTGAGTTCATTCAGCCCAGTAATCTGAAATACGGTGCAAATTCTAGCCGTGTGTCTTCTATAACCTGGATGTTAGAATAGCCAATATGTACAAAAAGAATTAAAACAAGTATTTTGTCCTATGTATAACACAAATTAATTTTACACAGAGAAAGATGTTTCTAGGAAAAAGAAATTCTGGTAATTCATACTATTTCTTTGTATGAACAAATAAAATCTATTTTACCAAAAAAAAAAAAGTATATGATGAAATATGATCAGGCTAGTGAATAGATCAGTGCCACACCCTAGATTTTGGGCGTGTTTTGGTCTGTTAGTAGAAAGTGCCTCCCAGAATTTTAAAGAAAAGCTTATATATGTACAAAAATAAGATTAAATATGAAGAAGGGATGGAATATGACTGTAAAGATGAAAATTATAAAATATTTTATAAAAGGAATTGATAAGATAAGAAGTTGGTTGAAAAAAGAAAGAGAAATAAAAAAAAAAAGGGAGAGAATGTGATCAGGCAGGAGACTTGAACAAAGCCATACACTAGAGATTTAGGGTATATTTTGGTCTGTTAGAAAGAAGTGTATCTCAAAATTTTAAAGAGAGAACAACTTATATATATATTATATATATATTTATATATATATATATATACTTATATATATATATACTTATATATATATATATAAATATATATATATTTTACATTTTGGTATATATATATACCAAAAAGAAGGTTAACTTTTATGAAGGGATATAATATGACTCTAATAATGAAAAATAAAAAAGTTTTTTAAAAAAGGGATTGATAAATTATTGGTTGAAAAAGGGAAAAAGAAAAATTCAAAAATAATAGAATAAGAAAAAAAAAGGAAATTAAAAAAATTAACTTTGGAAGACTAAAGAATCAGGGGGGAAAAGCCATGAATTCTATGTGCAGTATTCCCCTAGCTCTGGAGTTCTGCTGTTCTCATTGATTGGTAGACTTGGTCTTGGCTGGCTGTTCTTGCTGATCTTTTGGGGGAGGGGCCTGTTGCCGTGGTTCCTAAATGTCTTTGCCGGAGGCAGAATTGCCCCACCCTTGCTGGGTTCAAGCTAAGTAATCTCTCAGGAGCTTTTGTTCCCTGCAAGCTTTCCCTACAGCTTTGGAGGACAAGAGTGAAAATGGCGGCCTCCCAATCTCTGCCCTGGAGGAGCTGAGAACTCGAGGCGCCACTCCTCAGTGTGCCCTCAGAGAAAAGCAGTCAATCATTCCTGTCTCCTCCTTCTCTGGCCACACTCTGTGCTCACCCGGCTTGTGACCAAGTGTTTCTATCTCTGGCACATGACCCCGTGTGGAGTCTCCAAACCCAGCAGACCCCTGTGCTGCACTCCGTGCTGCTCTTCCCGGGGGAAGAAGCGGAGTCTCCCCAGATCTGCCTCTTGTTGGGTCCCTGCTGGAAGAGCAGCAGCCCGACTGCCACGGATCATGGTTTATGGCAACCCTGAGCTGAGAGCCCACTCCTCAGCCATCTCTGCAGCCAGCTTCCCCACTCCGATACCTGGGAGCTCTGCTGCACTCAGGCATCCCCGGTCTTTCTGTGACCCCGAGGATCCTGAGACCACACTGTCCCAGCGAGGGTTCCACCCCCCTGCTTAGCCACTGGAGCGATGTCCCCTCAGCAGAGCAGACTTCTAAAAGTTCCAATTTTGTGCTCTGCTGCTCTTTCACTTGCCGGTAGCAGCTGACGGAGGCCCCCTCCCCCACCATGTATCCTCCCAAATATCACCCTGGATTCACTTCTCCGCACGTCCTACCTTCCAGAAAGTGGTCGCTTTTCTGTTCAGAGAGTTGCTGCTATTCTTTTCTTCGATCTCCTGTTGAGTTCATAGGTGTTCAGAATGGTTTGATCCCTATTCAGCTGAATTCCTGGGACCAGACGATATTTAGGTCTCCTACTCCTCCACCATCTTGCTCTTCCCCTATATGTATTTTTTTAATTTTAATAATTGTTGCCAGAGTGTATTCCAACAAAGCCAGTAATATTTTACATTTTACCAGCAGTGTGCCAAAATAACCCTGTCCTTCCCACATTCCCACTGGCAATACTTTTATTGGTCTTTTCCAATCTCATGTTTATAAAATCATAACTTATTATTGGGTTAGTTCATATTTTTCTGACTACTAGTGATTTTAATCCCCTTTCCATATTGTGTTGGCATTTGAATTTGTCCATCTGTGAATTCCTATTCATAACTTCACCTATTTTCCTCTTGAGGAGTTTCCGTCTTGTCAATTTAAAAGACTTTTATAAATATATATTATAGGTACTGAATTTCCACCTTCAGCATTGGAATTTGTTATAATTTGCTGTAAATATTTGAATTTTTATATGGCTAAATATGGTTTTTTAAACACCTTATTTTCTATTCTTGGATAAGAGTCTGCTTTACCATGAAATTATACATGAAGTCACCTTAATATTTTTTTTTTTTGCAGCAATTTCTATTTTTCTCTTCTGCCCCTCCAACTGCTCTATCCTTTCTTATTTGTGTTATATAAGTCAGGGGTTCAATTTTGTTTTCACCCCAAAGTAGCCAATTGTGTCAATGCCATTTAAAAAAATCCCTATCCTTCCCACTCTGAAATGAAGCATCAATTTGTCTACATTACATTGGTCAAATATATTATTTCTTGAGTCAACTATGATAATTTATACTGGCTATAATTTATATTATTTATTGAGTCAACTATGATAATTTATGTTAGCTATTCCCTCTAGGTTTTCAAATTCATTGCCATATGTTTGCCTGGAACATGTTTCCTATTGTAATTTTTGAAAATCTCTCCTGTGCTTCTGGTTGGGTTTCCCTTTTAATTCCTAATCATTTGTGTATGTGTGAATGTGAATTTATTTTTTCCTGAAATCAGATTATTTATTTTTCCTACAAATTTTTGTTTTCATCAAGTCCTTTCATTCATATGAATTTCAACTTCCTTGTTTGATTGTATTTTATTTTTGTATTTTTTCAAAGACAAATTCCAATTTCCTTTATTTTCATTATTTTTTTAATGATCATCATTAAAGGTATGTTTTTTGTTGTTTGTTTGTTTGTTTTTGCAGATATGTATTCTCAGTAGAGGTTTTAATTTGTGCTCTAGGTTTAAGTGTCAGTTTTTTTTTTTAGTCGATAATTTCCTTTTGGTCTAAGGATTCACCAGGCATTTTTAGTAGTAGTATTTATCAACATATATAACCTGTGAAATATGTGGGTTTTGTTTAATTACACAGTTGTTTTGGAATTTAAAAGCTTTTTGTTTGAAAACATCAACTTGTTCTTTTTATAAGTTTTATATAGCACATAGAAATATATACTTATTCCCCAGTCATGGGAGGTAAGGGTCTCTGTATATCTCTAACTATTGTTATTTGTGGTTTAAAACTTTATTTAGTTATAAGTTGCATGCAGTAAATAGCACACATTTAAAATGTACAGTTTGATGAATTTTGACAGATATCAAATATCGCCATGATCAAGATACTATTTATATCACTCCCAAAGTTGCTTCCTTTGGAATCTATCCTTTCCACTCCCAGCTACAGACAACCACTGATCTGCTTTCTATTACTAGAATTGTATATAAATGAAATTTTGTATAAATGAAATGATAGAGTGTGTACTATTTTTTGATATGCATTCTTTCATGCAGAATAATAAACTTGAGCTTCATTCATGCTGTTATTTGTGTCAATTATTTGTTATTTTTTTTTTACTATTAAGGAATGTTCCATTGTATGGAAATAACACATTTATTTTCTCATCTGATGAAATATATTTTAGTTCTTTCCAGCTTTTAGCAATTATAAATAAATTGGCCATGAACATTTATGTACAATACTTTGTGAATATGTTTTCACTTGTCTTAGGTAAATACCTAGGAATAGAAGGTTTGGGTTGTATAGTAGGCTTATGTTTTAGCTTTTCTAAGATTTATTTTATTTATTTTTTAAAGAGAGAGAGAGTTGGGGGGAGGGATAGAGGGAGAGGGCAAGAGACGCACAAGCAGACTCTCACTGAGTACAGAGTCTGACTCAGGGCTTGATCCTACAACTCTGAGATCACAACCTGAGCAGACACCAAGAGTTGGACACTTAACCGACTGTGCCACCCAGGCACCCCTGTGTTTTAACTTTTGAAGTGACTGCCAAACTGATATCCACAGTGGATGTACCATTTTATATTCCTGCTAGCTGTAGAATGAGAGTTCCATTTATTCTGCATCCTCACCAACACTTGGTATTGTCAGACTTTCTAATATTAGCTATTATAATGGTGATACAATGTCATCTTGTGACTTTAGTTTTTTTTATTTAATTAAATTAATTTATTTGAGAGAGCGAGAATGAGAGAGAGAGAGAGAGAGAGCACATGAGGCGGGGAGGGACGAGGGAGAAGCAGACTCCCCACTGAGCAGGGAGCCCAATTCGGGACTCGATCCCGGGACTCCAGGATCATGACCTGAGCCGAAGGCAGTCGCTTAACCAACTGAGCCACCCAGGTGCCCCTATCTTGTGACTTTAATTTGCATTTCCTTTATGATTAATAATGTTAAATTTCTTTTCATGTGTCTTCAGCTATTAATATATTCTTTTGGGAATATTTGTTCAAATCTTTTTCCATTTATTATTGGGTTGTTTGACATATCAAAATAGAAGAGCTCTATCAATGTTGTTGCTATAAGCCTTTTGCCTGATAAACGTGGAGAGAATTATCTTCTCCTAGTCTGTGATTGACTTTTTGTTTCTTAATGGTGAATTTTAGAGAACAAAACTTTCAGGTTTTTATAAAACCCAATATATCATTTTTTTCTTTTTATGGATTATGCAATTTATGTTTTATGTAGGAAACCTTAACCTAACTAAAAGGGATAGGTTTTGTTCAGTGTTTATTTTTATTTTTATTTTTTTAAAGATTTTATTTATTTATTTGACAGAGAGAGACATAGCAAGAGCAGGAACACAAGCAGGGGGAGTGGGAGAGGGAGAAGCAGGCTTCCCGCAGAGCAGGGAGCCCGATGTGGGACTCGATCCCAGGACCCCGGGATCATGACCCTGAGCCGAAGGCAGATGCTTAATGACAGCCACCCAGATGCCCTGTTCAGTGTTTATTTTTAAAAGTCTTATAGTTTTAGTTTTCAACTTTAGCTCTACAATCTATTTCAAGTTAATTATTTTGTATGGTGTCAGGTAATGGTTGATTCCACCCCCCGCCCCATATTGATATACAGTTGTTTCTGTATCAGTTGTTGAAACATTTATCATTTCCCCATTGGGTTGTCTTGGGCACTTTTGTCAAAAAAGCACCCACTTCCAGATTCCCCATGCCAACATTCTTTAATCAGAGCATACATGAAGCCTTCCCTTTTTCCCCTATAAAACTTTCCACACCTCCTTGCCTGCTTTTGAGTCTCTGTCAAATGCAAGTGTTGGCTGACACCCTTGCTAAAAGCAAGCTCTGAATAAGTAGGTTTTGCTTGTTCTCATTTGGGTGGTCTTTACTTATTTCCACATAAGTCTTGAAATCAAATAGTTTAATTCTTCCAACTTGTTCGATTAAAATTTGTGCTGATTATTCTGAAGTGTTTGCGTTACTATATAAATTTTAGAATGAGCTTTTCAATTTCTGCAAAAAAAAGTGTTCTAAGTAATGACCGGAAAGATCCACATAGGGGATTCCAGAAGAACAAAATAATGTTTCTCTGAACCTCTTTGTACACTTCTGTGATTATCTCCTTAAATTACTGGCACTGGGAATCATAAGGTCATAGAGAATACCCCTTTGAAATTCTCATGCCTATTGCCAAACTACCTTGTAGAAAGGTAGTATTAATTTTCATGTTCACCAAAACTGCAAAAACTGGCATTGTCAATCTGTTTCAGCCTGGCCGATCAGAAGCCTGAAAAGTTATCTCTTTTTTAAGTCTTAAATTATTGTTTCTTTCTTTCTTTTTTTTTTTTTAGAGATTTTATTTATTTATTTGACAGAGAGAGACACAGCGAGAGAGAGGGAACACAAGCAGGGGGAGAGAGAGAGGGAGAAGCAGGCTTCCCACTGAGCAGGGAGCCTGATGCGGGGCTTGATCCCAGGAGCCTGGGATCATGACCTGAGCTGAAGGCAGATGCTTAATGACTGAGCCACCCAGGCACCCCTTAAATTATTGTTTCTAACAATTGTAGTTTTTGTATTTTTCCAGATAAGGTTTAGAAGAACTCTGTCAAGTTTTGAAAAAATCCTATTGGGATTAATACAGTATAATAATATACTTGGGGTTAATTAGTTTTCTTCATAGAGGTCTTATAAACCTTCTTCACAATTTTATTTGCAGGTATTTTTATATGTGTTGTAGTTGCTACCATGAGGAGAAGCTTTTCGCACTATGTATGTCTTTGGCAAGAGAAAACTTACCTTTCTTATAATTCTAAAAAGTAATATGTGCCTTTGCAGAAAATTTAGAGAATATGGAAAAAGTATGAAGAAGAAGAAAATTACTTATAATCTCACTGCTTGGAGAAAAATCTTTTTCATTATTTTATGATATATTTTATTCTGATATTGTTTCTTTTTTTCCTTATATATCTACATATACTTCTGTTGTTTACTTTCTATTTTCCATTGTAGCATAAGGTTTTTCCATCTGGTCTCATAAACTTTGGGGGACATATTTAATTTCTATATACTTCTTATCAAATAAATGTAAATCATGTCATAAATTTTATATTAATGCCTCAGTGTTCAATAGGTAAATTTTATTGCTTGATGTTAAAGTTCATGTTTTATATTTCTTTCTGTATTGATCCCTTGGCACCTACTGCTAGAATGGATACATTATAAGAGCTGTATACAATTACTTAAACTGAAAAAGGGATATTTGACTTGACTTTCAGTTTCAACAGTAGTGGGCTATACTGTCTCTAATAAGTTATCTCTCCCTGGCCCTCAATCATCTTTCTATAAAAGAATGAATTGGATGATTTCTCCTCTTCTTCCTCTTTCATCACTCTCAATATCACTGTTCATATTTACTGGTATTTAAAATATCAAGTTATTGTGCTAACTGTATTAGTTGTATTAGTTATTATTAAGAACAAACTGTATAGACAATGAGACTGATGCCTAGAAAGTCTATGGTCACAAGCTAGTGCATGGTAGAAATCAAACATGAATTTATCAGTCTTATAAGGTCATGTTCCTAACCTGTATGCTGTTGTGATTACCAAGGTACCTTCTGATGCTAATGGTTTAGAAACTTGTCCTAAACTAGATTTGATATCTCTAATACCTTGTCCTGTTTCTGTGATTGAGAAAAATGGGGGCTAAATAAATGACATGTCTAAACTCTGATCTTGTTTTACTGTTACTTTTACCAAGTGATACTTATTTTATTGTCAGTGTTTACTCTGTAGACAATCTTTCTGAAGTGCTATTGGATTCTTTCAGAGAATCCACTAGGTAGAATAAATGGTCTTATGAGATTCCTATGGCTGTAGAGATTTTCAATAGTGAGGTATAGGGGAGGAAAAACTTTCCCTCTACCATCTTAGGTTTGTGGTTGGAGCCTGCCAATTGAATTGACAAAGGAAAGATGAGCAGAAAAAAAAGAAAATTTTTATTGATGTTAATATTTTTAATTTTATGTGCATGGGGCTTTAGAGAAAAGAAGTAACCCCCCATGCTCCCCACAAAAATCATTAGTCCCATTTATTTACAGTTTTAATAAAGGGAGATAAATTATAGGGATGTGACTAGACAAGGGGAAGGTGGTTGGGCTTTTAGGAGGGATAAATTGTGGGAAGGTGACTAGGAAATATATGGAGGAACTCATGATAATCAGGTTTATTTAAAGGTTTCTTTAGGCAGACTCATCTCAGTCCATCTCTGTCTTTGGTAACAGGAGTTGGTTTCCTCATTCTGGTATGGGCGAAGGGGGACACCTTCACAAAGAAAGGTTGTGACCTTCATTAAGCAGCTACAGGGGAGAGCAGAGAATTCTTCCTGTGTCTGCTCTTTATCAATTGCCTTCAGCTCAAAATTATCCTTATGCCAAAGTGTAAGTGACATACCTTGAAGGCTGAATATTCTGAGCTCTTCAGAGGGAGCATGGAATCCTAGAATCTAAAAGTGGGAAAGTTCTTTAGCATTCATTCCATCCAAGCTCCCATCTGATCCTTGAATGCTCCTCATAACTAACCTCCTCTCTACATTTTCTCTTTGTTTTCCCTATTTTCTTCCTATTTGCTCTCCATCTTTTCCCTTGTTATCTTTTACTTCATTGTCTTCTTCCTTCTTTTCACTTTAATGCTTGGTGAATACATCTAACTCTCAAATACATCTTTTCATCTCTTGGTTGATTGTCTTCTAAGCCCTTGGAGGAAATGGTTGATATCACTTATCTTTTTATTGTTTTTCTGTCAGACATCTCTGTCTGGGAGCCCAGCTACATTTTACAATATTAGTGATGTGCTGTAAGAACCTAACATAACATTTCATAACCCTATAACACATCTTATTATCAGATGACAATAAGGTACAGTACATTAAATATTCATCATCCTTGGTTTACTTTAAAACAGGGGATAAGGCACAGAGGCTGCTTCAGACTAATTACTGTTCCAAATATATAGCTCAGTTTTTAATATTTAATGTGGGCCTCATAAAACTGTGATTGAAAACAATGCAGTGTATCAATCAGATGCCCTGCTGACATGTGCCATGGAAAGATATCCTGTTTATGGACAGTGCTGTTAAATTTCTGCAACAAATTGGAGCCTGCCAATTGAATTGACAAAGGAAAATACACAGTCAGAGATTGAATCTTCTGAATCTTCCAGGGAGTCTCAAACCTTGAACTTGTTTAGAGATGTTCCTGGACTTGTAGGTACATGACAGAACAATACAGTGTTCATTACAGTTAAAGATCCAGGCATATGAAAAAAGTAGGTTCTAAGAATAAAAATCAGCAAGAGCAGAAATAAGCCCGAAAAGACTTCAGATATTGGCATTAACAAAGACAGGTCTGAAAACATTCCTGATTGTGTTTAAAGAAATATAATGCAAAATTGAAGTTATTTGCAAGGAATACAAGATTGTAGGAAGTGATTTAGTAGATTTGAAAATAAACCAATACAACTTCTAGAAACAATTTCTATTTGAATCAATAAAAAATTTACTTTTGAAATGAAATGACTGAAATTTAAAACTGAGTGGGTGAGGTTAATAGATCAGACATAGTTGATGATAGACTCAATGAACTGGAAAATTGGTCAGAAGAAGTTACTAATTGTGTAGCACAGAAGGAAAAGGGCCAAAAAATACAGAAGAGAAGGTAAGAGATATAGACCCAGTGAGAGAAGCCTTACCCTATATTTAACTGGAGCCCCAGAGCAAGTGGGGTGAGAGAAAATAGGAACGAGGAAAAAATTATAAAAGTTAATGTGGTGGTTTTGAAATATGTCCATATTCTTTGTCACCCCTCCTTTTACTAGTTGAGCCTAATTTACTTCTTCATGTGTGGGCTAGATTTAATGACTTACTTCTAAGAAATGTGGGGTAAATGATTATGTGTGACTTTCAAAGCTAGGTCATTAAAAGAGAAACTTCTGCCAGGTCCTTTGTCCTGGATTGCTTGTTCTGTAGGAAGTAAACTGTCATGTCATGAGGATATTATGCTGTGTGGAAAGCCCTTGTAAAGAGAACGGACGCCTCTTGCCAACAGCCAGCACCAAATTACCAGCCATGTGAATTAGCCACTTTGGAATTGAATCCTCCAGCACCAGTCAAGCCTTCAGTTGACCATAGCCACAACCAATGAGTGCATGTAAGAGCAGCCTTATGAGAGATGCTGAGCCAGAACTGCTCAGCCAAGCCACTTTTAAATTTCCTCCCCAGAGAGAGGAAATTTCACTGATAGTTAACTGACATGATGATTAAGAATTTTTAAGCACCTATAACAAATATGAATCAACAGATTCAAGATATCCAAAAAATTTCAAGCACAATAAGAAGCAGCATATTATAGTAAAAATGGAGAAAATCAAAGAAAAAAAACCTTCAAAGAAGCCAGAATATAAATTACCTTCAAAGGGAGTTCCTGCTGGATTAGGGGTCAGCAAACTTTTTCTTTTTTTTTTTTTTTAAAGATTTTATTTATTTATTCATGAGAGTGAGAGAGAGAGAGAGAGGCAGAGGGAGAAGCAGACTTCCCGCAGAGCGGGGAGCCTGATGCGGGACTCGATCCCAGGACTCCGGGACCATGACCTGAGCGGAAGGCAGACGCTTAACCATCTGAGCCACCCAGGCGCCCAGCAAACTTTTTCTAAAAAGGGCCAACAAGTAGTTGTTTTGAGCTTTGAGGGCCACATGGTCTTTGTCACAACTATTCAAATCTACTATTGTAGTGAGAGGGCAACCATAGGTGATACAGAAATGAACAAGCATGACTGTATTGCAGTAAAACTTTATTTATGAAACCAGGTTGTGAACTGGATTTGGCCATGAGATATAGTTTGCTTACCCTGTGCTAGAGTGAAAGTCACTTTTTCAACAACAAAACAGAAGATAGAAGCCGGTGGAATAATATCTTCAATGTGAAAAAAAAACAATCACTAGTCTGGAATTCTTTATTAAAAGAAAATATCTTTTAAGAATGGAAGCAAAATAAGAAAATTACTTAAACATTCAAGAATGGAATACATTTGCTACCATCATGTCCTCACTAAAAGAAATTCTATGAGAGAAATTTCAATCAAAGGAAAGTGGTCTCTAAAGAAGAACCTGAGATGCAAGAAGAAATAAACAATAAAGAGGGAAAATATAAATGAACTTTACAAAAATAAGAGTAATATCTTGTGAAATTAAAAAATATAGAATTGCATAATAAATGCATGTAAGTTAAAATGTTAGTAAATATGTTTCTTGAATTGCCTGTAAAGAAGAGTAAGTATATTGTTTAATATTAGATTTTAATAAGTTAAAGATTCATGTTCTAGTTTCTAATGTACCTATTTAAAAAACTCCAATATAATGCCCCAAGCTAAAAGAGGTTAAAAAAAGGGAATGATAATAATTACTGCAAAAGAAGACAAAAATGGAGAGAAAGCTAAAACAGCAAAACAGTGACAAATAGAAAGCACCAAATGAAACAGTTGATCAAATTTAAATATGTCATTAATTACATAAATGTAATGACTAGAAACTCCAGCTAATAGAAACCAATTGTCAGAATTTAAAAAATCTTACTATATAATGTTTATAAGAGAGATCTAAAACCAGAATACAGAAGAGAATGAAAAGTAAAGGGATGGAAAGAGATACACTGTGTTAATCTTAATCAAAAGAAAGCTGGTGTGGCCATGTTACTATCAGACAGACCAGAATGTGAGGCATCAAAGTGTTATTAAAGTCACTGCATATTGGTAAAAGATGTCATTTAGGAGAAAGATATATTTGCTTGCTGCTAATAGTATGGCTTCATAATATCTAAGTAAAAAATGATAGACTATAAGGAGAAATGAACAAATCCTGATTAAAAAGTTTAACAACCCTTTCTCCATAACTGATGAAACAGACAAAGAGGGAAATGCAGTACAACTGCAGAAGGCAAAAAACAGCAAAATCTAAGGAAAGGTGAAGGAAGAAAATAGAAGCTAATGAAATTGGAAACACATAGACAATAGTGAGAATCAATAAAGCCAAAATTTGCTTTTTTGAAGAAGAAATATAACCTCTGGTAAAATGGATCAGGAAAAGAGAGGGGACATAAATAACCAATATCAGGGATTAAAAGAAAAGACATCATTGCAGCATCTTCAGATACTTTTAAAAGACAACAAGAAAGTATTACAATTTTATGCCAAAGATTTAAAAATTTAAATAAATGGACAAATTCTTAGGCAAAGACAAACTAAACTGACACAAGAAGATATAAGAAAATCTGAAAACCCTATAACAGGTTTTTCAAAACGTCCCCTTAAAGAAACCTCCAGACCTGATGGCTTCAATAGTGAATAATATCCGTGTTCAATAAGAAATAATTCTAGCTTCTTCTCTGCCTATTTGAATGCCTTTTATTTCTTTCTGTTGTCTGATTGTTGAGGCTAGGACTTCTAGTACTATGTTGAACAACATTGGTGAGAGTGGGCATCCCTGTCCTGTTCCTGACCTTAGGGGAAAATCTCTCAGTTTTTCCCCATTGAAAACGATATCCACTGTGGGCTTTTCATAGATGACTTTTTTTTTAAGATTTTATTTATTTATTTGACAGAGAGAGACACAGCAAGAGGGAAACACAAGCAGAGGGAGTGGGAGAGGGAGAAGCAGGCTTCCTGCCGAGCAGGGAGCCCAATGCGGGGCTCGATCCCAGGACCCTGGGATCATGATCTGAGCTGAAGGCAGATGCTTAATGACTGAGCCACCCAGGCGCCCCTCATAGATGACTTTTATGATATTGAGGTATGTTCCCTCTATCCCTACACTGTGGAGAGTTTTAATCAAGAAAGGATGTTGCATTTTTGTCAAATGCTTTTTCTGCATTGATTGAGAGAATCATTTGGTTCTTGTCCTTTCTTTTATTAATGTGATGTATCACATTGACTGATTTGTGAATGTTGAACCACACTTGCAGCCCAGGAATAAATCCCACTTCGCTGTGGTGAATAATCCTTTTAATATACTGTTGGATCCTATTGGCTGATATCTTGGTGAGAATTTTGCCATCCATGTTCATTAGAGATATTGGTCTATAATTCTCCTTCTTGGTGGGGGTTTTTGCAGATGACATGATACTTTATGTGGAAAATCCAAAAGACTCCACCCCCAAATTGCTAGAACTCATACAGGAATTCAGCAACATGGCAGGATATAAAGTCAATGCACAGATATCAGTTGCATTTCTATATACTAACAATGAGACAGAAGAAAGAGAAATTAAGGAATTGATCCTATTTACAGTTGCACCAAAACCCATAAGATACCCAGGAATAAACCTAAACAAAGAGGTGAAGGATCTATACTCTAAAAGCTGCAGAACACTTATGAAAGAAATTGAAGACACAAAGAAATGGAAAAACATTCTATGCTCATGGATTGGAAGAATAAATATTTTTAAAATGTTTATACTACCCAGAGCAATCTACACATTCTTTGCAATCCTTATCAAGGTACCATTGACATTTTTCACAGAGCTGGAATAAATAATCCTAAAATTTGTATGGAACCAGAAAAGATCTTGAATAGGCAAAGGAATGTTGAAAAAAAATAAAAAAAAAACAGAAAAGCCAAAGCTGGTGGCCTGACAATGCCAGACTCAAGCTATATTACAAAGCTGTAGTCACCAAAACAGCATGGTACTGGAACAAAAACAACACATAGATCAATGAACAGAATAGAGAACCCAGAAATGGACCCTCAACTCTATGGTCAATTAATCTTGGACAAAGCAGGAAAGAATATCCAATGGAAAAAGAACAGTCTCTTCAAAATGGTGCTGGGAAAATTGGACAGCCACATGTAGAAAAATGGCACTGGACCATTTTCTTACACCATACACAAAGATAAACTCAAAATGGATGAAAGGCCTTAAATGTGAGACAGGAATCCATCAAAATCCTAGACGAGAACACAGGCAGCAACCTCTGTGACCGTGGCTGCAGCAACTTCTTGCTAGACATGTCTCTAAGGGTAAGGGAAACAAAAGCAAAAATGAACTATTGGGACATCATCAAGATAAAAACTTCCGTATGGCAAAGGAAGCAGTCAACAAAACTAAAAGGCAACCTACGGAATGGGAGAAGATACTTGCAAATGGCATATCAGATGAAGGGCTAGTATCGAAGATCTATAAAAACTTATCCAACTCAACACCCCAAAAACAAATAATCCAGTCAAGAAATGGGCAGAAGACACGAACAGATATTTCTCCAAAGAAGACATACAAATGGCCAACAGACATATGGAAAAATGTTTGACATCCCTCGGCATCAGGGAAATACAAATCAAAACCACAATGAGATACCACCTCACACTGGTCAGAATGGCTAAAATTAACAACTCAGGAAACAACAGATGTTGGTGAGAATACAGAGAAATGGGAACCCTCTTACACTGTTGGTGGGAATACAAGCTGGTACAGCCACTCTGGGAAACAGTATGGAGGTTCCTCAAAAAGTTAAAAATAGAGCTACCCTACGACCTAGGAATTGCATTACTAGGTACTTACCCCAAAGATACAAATGTAATGTTTCAAAGGGGCACAAGCCCCAATGTTTATAGCAGCAATGTCCACAATAGCCAAACTATGGAAAGAGCTGAGATATCCATCGATAGATGAGTGGATAAAGAAGATGTGGTATATATACACAATAGAATATTATTCAGCCATCAGAAAGGATGAATACTTACCATTTACATCGACGTTGGTGGAACTGGAGGGTACTATGCTGAGCAAAATAAGTCAATCAGAGAAAGACAGTTATCATATGGTTTCTCTCATGTGGACTATAAGAAAAAGCACAAAGGATCATAGGGGAAGGGAGGGGAAAACTGAATGGGAAGTCATCAGAGAGGGAGACAAACCATGAGAGACTCTTAACTCTAGGAAACAAATTGAGGGTTGCTGGAGGGGAAGTAGGTGGGAGCATGGGGTAATTGGGTGATGGGCGTTAAGGAGGGCACGTGATGTGATGAGTAGTGGATTTTATATGCAACTGATGAATTATTGAACTCTACATCTGAAACTAATGATGTACTACTATATGTTGGCTAATCGAATTTAAATTTTAAAAAAGGGGGGAAAAAGTTGGTATAAACCAACTTTCCTAGAGAATAGGAAAAGGGTGTATTCTCCCTAGTTCACTTTATGATGTAGTATAAGAAGCACACTAGTCTTGGCTATGACTGACTATAAATGAAAAAATCCCAAGAAAACATCAGCAAGCTGAACCAAGTATTATAATATGTATGGTATATATTATATGTAATATTTATATATTATATAAAACCAACTTGTGTTTATTCAAGGAATATTAGGTTATATTTGACATTAGAGAAGTAATCATATAGTCATTTCAGTGGATGCAGAAAAAGTGTTGGGAAAATTCATTATTCACATATAATAGAAACTCATACCAAATAGAAAATACACATTTTTCATTTGGTAAAGGGTATCTATAAAAGACTTAAAGCAAATATTGTATTTAATGGTGAAATATTGAAACTTTCCCTTTGATATTGGGTACATGATCAGAATGTCCACAATAAACACTTCTGTTCTTTACTGAACTGCAGTAGAACCATATAATGATCTAGCAATCCCACTTCTGGGTCTATATCTGAAGGAAATGAAAATAGAATATTGAAGAAAGATCTGCACTCTCATGTTCATTGCAGCACTATTAACAAATAGCCAAGATACAGAAACAACCTAAGTTTTCATCAACAGATGAATGAATAAAGAAGATGTGAATATATACACAAGGGAATATTACTCAGGCACTAGAAAGAAGGAAATCTTGTCTTTGGCAACAACATGGATAGCCTTTGAGGGCAGTAAGCTATGTAAAATAAACCAGACAGAGAAGACAAATATTGCATGGTATTACTTACATATTAAATCTAAAACAAAGTCAAACTCCTGGAAACAGAGAGTAGGAAAGTGGTTACCAGGGGTTAGGGGATGGGGGAAGTAAGGAGAGGTTGGTAAAATGATACAAACTTTCAGTTTTAAGATGAATAAGGTGTGAGGATCTAATATATAACATAGTAACTATAATTGATAGCACTGTGTTGTATAATTGAAATTTGCTGAGAGAATAGAACTTAAATGGTCTCACCAAAAAAGGAGGAAAAGGAAGGGAGGGAGGGAGGGAGGGAGGGGGGAAGGAAGGAAGGAAGGAAGAGAGGGAAAAAGAAATGTGAGGTGATGAACATAATAATTAACTAAATGGAGGAATCCTTTGACAATGTATACATATATCAAATCATCACAATGTGCACTTTAAATATCTCATGATTTCATCATTTATACCTCAAAAAGCTGAAAAGAATCACATTTCATTATTTTTTTTTAAAGATTTTATTTATTTATTTGAGAGAGAGAGAGAATGAGAGAGAGCACATGAGAGGGGGGAGAGTCAGAGGGAGAAGCAGACTCCCTGCTGAGCAGGGAGCCCGATGCGGGACTCGATCCAGGGACTCCAGGATCGTGACCTGAGCCGAAGGCTGTCGCTTAACCAACTGAGCCACCCAGGTGCCCTCACATTTCATTATTTATCTAGAAACTTTATGTCCCTGTTACTATAGTATTAAGGTACTCAAAACACATTAAACTATATGTATTCATCTAAGGAAAACAATTTTGTTTCTTAAGCCATCAATTAATGCACACTAATTATATAATTTTCTTTCATGGGTACCTAATATCATTTGCTCATTTGAAAATAGAACATGCTTTCTCAGGAAAAAATAGACTCTTTTTTGTTTTTAATGAAAAACAGTCCTTGGCCTACTGAAAATCTGTTGTAAATAAGTGACTTTAAAGAAGAAAAAAGATAAAGTAAAATAAGGATGAAAAGAGGTATAAGGAAAAGAAGAAACAAAATTTCTTTACTTGTAGTTGATACAGAAAATTTAAACGAATCTATAGTGAATTAGAGAGAATAGACAAATTTAGCAAGATGGCTGGAAACGAAATTAATATACTACAACACCACATCATAATGTTATAAGTGGCGTCCAAAAATTCAAACAGTGAAATGAGAGGGTTCATTCCTAGTGAGGTTAATATAAAGTAAAATATTTCAGGTTCTCTGTATTGACACACCAAGTACAAAATAAAAATGATGACAGTTAAGCTCTACCCAGCTGACTATGTGTTGACCAGAGACAGTCCCATATGGCCATAAAGCAAAAGCAGCCACTTTCTAACTGTCCCTCTTGCCCCAAGACACAAACTTTAGCCCAAATACCTATGAGAATGGAGGCCAGATGGAGGACTCAAATACCAACCACTTTATACCCAAATTTGCATCATTGCAGAGCATGTTATCTGAGTTTTACTGTAGAAATCCAATTGTAGTTCCATACACCAGAAACAAAATGAAATTAAGGAAATAACAGGAATAAGTATAGGAGTAAGTAAAATATCAAGTACCTAGGAATAAATCTAATAAAAGATGTACAAAACTTCTATGGGAAAAGCTATACTGCGGGGCTCTGGGGCAAGATTCTGAATAATAAGCCTAACACAAGTCAGCTAATTAAGAGTTTGGATGTACAGGACCACACAGAGACAGCTGTAATGGGGGCGTTTTATTGTCTGCCAAACTGCTAGTATCCAGTGTGTGACCAGCCTGGAGGACAGATGTGTGCTGAAAGGCCACATTTGGTCAATGAAGTCCAGCCAGAAGGAAAGATCTGGATGTCAGCTAGGCCCTGACACCTACAGATGCTTAATCACATGGCACCCACACCAAGAAGACTGAGAAATGCCAGCAATAGTCAGTGCCTGACTCCTGATCTTCCGAGGCAGGAGTCAAGGAGAGGGCCAGATCAGAACTCTGTGCTGTGCACCTGCTTCTGAGGAGAGGTTCGGAAGAATTTTCCTGAAGCCAAGTCTGTGAGATTAAAATAACTGATACTCCATCTCAACCACACTGATGCCGGACATGAAATGGTAGGTTGAAGACCAGAGGAGGAGGTAGAGTCAGGCTCATGCAGGGCCAGAGGTGAATTTTTAGGGTGTCTACCACCAGTGAGGTTATGCCACTTCCAGTGTTCTCAGGAGTCAGGTTGCAATGGGAGAAAAATGTTTCTGAGTCTTCCAGGGGAATTAATTTAAGCTACAAAATGCAAGAGTTTTTGGGGAAATTTCAGAGCTAACTTAAATGAAATTGAAACAAGGGACAGCAAGAAAGTCATTGACATTGTTGGTAAACTCCTGTCTCTCGGGCTTGTGAAATCCTCATGCCATATTGAATTATCCTTGGAGCAAACCTGCTATAAACCAGACACGTAAACAACCAAGCAAGCACAAACACAAACAGCTATCTTTTCTCCATTCATGAAAATGAACTAGCACTTTGGATGTCAGAAATTGGTTAGCACTCTCTAAAACTTGGAAAAGGCTATTTTGGGAAGCATGTGGTAGAGGTCACTGGGTCATGCTGAAATGGGATGTTTAGTTTCCTGGGGTTTTAGATAAATGATTCACACCCTTGGGTTGAACTGCAAAATGTGTGGATTTCATCCCAACAGTATGGTAGCGTCCCTCATTTACACGTGAGGGAACTGAGGCATCAGAGGGAAAGGTACTTGACTAAGATCATCCAGGGAATTAGTGCTAGACCAGAACTATCTTTGTCTAATGCCAAATGGCACACGCGCGCGCGCACACACACACACACATTTTCCTGCACAAACGACTTCAGAAATAATCTGAAATCTTACCTTGGGAGTCCTGAAAGGATTAAGTCTAGACTTCACTCATTAAAATTATCAAGAAAGGTGAAACCAGATAATAGAATCCAAACCAACTGAAAATATAAAATTGTTTCTCAAATAATGACATTGAGTTTTTGGACTCAACTTGACAGCATTCTAAAAATTTTGACTGTTTAATTCAATTGGAAAATTCTTAAATACTTTGATTTGAAAGCTAAAACAGAGCAAAAACAAAACAAACGTCATTCCTAAACCGTTTAAGCTTACAACTCTGTTTCAACTACTTTTGGCAATGAGCCACTGAGCAGGGCATTCTTAGGGCATTCTTAGGGCATTTCTAATATCCTTTAATTAAGGCTCACAAGGGTTTATATGATGTAATACTGAGGAAATCAATTATCCCCAGGTATTCCTTTCCCTAAAAGCCTTACATTGGAGAAATGACATCCTCTCCCCTGAATACCACCTGCCTTGAAATAATATCTACCACCAAACTCGTATTTTAGCCCAGGTTCCCCTAAAGTCTGAAACAAAGGTTTCTATGAGAGTAGTTTATTAACAAATATTACAACTAATGTTTATTAACATGTTTCTAGTTATCAGGGATGATGATTACGGTGACTGGGTTCTATATATTGAATGTCTGCATCCCTAAAATTCATATGTTGAAGCCTAATCCCCAATGTGTTGGTATTGGGAGGTGGGGGTTTCGGGAGGTGATTAGGTTATAAGAGTAGAGCCTTTATGAATGGGATTAGTGCCCTTGAAGAGGAGACACTAGAGAGCTTGTGTGCTTGTACACACTCTCTCTCTTCTGTGTGGCGACACAGTGAGAAGGCAGCTATCTACAGACCAGGAAGTGGGCTTCCACTAGATACTAGATGTGCTGGCACCCTGCTCTTGGGCTTACCTCCCTCTGGAACTGTGAGAAGTAAATATTGTTTAAGCCACCCAGTCCATAGTATTTTTGTTAGAGCAGCCTGAACTGAGACACTGGGGGAGGAGGAAGAGAAATGAGGATATGTCATCAAATTGACCACCGTTACAGGAAACTGTTGTTTAATATTGCGGGACATTTTGAGAAGCCGTATGAAGTTGTCTTAGAAGTGCACACTTGGAAGGAATAAAGAGGGAACACATTTATAATCATCTCCTGTCCCCTTTGGTCAAGGACTATCCCAAGGAGTATCATTTCACATATACTCCTGGGTTGTGCATGTGTGAACACCAAGTCCCAGAGCAGGACCTGCACAAATCGATTGAATCCTGCATAGAACTGGTTGCCACCAACAGGATTTGCAATGTTGCATATGAAGTGTCCAATATACCTCCCTTCAGAATTTAAATCAACCCCTGTTCCTATGTCCTCTCTCCCTGACTCCCTTGTCCAGTGTCTGCTTTTTAACTTTTTTAAAATTTAAATTCAATTTAATTAACATATACTTATTAGTTTATTATTATTAGTTTCAGAGGTAGCATTCAGTGATTCATCAGTTGCATACAACATCCAGTGCTCATTACATCACGTGCCCTCCTTAATGCCCGTCACCCAGTTACCCCATCCCCCCACCCACCTCCCCTTCAATAAACCCTCAGTTTGTTTCCTAGAGTTGAGTCTCTTACGGTTTGCCTCCCTCTCTGTTTTTGTCTTATTTTATTTTTCCTTGTCTTCCTCTATGTTCGTCTGTTTTGTTTCTTAAATTCCACATACGAGTGAAATCATATGGTATTTGTCTTTCTCTGACTATCTTGCTTAGCATAATACCCTCTGGTTCCATCCGTGTGGTTGCAAATGGCAAGATTTCATTCTTTTGATGGCTGAGTAATATTTCATTGTGTTTTTTGGACATCTGCCATTTCTTTATCCATCAGTTGATGGACATCTGGGCTCTTTCCATATTTTGGCTATTGTGGACATTGCTGCCATAAACATTGGGAGGCTTGTGCCCCTTCGATTCACTATTTTTGTATTCTTTGCATAAATTCCTAGTAGTGCAATTCCTAGGTTGTAGGGTAGTTCTATTTTTAACTTTTTAAGGAACTTCCATACTGTTTCCCAGAGTGGCTGTTCCAGCTTGCATTCTTACCAACAGTGTAAAAGGGTTCCCCTTTCTCTGCATCCTTGCCAACATCTGTTGTTTCCTGAGTTGTTAATTTTAGCCATTCTGACCAGTGTGAGGTGGTAGGTCATTGTGGTTTTGATTTGTATTTCCCTGATGCCAAGGGATGCTGAGCTTTTTTTCATGTGTCTGTTGGACATTTGTATGTCTTCTATGGAGAAATGTCTGTTCATGTCTTCTACCCATTTCTTGACCCAAAAAAATACTGTTTGCTTTTTAAGCACATGCCGTTCACTTGGACACCTGCTACTTTACTGTGTGAGTTATTTTTTTCACAGGTTTATGTCCTGGTGCCAGAGTGGTCACGGACACTCTGAAGTCTGTGTGCCTGAGATCATAGGCCTGCTCTATGCCTCAATTTCTCCTCCTATACAATGACAGCATTGTAATATCCCAGGGCTACAAACTCAGGTGTCAATAAGGAGCAAAGAGGTAAATCATGACTAAAGCAGGCCAGGTTTGTTTCAAAGGGATGTCTGTCTAAATTGTATTCTTTCCACAAAGACATACTCTGTTGGGATGTTAAATAAATAGAAATTGCCCTCACATCTGAATTATAAATTGGCTCGCTCTCATATTCTTTGAAAAAATAAGCTTTCCCAGCTTATCTTGTATTCTACTTTTGATAGAAGCATGTTTACAGTAAATATTACAGCACAGTCACAATGGTAAGTGACAGGTCTCCTTCAGCGCTATTGTTGAGACTTCAGAGGGGCTGAAGACCCTGGTGTGTCCCTGAAGGGGCAGCTGAAAATTACATTGTTGTCACTAGACCCAGGGTTATCAGGATCTTCACATTCTTTATGACAAGCTGGGAAATACAGACTTTTATATGTAATTTCCCAACTTTTAAATGTTAGTATCTCCTGCAAATTAATCTTAAAGACTATGTGAATCAAACAAACTCATTTGGGCTTATTTTGATTTCTAAGCTACTGGTTTGCCAAATTGGAATAACAAAATTCCTGGAAGCCTCTCCAGAGTAAATATGCTGTAGTTCATACTCTGCCAAGAATCTCTATTCCTGTACCCTCACTTCCTGATCCACATTTCGGCAGTCTCATAAATCCTTGTCCAGAACCCTGACTCTATTCCCATCTTAGCCCTATCACTTTGGACCTTACCCCCAGCCTGTGAGCAGTCTCTCTGCCAGATCAGTTACTTGACCTTAAGTTCTAAGAAACCCTGAGATTCAAAAGGAACCGGCCATGAAATGAGACATCATTCTTCTAGCTAAGGATTAGAACTTTGAGCCAAAAGGAAAAGGCATTAGAAACTATGGAAAGCTTGAGTCATGGGTATTGTGCTAATAGTAGGATATGTTATTATAATGCCAGAATAAATTGTATTGTCTAGTGGGGAGCCATGGGCCACTAGAGGGGCAGAACTCTAATCTGCTCCAAACAATCTTCTCACTCTTGCCTCTGGGTCACCTTTGTCTGGCAATTTATCTGAAGGCCACTTGGTACCTTGGAAGGACTATAACATGCTGGCACTGAGAACATCCCACCTGAATTTATAGTTGTGTGGAGGGGTAAATTTTATTTTATTTTTTTATATTTTATTTATCAGGTATAACATACCTGATAAGAATTTTATTTCAGATGAAGTAGTGATGGAAGAAAAAATACCATTTCCTCTTTTTTTATTTTTGAAGAGAAACATCTTAATGACTATAAAATAGGACATGTTACTTCTTTGCCTCTGCTGCTGGAGGATGGATCATGGAGGTTCTCCATTGTAAATGGATCACTAATGATAACAGTAATAATTATAAAGCAGTTAACATTTATGGAATATGATCATATTCCTGGCACCAAGCTAAGTACTTAACTTGTATCATTTCACTTCATCTTCAGAATAACCCTAGAGATACGCACTATTATTGTTCCTATTCAGAAAACTGAATCTTGGAGAGGTGGTGACCTTCCTAGGATCATATAGTCACTTAGTGGTAGAAACACAACTATACTACCTACCTCTCCCTTCCCACCAATAAAAGGAGTTTTAGGTAGAAAAGTTTCACTCAGAATACAGAACATACAGAATATATAGCAGCACCAGAAATGCATTCATTGATGACATTTGCTGCTTTGTGACAGAGCTGTGTAAATACCTGGCTATTACCATTTTCCCTGGACACGTCTTTCTGGAAGGCTGTGAGACTGATCTTTTCTGTAGCAGCCTTTATGGATAGAATAGTTAGTATAATAGCTAACTGGGGAGTTTTAGATCAGCCACACCTAGAATCGAGGCTTCAAGCATTCTCTCATTCTGAATCTCTATGATGCTTTGTTCTAGTAATTATGGGAGTCTGTTCCCTGAAAGTCTTTTTTCAACTTTTCATAAGTAATACTGTAAAAAGAAGAATAGTTCTAAAATAACACAAGTTAGTAGAAGACAATTTACCAGCAAAATGAGAGCCTTTCATACTAGTAAATATGTAAACATATTCAACTATTCATCCATCCATCCATTCATTCATACCACAAATATCAATTTTTTACTCTTCTGCTATGTGTATAGCACTCTACTTGTACACATCCCTTGCCTCATTTCTCTTGCTTTTGATGGTCACATTCTGCTCTACCTTTCTCCTTGTATCCTGAAGCCTGGTGCTGGGCTGGACATGTGCCTTCAGTGGGATTTGGGCTCCAGCTATGTCCATATAGGACATATCTAACAACCTATCCAGGACTAGGTTGTTCTTCTCTGTTCAAGCCTGGGCTCAGCTCTAACGTATCCTGTATGGGCTTGGGGTAACCCTCAGAGGCAGTGTAGAATAGAGGTTGCATGACTGAGCTCTAGTCCAACCAGATGGTGTTCAAATTCCACTCTGTTACTAGATGTGTGATCTTGGACCTGGCCCTTAACTTCTCTGAATCTCAATGTTCTTATTTGAAAAAGAGGAGTAAAAATCTCTTAGAATTCTTTGTAGGGTTAAATACGGTTACACACGTAAAACCTCTAGCATATACCTGACACATGTTATGTGTACAAGAAAAAGAACTGTGAGTTTTTTTTTTTTTGCCATTTTTTTTCTGTTGCAGTTGCTATCCATATACTCAGACTGAAATTTTGAATCTAATATTATCTTGACTCTATGCAGTTTACTTTGCCCATTTTTCTTTCAAGGCTTTTGCACACACCTTCCAGCATGAGGTCCTCTCAAGAACACTTTTACAAAGACTGAGAAGATAATTAATCCTTGTTTATGCATGGAGAAGCCCCCAACAGAAGAGACCAGCCTCTCTGCCAAACAATTGTACAGTTGAAAATAGGGAGCAAAAATTGCCAGGGACTTTCTTACAAGGTTTGTTTGTAGCTTGCAGTTCCAAGTTTTGGTCAGTCATCTTGGTGGCAAATGTTCCTCCTTTCAATCTACGACACAGTAAGGAGGTTCTTGTTTGGTGGGTGAAAGAAATAACCATGGAGGGGTTATACCATGGATTACAGACACTCTAACACCACTTGACTCATGATATGTCTCCAACCACGCACTTGCCTGCATAACAAACCATAATGGATCCTCACCGTGTTTTGCCCACCCCCATATTTCTCTAGATGGTATTCAGGAATCTCATTCTTTGATTCCACTGTCTCCACTGTTTTTTTTTTTTTTTTTTTTTTAAGATTTTATTTATTTGACAGAGAGAGACACAGCGAGAGAGGGAACACAAGCAGGGGGAGTGGGAGAGGGAGAAGCAGGCTTCCCGCCGAGCAGGGAGCCCGATGCGGGGCTCGATTCCAGGACCCTGGGATCATGACCTGAGCTGAAGGCAGACGCTTAACAACTGAGCCACCCAGGCGCCCCTCCACTGGTTTTAAATCCTATTAAAGGTCATCCATCTGACCAGCCAAGCTTTTCCAGCACATACTGTTTATCAGGCCTCAGAGCCACTCTTTATGGTGTTTCTCACATCCAGGATCCCCTCCTTCCCCTTTTATCTTTCCATTGTTCAGATTTTGTACATCCTTCATGTTAAAGTGAATTAGAGATGTATAAAAATACTTAACAGAGTGCTGCCTCTTAATAGTTTCAATGACTTCTCCTGTATTTTTCCTTAAGTTCTGAATCCTCTTTCTCAGACAAATCCAGCCCATGTGAATCCCTCCTTCCTAGGACTTGAACAAGGAAACGATTTCAAGTGCATGCTGTGGGTGCAAAGCTTTGGTGGCAGTTTTCGTTTCTTTTTTCTTTCTTTCTTTTTTTTTTTTTTTGGTTACTGCCAAAATTCTGGTTCTAGGCATTCTTGCCTAAACATAGCACAACTACTCAAGTGCTCTCTTGATCTCAAATCTCTACTTTGTCCCTCAGTTCTTCCTTTTAAATGCCTCCAGAGTTACTTTGTTTCAGTGAGAATGAGGCTCCATTTCCTTCCTAACTGGAAAACCTTCTATGGCTTTACTACTGCAGACAAGATGAAGCCTAAATGTCCTAGTCCAGCTTTTAGGGTCTGCCAGTGCTTGGCCCTAATCCATCTTTCCAGCTTTCCTTCAAAATGGACCATTTGCCCCTTCTGATGGAATCTTGCTGGAATACGCAATGGTTTCTGAACAGCCCCACTGATTTTTTACCATCTCTTTCATTTTTATTTGTGTTAGTATGTGAATATCACTGCACCCCCTTTCCCCTCATCTAGATCATATCCACATTTAATGGACTTCGAGAAAATTTCATTTTCTGCATGAATTTTTCTGATCCCACAGTCAGAATTAGCACCTCTTTTGTCCACACTAGGATCACACTTTGTACCTCATTATAGCCTTTTGCTCATTGGAGACTTCTTTAGGATCTGGGTTATGTTATATTTCTGTTTGTGTAAACTTACAGCACCTGGTACAGGTCTTGATTAATTTGGGAGGTGGAGTGGGGAGGAAGGACTGTTGAAAGAAGAGATGTTCTTCAATCATTGCCATTCAGACTGTGCACAGTTAAAAAATGGGAGATATGTGTAGCTACTGATTAGATCAGCAAGCAACAGGCTACATCAGCCCTTTTATGTCTCCTTAGAGATACGCATTTATTAACTGTGCCCTTCAAAGGAGTGTAAACTTCAGAGAGTTCTCAGTGAATGTTTACCAGGCACACAGTGGAGCCCAGAGGAGGAATTTAAATCCTTGCTCCTTTTCTCTCACCTGTGCTTCCCCCACTGCCTGTTCCACCTTCACCTCCCTGTCCCCAAACCCGTAGGGTAGCTGGGGTGGGCACAAGACATCAAAGCCTAATGAATCCAGTATGCAGAATAAGCTGACTTTTTTGCTCTTTGTCAGGGCAGATCCAGGATGGAAGTGTTTTGTATTATAAACAATGAGAATGCTCATGTAGTCTCAGCTAAGTCTGGTCTTGAAGAAATTCGGCATAGAATGATTAAGAAAAGCCATGGATATGAAAAATGTAACTTCTAATCCAAGCACTGCATGAGGCTCAGCAGGAAAACTCACGGTTGTTGGGGAAATCTACAAAGGTTGGTGTTTAGTACAAAGAATAATGGAGAAATTGAGGATCAGTTGTGTGGGGAATGTGGTGTTATATTTATAACCTGTTATGGTGAATAGTTAGGGGGTGTTTTCCAAGAGTATGAATATGAGCCCTGGTTTGTTTTTTGTTTGTTTTTTTCTTTCTTTCCTGCTGGGTACTGCTTGTTCTTCCAAACAGTATGGGTGAGGCCCAAATCCATGCTGGTGAATTCCCAAGAGGCATTTTGTATGATGTGACACTGTACCCTGTACCCTTACCCTCCACCCTAGCTAGCAGTTGAATGAACTAAAGGTGAGCACCCGACTCAAGCTAGTCATGATTTATTTAGAGTCAAATTCTCCAGGTGATTGATTATAGAACTTGAAGGAGAATAATGGCTGTAACCTTCAATGTGGCTTCAGGACCAGAGGAAGATATTCTGCAGCAAGAGAAATGTGATAATGTTACTCAGAGAAGAAAGACTACGTGGAGTGTCCTAGTATGATCCTGCCTCCTTCCCCAACTTGCCCCATAGCTTGGTCTGCCATAGCAGTGAACATGTTCCTCACTGTAGCTCCTTCCTTTAAGTTAAGGCAAGAATTCACAAAAACAACAACCTCATTTTGTCTAACATTAAGGAAATTATAGCGACCAGTAGAAAGTGATGCAGGCATTAAAAAGAATGTTTACAAAATTTTCTAATACTCTGGAGAAATACTTATGTTATAATGTCAAGTGAAAAAGAGACCAAAAATGTGTACATATGGTATCAGCTTTACCACATTGAAACTTCCATAAGATAATGAGTAAAAATGCATAGAAAAAGAATCCCCCAAATAACAACAGTGGCTGTCTCTCTGTTATTTTATACTTTCTTATATTTTCAAATATTTTTTCTAATAAGAATTTTTTTTATAATGGAAAGTCCAGTTTTATTTGAAAACATATTTTTACATTGCCTAGCTTTATGCATTATCAGCTAAGCTTGGAATTTAAAACAAAATCAACCAGAAGATTACAAAATGCTAATGTTGCAAGAAATCTTGGAAGTTCTTTAGTCCAGGGTTTTAAAATATTTCTTTGGGGCCATAGATAACTTGAGAATCTGATAGAAAATTTGACTCTTCTTGCAGAAATAAATATGTATATAAAAGTAAATCTCTTAGAGGCTTTAGTTACAAGTTATAGAAAACCCTATGACACAGGCTTGAACTGTTAAAGAAATTTATTGATTCCAGTAACCAAAAAGTCCAGGAGTATCTGGCTCCAAGTAAGGTTTGATCTAGTAACTCAACAATGTGATGGAAGGCCATGTATTTTTTTCTATTTCTGTTTTTCCTTCCCTAGATTCAACTTCATCCTAAGGCTGATTTACCTTGGGGTCCTAGGATGGTTGTTATAAGTTCCTGGGTTTTCACACATAGTCTTACATCCCCAGCAGAAAAGAGAGTCTTTGCCTCAGCATTCCCAGCAAATATTCTGTGACTCTCAAGCTGACTGGTCAAACTGAATTTACATGCCCGTCACTGTGGCTGGGATAATGAATGCGCTCACGGGCTAAGCCCAGGTCACGAGTTCCACCCAGTCTTCCCTACACTGTATTCATTCCCCAATAGAGATGAGACTTAACGTCATAGTGTTCCCAGTTCATGCTGCCCTTGGATCTAAGGTTTGATTTTGTCTATATTCTAAGGACAGTGGAAAGGCACAGAGATTTGTAATCTTTCTAAATCACTTCCAGTGACACCCAGGTGGATGGATGAATGGAGTACTCAAAGTTTAGTGAAATGGTTTTGGTGAATGTGAAAAATGAGTATTTCTGAAGGTTAAGGGCAGTTGAAACCTGAATAAGAAAACTCACCTCTCATGTTCTAACACCTAAACCCATTTATCTAGATGAAGCTCTGGCTTGTCCTCAAGCCTACCCTATTGTTTTCAATGAATTCACATGTACATCTCCTGAAGATACAGGTTTTCTCCTTTTTCCAAGTAGGTGCAATTAACAACAAACATAGTAATGATGGTGATGAAGATAATGATGATAATAAGTTTATTAGCTTGGACTGTTTTTTGCTATAGCAATAAAAACCCTGCCCAGACTAGCTTAAGAACAAAAGCAGATGTACTGACTCACTTTTCCAGCAAGTCCAGTAACAGCTGGAGCCAGGATTCTGCATCTTCTGCTCTTAAATCATTCCATCTACAGGCTAGGCATGATCATAATTCTCAGGTCAAGCATGGTGATTCTAGCTTGCATAACTCTATGAATGGTGGAACAATTTGCAGAGCTAGGGAACCAGGTTCGGGAGATGATCATGAATTTGAGTTTGGACATGTTGACTTAGTGGTGCTTTACAGACCTCAGGGAAGGTACAGGTCTTCTCTAAGAAAGGGAGTTTAAGCCAAGTTTTGAAGAATGAGTTGAGCAATTGCAGAAGTGGCCAGGGAAAGAGGAGAAAGAATTCTGGGCAAAGGCCTTGATCAGCATAGGTATTATGGCATCTTAGGAACTGAAAGAAAGCCTGTGTGACTAGAGGGTAGTAAACAAGGGAGAGAGTGGCACAAGTTGATGGGGTGGTGGCAAGAAGAACCCAGCTCATGCAGAGACATTTAAGAATTCATATCCCAGTTTACAATCCTTATAGAAAGAGAGTCTCTTCCCTGGGAATGTAGATGGAGAGGATGACCACAACTGGACCCATTTAGGGCACATCATCATGCTGTCTGATGGCAGGGGAATGAGACCCACTATTTGACTTTCTCTAGAATTTGCTATCATCCAGATGTGGGAAGGTGGTGTGGTGAGAGCTTGATCAATAGTTGTGTTCTTCACAGAAAAGACTAATTCTATTATGTTTTTTTAAAGGCTAAGCCATGTGGGGCAGGCAAAACAAACATGCAAATTAAACCTCAAAAATATTTTCTGCACTGATAGCATTTATAATAATAACAGTTAATAACCATGCATTGCATTTTATTGGTTGCTAATAGTGTGCCAGAAACTATGATGAACCCTTATATTATCTAATTTAAAACTCACAATGACTTTTTGAGTTAGCTGTTATTATTATTCCTCATTTTACAGAAGAGGAAACTAAGGTCCAGAGAGGTTAATTAGCTGCCTGAGAACACAGAGCTGGTAAGTAGCAGTGCATAACTACCATGCAGGTTTAGTCTTCTAACTGGAGTGGCAAGCTCTTAAAACTATGCAACTAGTTATTTTTTTTTAGGAGGATTCCCAAATCTCTCCAGCTTAACTTTCAGCAAAATCTCCATGAAAATAGCAAGGCTAGAGTGTGGAGACAGTGAAAACATGTTGCTCAGATCTCTGACTGCCCCAGTTGCCATATCTGAAACATATCACTGTGCTGGTGCTAAAGGCATACTTCCCATGGACTGGTCCTAGCTAATGACTGGGCATGGCAAAAACACTAAGGCAGGCCCATTCCTGGGAGACAATGGGACTTCTCTGATGGGCAAATTTTGTTCAAGGACTCCATATCAGCTTTGCCTAACTTTCTTGGAATTGAAATGCAGTCTAAGGCTCTTCCATTCAACCAACATACCTTCCTTCCTTCCTTCCATCCATCCTTCTCTGGTTCATATGGGACAGAACTGCATGGCACTCTGATGGCTCTCCCAACCACCTTTTCCTTCACAGGCATTTTTCCTAATTAATCTCTCAATCTGTTGTAATTAGTTCTGATTTATTGTGTTAGTTTCCTAGAGTTGCCCTAACAAAGTCCCACCAACTGGGTGGCTTAAACAACATAAGTTTATCGCATCACAATTCTGGAGGCTAGAAATCCAAGATCAATGTTTTGGCAAGGTTGTTTCCTTCTAAGAGCTATAAGGGAAGATCTGTTCTAGTCTTTCCTCCTGGCTTCCAGTAGCCTCAAGTATTTCTTGAATCGTAGATGATCTTCTCCCTGTGTCTTTACATCATCTTTCTGTACATGTCTGTCTTTGTGCCCAAATTTCCCCTTTTTATAAGGGCACAGTCTTAATGCATTAGAGTTCATCCTAATGACCTCATCTTAACTTGATTATCTGCAAAGATTCTACTTCCAAAAAAGATCACTTTCACAGATATTAGGGGTTAGGACTTGATCATCTTTTTGAGTGGAGGGGACACAATTCAACCCACAGCATGAATTTGAGTGTGTCATTCTTGGAGGACCTGGGCTAACATACAAGAGAATTCAGAAATTTCAGTAAGTCTACTTACATTTAAAACCTGCATCACTTCTAGAGCTACCATCTGGCCTAGGTGTATTTTTGAGGACAGAATATCCTGTATTCTTTAAACCATAAAAAGTGCTAGACATATTTAAATTAATCTAATGAAACATAATTATACTAATTAGATGCATTTAAACATTTCATCAGAAATACCCCACAATATTAATTTAAAGCATAGCTATTTTAGGGTAGGCCCAGAGATAGGATAATTTTCTTTTAAATTTTCCTTTTTTTGAATAATAGAGCTTATTTGGTTTAGTTTTGCTTTTCACAAACTGTGTTCTGTGGAGTACAAGCTCTCTGGAAGATATAATAGATATTAAAAAGGAGGGGTGTCAGACTTGTTTAGGAAATAGAATAAACTGGAGATTCATTCACTCATTTGACAAACATTTACTGGACATCTGTTTGTGTCAGGGCTTGTGCTGACTAGTGAGGATCCAGCACTGAATAAGATAGTGTCCTTATCCTTCTGGACCCTGTGTCCTCGTGTTCTCCAGGGACTTTTATTTAGAAAAGGGCCAACAATCAAGTAAGTAAATAAATGAACAAGGTGAGCGAAGAAAATAAAAGAGGTAATAGAATAAAGACAACTGAGATTGGCCATCTGGGTTTCAGATGGGGCTATGGGAAAGGCTTTCTGAGAGAGCCAGTATTTCAGCTGAGACCTGAATGGTGGGAGAGAGAAAGCTGTGTAAGGAGCTGGAAGAGTACAGGGAGCAGCAAGTGCAAAGAAAGACTCTGAGGCAGCAAAGAGGTTGGCTTATGGGAAGAAGTAAATGTGGGAGAGTGTGGTTAGTGCACAGGGGTTGGGGATAAGTGCAGTGGCTTGGGTTTGGGCAGATCATGACAGGTCTGGTAGGCAATGCTGAGGAGTTAGCATTTTATTTTAAATGTGCCAAAATTGGCACATTGAAGGACTGAGGGGTCCTGCAGTAGAGCAGCCTGTTTGACTGGGCTATGTCCAAGTTTCCAAAATGTATGTGACCAAATTGCTCTGCTAATAAGTAATATCTGACAGAACAATTGTGTCCCCTCGAAGGCAGACTCAGAGATGCTGATTTGTGAATTTAAAGTGGTTGTTACTTTAGGAACACAAATGTCCCATGAAAGTAGGTCATTGGGACACCAGTTGATGTAATAAAGGTGAAATTAAAAAATACATAGAAAGAATGTTTATATTTTCTGAACTTAGGTTGCCTGAGTTCATATCCCAATTCCACTATTTAGTAATTATATCCTTGTGGGTGAGATACTTCATCTGTCTGTGCCTCAGTTGTCTCACCTGTAAAATGGAGGATAATATTAGTTATTTCAAATGATTGTCAGGATTAATTGTAAAATTAAATGTAAAGTTCTTTGAATGTGGTAAGTGCTCCATAAATATTATTTTTATTATTAATAGCCTAAATGTGTCAATATTTTTTCCCCAGAATGTCAAGCTTTATTTCTTGATGTTAATGAGCTCATGCTTAAGAGATAAGACATTCTAGGGAAAATTTCTTTTTTTATTGAGTAAGCTCACTAAAACAAACACATGTATATACAACTTTAACAAAATAGTGGCAAGTCTCACTTACATTCCATGGTAAAATAAGTAAATGTCATTTGATTATCAATTTCTACATTTCCTACTTCTGTTTTCCTTCCTTTTGCAAAACTACCAAATATGCAACTTAACCATGTTAGGAAATTGTATGCTCATTCAACACTCATTTGCAGATGAGTACTGAAGTGTCAGTGCCCAGGCATAGATCCAGGTGTTTCTCTTGAAGGGAGTTTGTGAAGCCCTAAAAGTTTCTTCATTCCATTTTCAGCAACAGACAGCAAGCATGTGCTCTTCACTGGTCACTTGACAAGGATGCCAAGAACTTCTGAGTTCTGCATCTTTCATGCAGGTTGGCTGCTTTGACCTAAGTGAGCCTCACTCAAGAGCCAGAAGGACCTAACTGGGTGGATAGCATAGGGGAGAAAACTGAGTACATGAAATGATCAGAAAACCAGTCAATTAATCATGATTTCTCTACTTTCAAACAGGAACTGAGAATTGTTGACATAATTTTGGTCCATTAAAGTTTTGGTTTTTTTTTTTAAACCTGCCTTGCCTAAGTGGATTTAATGTGGTTTTTTCTCCTGACACTTATCAACTTGGGAAAAAAGAAAACTTAATTGCAACATTTATGTATAATTGCTGGGTGATGAATGCTTGAGGAATTTTTACTTTGCAGACATACCAAAACAAAAAATCATCCCACAATCAACAATCTCTGGGTGAAATGAGAGATCCTCTCCCACATCCTGTGGGTGAGCATTTTAGATTTAATTGCTTCACCACTTCATTTGTCATTCTTTAAAATAGGCCTCCAGAGAGATTCTCTTCAAACAAGATGTTCTCATGGCCAGGGGTACAGAGTGAATGAGTCAAGTGAAAAAAATCCATCTCTAACCCAACTTGGGTGCCACATAATGGCTTGGGTCCTCATCTCAAGGGGCTTACATTTTGGAAGTAACACTAATATTGCATTTGAAATACTTGTGGAAAAATACCACAGATTTGAGATAATTGAGTATTTCCTAGTGTAGCAAAGACTCCAGGTATTAATTGATTCCTAAAAAGGATTTTTAATAGAGCTGGAATAATACAGAACAGGAAATACCATGTTTTGCGCAACTGTAATTTTCAGTCAGCATTCGTGATCAGTCATGTCATGGCTGAGATGATGTAAGGCAGGGTCTAGAGTGATGGTCCACTGGTCTCACATAGTTTGCAATTGCATTTGGTTTGGCTATTTTATATGTGTAATATTTTAGAAATCATGGTGACTGGGCAAGTGTTACTTTCAATTATACACCTTCATCCTATCATCTTACATCCTGCACTTCCTGGGTTCCCTGCAAGCATTTGAGTTTGCACTGGTTAAATACATAAACCACAAATTGGTAGAAAGAAGGTGGGATTAGATGAGATGACATTTTAAACATCTTCCTTGATATTCTATGTTCTGAAAACTTGGAAGAGATAAATATAAGCTGGGACAGTAAGGAGGACTTTGCAGAGTAGGTAGGACTTGACATAGATGCTGAAAGGAAGGCAGTATTGGGACAGGTGCATGTAGAACAGCCAGTGTGGCAGTAGCTGGTGGCCTGAACACAGGGAGACTATGCAGGAGGGTAAGAGGGTATGTTGACTACATGGAAGGAAGTTGAGATCATTGCACTGGGACCAAACTTGGGGATACCTTCAAGGTCAAAGAGGTTCCAAGACCACATAGCAATAATGAACAGAGCTGAGACTAGACCTGAGAGTTCTTGGCTTTCTTTGACATTGGTCTTGGTCGGATACCACTCTGCTTTTATAGAGGTAAAAGGTATTAAGTTTCAAAGTTAGGAGGCCCAACAAATAAAATTATAGCCAGTTTTAGACCCAGGTTCCTGAAAAATACATCGGGTATGTATAAATATAAATGTGCATTGTTTCTAATTATCTGTCTCTTTACTAACGTGGCAAATGGTTTTCTTATAGGGTAGAATAGGTTATATTTATTCTTTTCTTTGTCTCATCACATAGGTCATTCCTACCCAGGCATATCCACATCATATTATGATGGGAACAGAAAGATTTATTTATTCTGGGAATCCTGCCCATTTTCTTGATACATCATTTTTATTTCATTGCTTGATTTATGTACTTGTGTAGGTAGAGGGTCCTGGCTATTCATTTCCATGAGCCTTTCCTTTTTCTGAGGTTCTGATCCTTCCTCTCCCATTATATGCAGAGGAACTAGATTGTGGAAACACCACCAGCAGCTGTGGATTTTTTCTTCCATCTTATGGCCAACGGCTTGACTTCTGAGTTTCTGTAATGATCAAAGGGATTAGTGGGCATTTTATTAGGATACTTTCCATTGCAAGTGAGAGCACAAACACATTTATACAAAAAATAATTTATTGGCTCACATAACTAATGAGTTCAGGATTTTGCCTCAAGCATGGCCGGTGCTCAAACAATTTCAGCAGGACTTGGTCTTGCTCCATCTCTTGGCCCTGATTTGCTACATGTTGGCGTCATTCTCAGGCAAGCTCTGCTCACATAGAGGCCAGATGGCTCAGAGCAGCTCTAGGCTGTCATCTTCCCAGCTTCAAGTCAATACAAAAGAATTTCTCTTTCCCAGTGATCTGTAATTGGGTCCCATTGGTCAGCCCTGGATCACAGTCTTCCCTTAGAGTCAGGAATAGGGTCTACCACCAAGTCACTGAGAGTGAGAGTATATGGGAGGGTGGTCCCCTAGGGAACAATCATTAGTGCTATCACCAGAAGGGGAGATGGTGGGCAGGCTGAGGTGTGATGATGACTTTAGAAAGATGAATCAAGACTAGGGTCTGGGCTTAGCCCTTCTGGAAGATAGAGCTGAACCCCAAATTTCTTTTAATGTTCACCATGTTTTACCTTAAAAATTCATGTGATTTCTCTATAAAATGTGTTTTAATGTAGAGATAATATTTCAATTACCAATTGACTAGCTTTAAAATTCTAGAAAGGGACATCATTCAATATCCTCTGGCTTCAGAGCCTGAGGTGCTTCCCTGCGTTCCATAAGTTCCAGCCTGAGAAGCACCACTTTATACAACCATCAGATAATAAGATAATCATTAACGGGTTTCTTTGCTGTTTCAAGTGAATTGCTTAAGACTAGAGAAATAACAGGTAAAACTGGCATACAGAGTAGCCATAAAGAGAACAGGTTTTTGGTCACATGGCCATGAGTTGGAATCCTTCACTACCAATAATCTGTATTACCTTTGATAAATCACTTCTTTGAGCCATGGTTTCCGCCTTGTTTATCACCACTCATCCTTCTAAATTGTGAGGACTGAGTTAATCCTTATGAAACCAGCACAGGGCCTGGCACATAGAAATCCTCAGGAATTGTTAGTTAATATTAGCATATTATAATAGAATATAATAATATTAGTATATTATAATATTAATATAATATATAATATTATAATATAACAAATATCATAATATTTTATGTGCACTTATATACATAATAAACTTTTAAAATGATTTTACTTCTACCAACAACAACCTCATACTACAGTTTCAAATGGAAGCAAAAGATGGATGATAGATTTGTTATTTGTTTTTCCATGACCTGCAGCTAATTGAAAAAGACTCAAGATATAAAACAAGGAAGCAGAGGAGATTGCCTCTCGAGTGGAGAGGTTTTATTTTCATGCTATTAGTGTAGACTGGCTGTAATATTTTCCTGCTCTTTAATTCCTACACAGTTGTCATTAATTGCACACTTATCTTGCCTTTAACACCAGCTCTTATTTCCTAACCAACTCTTGCACAAAGCGATTAGCCAAAATACATCTTTCCTTCAGTTTTCAACAGAAAGTCCACCTGCTAGGCATTTTTCACACACTGAATAAAAATAAGTGAAAGAGAGTGGCAGGAAATAGCTTAACTGAGACAGATTATCAGTCAATTATTGGTGTCTTCTAATTCTAAGAGCGAATGATCATTTCTAGCTTATGAAAATGCCCACCACATTTCAGATGATAGCTACTATTAAAAAGAAGGTTACAGCACATGAAATGGTAGAAATTAAAAAAGGCTCCATAAGACTACTTTCATTTAAGCTTTGGAGACCCTAATCTCTTCTAATTTTAAAGTGTATCTTTTCACTCAGCTCTGATACTTTAAATAGCTCCCTCCATTTGTTTGTCCATTTAGTGTGCGTGCACACAAACACAATCACACACTGCCCACGTGGTCCGATTTTAAAGATTTCAAGTGTCTTCTATAAGGGTGCATATAGATAAAGTCAATCTGAACATACAGAAAGTGCCACATGATTCATTTGATGAAATCTTTCCCCAGTCCTACACAGTTCCTGCAATGAAAATATGAATGATTCAAATCAGGAAAGGTGTAATTCCCAGGGGAGCACTTTGTCTTTTAGACATGTTACCCTCAAAATTTAGATCATTTCAAGTGTTTTCTGAGTGAGGGAAGTGGGGTTCTGAATGTTCAAAATGTGTCCCCCTTCTGCCTGTTCTTCCTCTTTTTTTTGGAAGAGAGGGTATGATGTCATAGTTAAAAGCTCAGACTGGGAAGCCTGCTGGCTTGAGTCCAACTCTTGGGTTTACCAACTCCTAATGGTGTCTGTGAGTGAGTTACCTAACACCTCTATCCTTCAATCTTCTCTCCATACTGACTTCATGGGGCCTTTGTAAGGCCTAAATGAGTTAATCTATGTAAATGATTGAAACAGTGCCTAGCACACAGTAAGGTATTTTAAGCACAGTTGCTGATGGTAAGAACATGCATGGGCCTTCAGAGCACATGCTGGTGAATCAAGGTTCAGATCTAAGACTGAATGTGCCATTTCCTAGCTGTATGACCTGGAGCCTTCAAGTGTCTTAACTTTGCTGGGCTTCCGTTTCTTCATAGGTGAAAGAGAGATAGTAACAACAATGATTAGAGTTTGGCCTGGGTCTGTAGTCAGAAAGGATTGGGAAAAAGTCTGGGCTGCAATGCTCATTACTCTTTGATTTGGTCAAATTACTTCACCCTGAAATATGCATTTGTTATGTAGATTAAATGAGCCAGCACATACAAAGGGCTTAAAATAATACGTGGCACTTTGCAGGGGCTAGATACATTTTAACTATTACTATTGCTTACTCATCTCACATTAATATTTACATTTAGGAAATAATAGGGAAAATAGGAGAGGAAGCTTGCTTAATCAAGTGACCTGCGTGTGGCAGACCTGGGATGTCATTCTGGGGCTTCATGCCCTGTGACGCTGTGCCTCGTGATAGGCCACACAGTATGATGGAAGCTCTTGATAGGATGTGGCATTAATTCTTTGCCCATGAGTTTCTTCTGCCTGAAATGTCCATATGCCTATCTCCTTCAAGGTCCTCTTTAAATGCCACATGCTTTTCCCCTGAAGATGTTGCTGCTACTCAAAGCTGACTGTAATCTGTTCCTGCATTAAACTGCGGCCGCTCTCAGCACTCCTCACCTTAAATTACCATTACTGTACATATTTTTTCCCCTCAAGGAGACTGTAATTACTGTGGAGGCCTGCTCTATGAATGATTCATCATTGTAATCTACTCATTGCCGGAACAATGCTTGGAACATGGGGGGATTTTGTGTCAATATTTGCCGAACCAATGAGTAAGTCAGTGAATGAATGAAACAGCTAATGGTTGGATGATTGTGGGCAAATTTAGCCTGGGAGGGAATGGCACTAAGCATTTGCCGAAACATTTATGTTCCTTTTTCCCTTTTTGAGTACCAAAACCGCAGGCTCTGAAAAACCCTTGCAGCTGAGAGGTAGGGCTGGAATCTGGGCTCGTGAACTGGGTGGGGTTTGTGGGTCCTCAACTTTAAAAAAATTTATTTGTTCAGTACATTTCATTTAGCATATATTGTGGGCTTTAGCGCTCTTGCTGAGGGTGTAGAAGCCTGTGTTTAGGAGCTTAATTTGCTGTGGAGTCATAGGATATCAGAAATGGAAGGGGCCTTAGGATCAATTCTGGATCAAGACTTCTCAGATGGTATAATGAGGAATGTTAGTGCCAGTGAGAAAATCACAAATAAATGAATCAATAAATTAAGACAAGTCTATTGCACTTAGGTTTGGAGTATGCTGTATTCTATACCTCTCCACTTTCTAGATTAATGATAATAATGATGATAAGAGCCATAATAATAGAAGCTAATATCTATTTGGCTCTTAGAACTGACTCACTTAATCCTCACAAGAACTCTATGGGGTATGCACTATCACCCCTTTTACTTATTTTTATTTATTTAAAGATTTTATTTATTTATTTTAGAGAGAGAGCACAAGAAAAAATTTTCCTTCATTCTTGGTTCTGTGGCTGGTCTAATAATTGACATAAAACATTAACAGGAGAAAAGGAAATAAAATTTCAAACACACATATGGGAGGGCCCCCCCTCCCAGCCCAAAGATATGAGACTCGAAGAAGTGACCAATGCAGGAAGCTTTTTTGCCTTCTCAATAAAGAAACAATACATTTGTAAAGAATTTACAAGATCAAAGGGTTTGGGCTAGAGGTAGAAGCATGGTGACAAAGTAACAAGGTTTGTTCATATAGCCTTCTTGGCCCTAAATTCCCGTCTCTGGTGATGAGGATGTCTTTTACCCTCCTAGTACAGTGAGGGTACCTTTCATGTGGGAAATTTATCTCCTGCTTTCAGGGGCACAGAAGATTGTCAGAGTGTTTCTCAGGTAGCTTAAATTCAAAATAACCAACATGCTGAAGTGGCAATATTTTGGGATGACATAGTCTGAACCCCTACATGCCTTCATTTTACGGTTGAAGAAACTGAGGCCTATGAAGGAAAAGACCTCATCTAATCCTGTCCCTAGCAGGTGGTAGAGTTGGGACTAGAATTCACCCTCTTGACCCTTACTGAATTCAGTTCTTTTCTTCCCCCCAATATTTGTTGCTGCCTTCTCTATTCCTCTATTCCATTCCTCCCCTCCTCCTCCCCTTCTCACCTCCTCGCCTCCTTCCCTCCTTGCTATGCTTTTCTGTACCAGAGAAGTAAAGTGGCCATTAAGCCCTCTGTCATTAGGTTATTTGTGAGTTTTGCTGATAGTCCCTCAGTTCAGCCACCTCCTAGTACTTGATACCATCAAACCCTTACAGTCTTCTAACAACAGAACTCTACATGGCAGGTGGGCTCTTCCAGGGATGACCCTCTGTGTATTTTGTAGGCTGCACAATGAAGCAAGTTGTCTATTGAAGAACCATAATACTGCCTAATTAAACAAAAGCCTTTAGTTCTTTCTTCATTTTCCTCCTTCTCTAACCATATTTTTTTAAGCAAAGCTTAGAGAAGCAAGGCTTGTTCTACAGATCACTACTCACTGATTTATCTATTTTTTCTCTTGAAAACCTCTGTGGTTGGGACACCTGGGTGGCTCAGTTGGTTAAGTGTCTGCCTTCAGCTCAGGTCATGATCCCAGGGTCCTGGGATCAAGTCCCGCATCGGGCTCCCTGCTCCGCGGGGAGCCTGCTTCTCCCTCTGCCTCTTCCTCTCTCTCTCTCTATCTCTCGTGAATAAATAAATAAAATTAAAAAAAAAAAAAAAACCTCTGTGGTTGTTGTAAATTATTTACTGAAAAAAAAGAGGTGTCTTCTCAACTCTTCTAGAATCTTAAATTGGTATTCTGTAGACTTCTAATTATTCATTTGTTCATTTGTGTAATAAAGATTTTTTTGAATCCCTTTTCTTTGCAAAGTGCCGGGTTCAATGAAGGAGGATTTAGTGGTGGCCAATATATATTCCTTTTCCTCAAAGTTCTCAAAACCCAAGAGAAGGAATAAATGTGTAAATACTAATAGATAGTGTCTCTTCAAATAACTTCCCAGGAATTTGTCAAGTTTTGTATTAAACTATTTGTAATATACTACTACTCAATTTAATTACTCATCATTTGGAATTTTTTTTTAAGATTTATTTATTTGAGCGGGTGAGCGAGAGAGAGAGCACATGAAGACAGCTGAAGACAGACACTTAACCGGCTGAGCCACCCAGGCGCCTCTTCATCATTTTGGAATTTGAAATAAATTTTTTGAGGAAGATTCTAAACTATAGTCAGTGAGAATCTATTCTGTGCAGAAGTTTGTCCTCATAAAAAAGATGTATAAAGTCTAATCATAGCACCTGGCAGACAGTATAGTAAGCACTTAATACATGATCGTTGTGCTTACCATAGTTAGCAATGGTAGTAAGAGGAGCAGTGGCATTAGATTATCTAGATTTAATGTTAGATATTTTAACTTACTGGCTGTGTGACATTGAGCAAGTAGCATAATTTCTTTGAGTGTCAGTTGGGAGGGCTGAAATCAAAGGAAATTATTAGTCAAGTGTAAGGTTTTATGTTTAAAAACCAATGTTTTATGGTTTAAAAACTCTAAAATGTCATCCTTTTGCCTTGAATTACACCTTTCAACATTCCAAGAAAATCTCTTCTTTTGCTTAGATCATAAGTAGAATCCTGGGCTGACATCGTATTTTAGGTTGCCAGATAAAATACAGGGCACCTGTTAAATTTCAATTTAATAACAATTTCTTTTAGTATCAGTATGTCCATGCATTAATACTAAAAAAATTATTTATCAAAAATACAAATTTACAGGGCATCCTGTATTTTTTATTTTCCAAATCTGGCAGCTTAATTATATTTTAATGGACAAGTTTACAGACTACAGCACAATTCCTTGATCTACTATTATTTGTACCCTCTTAGAGATGAGGAAACTGACTAGTGGCCTCTAACATTCATTTCAAACCTGAGGATTTGATACCTGTAATAAGAAAAGGAAGCTGGTGGAATCAAACCCACTTCAAATCCCCCAGTTTCACCACTTCCTATCTGTGTGGATTTGGTTAAGCTAGGCTCTCTAAACCTAGCTCTTATTCTTATGTAAAATTTTCTTCTTTCTAAGACAATTACTTTCTCCTCAGTGGATTTGCATTATCCATTTTTAGTGCTCATTTCTGAACTGTGTTATCAAAATTTTAATTTTCTCTCTGTGAACAGAACAAATTCACGATTCCAGCTCTTGACCTTTATGGTTAAGAATAAGTTCATTTTCCTGAGAGATTCTTCTTTTTCTTGTTTACAGTTGGAACTCAAGTCTCACCACTCACACTTGAGAATCTGATGCTGATGGAGGGAGAAGTTTCAGAGTCTTCATGTATTACCTAAAAGGAAGAGGAAATTTGGGAATTTGGAGTTAATGTCTCCTCCTTTCCTCTCCCCTGGGGAAGGGACTTTGCCTGGGCTTAGCTGCAGCTAGCTCCTGTTCATTAAACCCCTCTGCTCTCTTCCAGTTATTGGGCTGGGCATGTCACACATTATACCTTATCCCTTTCCTTAGATAGCCCTGTGAAATAGACACACATTACCCTCATCGTATTGAGTGAGAAAATGTCCCCACGTGATAGGCTAGGCTGAAAACTCAAATTCAATTCCTCGGTCATGGAAAGAATGTCAGTCAGGTTACCTGAATTCCTGGTTATCGAATAGCTTCTTAGTAGTCCCCAGCTAGCCTATTGGCTTCTCCAGAAGCTTGCTTAAGGTGAGATCTACCTAGATGTTTTTCTCCCAAAGATGTTCTGTGTCATGGGGTTTGGTGGCATGTGGTCCATCCTTTCCCTGTGGGAGCAGGCAATCTTGGCCAAAGTGCTTCTGAATTGTTATTTTTAAATAGTTTGGAAAACATACTATAAATAACACCTGTTTATTGTCTATGTTAGAATATAAAACTACATGGAGAAAAAAAACCCATAACCTGCCCGTTCTCCAGAGGGACACTTTTAACATGTTAATGTACTCTCTTGCAGATAGGTAGGTGGATAAAGATATACAGATAAAATAGATGTTTAAGATGTAGTTGTTGTTTCATAGAGATAGGATCACATAGAACAACCCATTCTGGATTTTTTTTAACTCAACAATATATCTGCACCAACAGATTTTGCATTTTTGTTGGAGAGTTGGCCAACATATGTATAATAATTTTAAAAAGAGTATTAAAATCTAGATTTTGTGCTACAGATTCTATATTGTTAGGCTTTTATAGATGTGTCTCTTCTGGAAATGTGGGTTGTGATTGTTAGTAATCCATATTTTACTTTAATTGTAGAAATCTTGTTGGAGAAGAAAACAGAAGAAAATGTGGCAGTTCTTTAGTCCTCATGAACAGGACCCACAGTTTTTTTATAGCTGCCTCATATCTGGAGGATAGTTTCTGTTAGGATTTTCTGACTTAAATTTGCCTTGAAAGGTTTCTTGGGAATGTTGAAAGACAGAATCGGCCTTTACTCTGTGGATGACACTGAGGTTGTGTGCTTTAACAATTTCGTAGAGTGAAACAAAGCATTTAAACCTTGACATGAAATTAAATTCCAGAAGAACACTGTGCTTTCCTTCTCCAATCTGACAGACCAAACTATTTTAGGCACCAGAACCACGTTGCCTGAAAAGTTGCTCAGATTCTTGAATTCACCTGGTAACGGTAGTCCAAGCTGGAGTGATGGCTTCACTGTGATGCACAGTTGAGTGTTTGCTCTGAGGGTAGATTCCACAGAGGCTTGCTCTGCGGTCAGCTAAGGGAGCAGAGGAAATCCTACCTTCTCGGTGAACAGGGCTCTGCATGTCTAGGTGCTTCATAAATGCTTATTGATGGTCATGAAAGAAATGACTCTCCTACTTCATGTACTCAGTTTTTTGGCAGTGGGAGAATTCTTTCTCAGCAGGTGGCAATGATAAGAAAAACAGGCAAACACATTTCCTACTATATCAAATGTAGTTTAGTGGAAGTAGCAATGAATGTGCCTTCAAAGACTTGAATTGGAATCCAGCTTTGCTGCATACTGGTTCATTAGCCCTGGACGAATGATCAGGCATGGCTTCCTTATCTATAAAGTAGAAATAATGATCCTTCATTTCTTTAGTGTATTCTTGTGAAATTAATACACGGGAAATGTTTTATATACTATAGATCACTTATAATAAAGATAGAACAAACATTTCTTGATCAGGACATTCAAGAAAACCAGGCACTGTGTTAAACACTTTGTATGCATTATCTTATCCCACCCTCAAAATCTCTATGCAGTAGATACTGTTTGCCATCCTCATTTTACAGAAAAGACAACTACTGGTTAGAGGGCTTACGTAACCTGCCAAGGCCACAAAGCTTCAAGGTAGCAGAGCCAGGACAAAACATTGTATAAATATACTGATTATATAATTTTTTTTTCTCAGATAATGTTAGGTATACTATTGTTGCATATAGGATGTCTTTAGGACAGGCACAAAGAATTTTTTTTTAAGTTATGCCATTTATTTTAACAGTAGGAAAAATATATGCATCTAGCATAACAAACCCCTGATTTTAGAGTTGTGACTTACTAGGATGATAGTGAAGTTCCCAGACACTCAGTTCAAAGAAATAAGGTGATTTGAAGACAAATATAAAATAATAGTACAGGTGTTATGCAGATATGGTAAAATCATATGTATGATAAAACTGTTGTAAGTGTGAGACAGCTACGTCATAAAAGCTGTAGTTAAGGATGATATTATGCATGGCATTTACCAAGACTTTATATAATAAGATCTTGGTGTTTTCTACATATGGGCAATAGAAGGGTGTAAAAATTCAGATGTGGACTTTTTTTTGTTTTTTTTTTTTAAAGTAAGCTCTATGCCCGGCATGGGGCTTGAGCTCCCAACCACGAGATCAAGAGTTGCATGCTCCACGACCTGAGCTAGCCAGGTGCCCCCAGATGTGGACTTTTTCATAAGACAAGCCGAAGGTATTCAATCCAAGATCAATAACGATAATACTAATAATAATAGTTATCATTTATTGGAGCTTACCATGTTTTAGAGATGATGTGAAACACTTTATACTCCTGGCCTAATTTAAGTCTTTGGTCCATTTGCACTTGGAGAAGCGGCTCTGGGAAGAACACCAAGAAACAGCACATCTTCGCTGTCCCATATAGTTGCACCTAGTCACTTGTGGCTCTTGAGCAGCTGAAATTATAAAGTCCAAATTGAGATGTCCTGTGAAGGAGTTCAGAATATCACCCCAAAATACAACACTGTGGCATAAGGATTATTTTGAGCTGGTTGTGCTTGAGAAACAGTAGACACAGAGAGCCCTGTGCTCTCCCTATCTGCCAAAAGCTGGCATACACTTCCCCTTATGAAGTTGTTCCTTCACCTCTGGCCCATGCCTGGAGGACGAAAACCACCATTACCCACTGGAGACAGAAGGTCAGCAGGGAGATGGGTCTGCACAAACAAACCTTACTAAAATAACCCTGATCTTCTACTTACTTACTAAAATAACCCTGATCTCCTCCATATGTCTACCTTCCCGCAATTCACCATGTCTAGAAGCCCAAACTCCTTTTCTTGTGTCTAGTTGCTTCTCCACAATTGATTGGCCTTTGTTAAAATGATATGTAATCCCCTAGATCTAACCTCCTCTCTAGGTCTTCACTCTCCTCTGAAGACCTCTGTAGGTGTGAAAATTAAAATACTAACATCAAATAAAATGTGTATGCCTTTCTCCTGTTAATCTGTCACCTGTCAGTTTAATTCACATGCCTTTGTTACCGAATATAAGAAGGTAGAGGAAAAATGTTTTTTGTTTTGTTTTTAATGGAAACTTTCTTCTTTTTTTTAATAATTTTTTTATTATGTTAGTTACCATACAGTACATCATTAGTTTTTGATGTAGTGTCCCATGATTCATTGCTTGCTTATAACACCCAGTGCTCCATGCAATACGTGCCCTCCTTAAATGTTTTTTATCCTCTATAGTTGTAAGGGTAAAATACACATTGGAATTTGAAGATTTAATATGGAAAACACAATGTGAAATATCTCAACTTTTTTATATTGATTACATATAGAAATGACAATATTTTAGATATACTGGCCTAAATGATATTTAAAACTAGTTTTACCTGTTTTTTTTTTAAGTACTAGAAAATATAGAATTACATATGTGGCTCTCAGTTTTGGCTCACACCATATTTCCGGTGGACTGCACTGCTCTAAGTGAGCTATACAACACACTCTTGGGCTTATACCTGGGCTGAGGTCCCAGGTTAGGTTTTCAGCTGGGAAGTTAAGGTTTTTCCTTTGGTTTAATTAGCAGGTATAAATGCAAACATACCCAAGGTTCAACTACTCTGCTTCTGCATTTGCATTTTCCTGCAGAGACCACCAGCTGCTGAAAAGCCAGAGAGGGAAAACGAAGCCTGCTTCTTGCTGCTTTACAGCCATTAAACTCTTAAGGCAGGACATTGCCCCTTGATTCTGTGTGCAAATAACAGAGTATTACAATTAGCATCTGTGTAGTTACGTTGATATAATCTAATGCGGTCAGGGCAAATCACATTATTCTGGGGCTGAAGTGCATTCATGGTGGGTAATTTATTCGTAGGTGAGATATGGCAGTTTCTTGAGAAGTCTCTCAAGAGAGTGAGTTGCAGCACCCAGAGCTTGGAGGGTGATTATTATTGCAGCAATAGATGTCATTAAAAGAGGCAAACTGAAATTAAGAATTCAACATGAGCTCTTTCTAGTTCTAACACAGGGTCACACAGCTAGGACCTAAAGGAAGAAAACCTCTCTTGTGGCAAATGATCATAATCCTTCCCATGTTTGCTTTCTCCTTAGTTAAGTGGCTTAGCAATAGTGTTGTCTACAAAGAAAACAAATCCAAAGTACATGCATGTGCATGAACACACACACACACACACAAATAAAAAGTCTAAATCCTTAAACAATAACCATTTTGTAGGACTGGGTAAATAAAGCCCAGTGCCCCACCTCCCGCTCTCTCAACCACTCCTCCTATGGTTTCTTATTCCCCCTCACAGTCCATTTGCTGGATTTAGGAGAAAGAGTGCTGGTCTCAAAGGAGAACACTGAAGTTCAAGTCCTATTAAAGTGATTCATGGCTTTCTGCCCTTGGAAATGTCCCTTGACTATTCTGAGCCACATTCATTTTAAAAGATTTTATTTATTTATTTGACAGAGGGAGACACAGCGAGAGAGGGAACACAAGCAGGGGGAGTGGGAGAGGGAGAAGCAGGCTTCCCCCTGAGCAGGAAGCCCGATACGGGGCTCAATCCCAGGACCCCATGATCATGACCTGAGCCAAAGGCAGACACTTAATAACTGAGCCACCCAGGCGCCCCTGAGCCACATTTTCTTTACCACCCCAAAAATGTTATCAAGTATAGGAAGCAATATGGAAAACCCTGCCACATGGCCAGCAGTGTGACATTTTAATGACCAAAACTTTTCTTCTTGTGGAAGGAGCCAAGATGTCCTTCAACAGATGAATGGATAAAGATGTGGTTTATATATGCAATGGAATATTACTCAGCCATCAGAAAGGATGAATGCCTACCATTTACATTGACATGAATGGAACTGGAGGGGATTATGCTAAGTGAAATCAGTCAAGCAGAGAAAGACAATTATCATATGGTTTCACTCATATGTGGAATATAAGAAATAGTGCAGAGGATCATAAGGGAAGAGAGGGAGGACTGGATGGGAACAAACTGGAGAGAGAGACAAACCATTAGAAACTTAACTCTGGGAAACAAACTGAGGGTTACAGAAGGGGAGGTGGGTGGGGGGATGAGGTAACTGGGTGATGGGCATTAAGGAGGGCACAGGATGTAACGAGCACTGGGTGTTATACACAACTGATGAATTATTGAACACTACATCTGAAACTAATGATGTACTATGTGTTAGCTAATTGAATTTAAATAAAAAAAAATACTTTTCCAGGTCTCATCCTTAGCTTTTGGCTGCTTATTAAACTTCCTCTTCGTAAGAATAATGAGAGTTGAGAAATGCAGGCCAGGATGGCGGAGGAGTAGGAGACCTGGATTTCGTCTCCTCTCAGGAATTCAGCTGGATAGGGATCAAACCATTCTGAACACCTACAAACTCAACAGGAGATCGAAGAAAGGAATAGCAACAACTCTCTGAACAGAAAAGCGACCACTTTCTGGAAGGTAGGACCTGCGGAGAAGTGAATCCGAGGCGATATTCGGGAGGATAGACGGCGGGGGAGGGGCCTCTGTCGGCCGCTTCTGACAAGTGATAGAACCACGGAGCACACATCAAAAGGAATGAGATCTTGCCATTTGCAACGACGTGGATGGAACTGGAGGGTATTATGTTGAGTGAAATAAGTCAAACAGAGAAAGACATGTATCATATGATCTCATTGATATGAGGAATTCTTAATTGCAGGAAACAAA
>NC_138375.1:42710545-42771351 GCF_054177405.1 Leptonychotes weddellii
GAGCATGTGATGTAATGAGCACTGGGTATTATTTAAGACTGATGAATCACAGACCTGTACCTCTGAAACTAATAATATATTATATGTTAATAAAAAATAAAAATAAAAAAAAATAAATAAAAATAAACTCAACTTTAAAAAAATCAAAAAAAAAAAAAAAAAAAAAAGAAATGCAGGCCAGACTGTCCACACTCAAAAGCTAGAGGCTCCATCTATGTGGGAGGAAACCGGCGAAGGAAAAGAAGGTAGACTGTGTACCACAGGTGGAGCTACAAGTTCACTCTCAGGGAATTGCCACATTCTGCTGTGTGACTTTGAGAAATTGTGCTTTTTATTTGTCAAGGATAGAACATATGAAACAGTTTGTTAGCAGGGTGCCTGGGTGGCTCAGTAGGTTAAGTGTCTGCCTTCAGCTCAGGTCATGATCCCAGGGTCCTGGGATCGAGCACCACATCGGGCTCCCTGCTCAGCAGGGGAGTCTGCTTCTCCCTCTCCCTCTGCTCATGTGCTCTCTCTCTCACTCACTCTATCCCTCAAATAAATAAATAAAATCTTAAAAAATAAAATAAATAAAATAAATAAAATAAAAAAAAAAGAATAATGAGAGTTAAAATTTAGTGAAAACCCACTATTAATTTAGTGTTGGGATGGCGCTGCCCTCTCCTCAGTTTTTCTACTGTGAAATATTACATACTTTCTGAAGAAAAAACAAACATGATTAATAAATCATAAGTAATTACCTGTTTAAGTATAATATAGAGCAGACAATAACATTGCCAGCACCCATGAGCCCCCAAAGTGACTTGAATCTACAACAACTCCCTTTTTCCCCTTAAGAGTAACCAGTATGCTGGCTTTATGATAGTCACATTATTTGCTTTTCTTTATATTTTTAATATTAAAGTATATATCTATAAACATTATGATTTTGGCTGTTTTGGGATATGAAATAACCAAATCCACGCAGACACTGTGTCTGACTTTTTTTGCTGCATCACATTTGTGATAATCATTCTTGTTACTGTGTCTAACTACAGTTGCTTCATTTTCACTGCTGTCCTCTGTTGTGTGAATGCACAATGATTGATTTGTCCAATATTGTTGATAAACTTCTGGGTGTTTTCTAATTTGGACCTATTCAAGTAATGCTGCTGTGAACATTCTTGTCCATTTCCTTTGGTGCACATGAATATGCATTTCTCATGGATCTATTACTAGGAGCAGAAATACTAGGTCATGGGTAATAACCATCTTTAGTTTAAGGAGCTACTTCCTAATTTTCCTAGAGTGGTGGTATCAATTTGTACTCCCTTCAGCAGAATTTGAGAGTTCCCTGTTCCACATCCTTGTCAACAGTTGGAATCGTTCGTTTAAAAATGTTCAGCTAATCTGGTGGGTGTGTATAGTGGTATCTTTTTGTGGTTTTATTTTGCATTCCCATGATGGCTAATGAACTCATTGTCATATGTCTGGTAGCCATTTGGATGTCTTCTCTGGTAACTGTTCAACTCTTTTCCTGACTTTGGTCCTGGGTTTTCTGTCATTTTATTGATTTATAGGACTTCATTTTATATTCTAGATACAAGCCCATTATTGGTTATATGTCTTGTAAATCTCTTATTCTCTGCCTTGCCTTTTCATTCTCTTAACGATGTCTTGATGAACAAATGGTCTTAATTTTGATGTAGTCAAATTTATCAAACTTTTATTTTATGTTACTGTTGTGTTCACTTTAAAAGTCTTCTCCTATCCTTGAGGTCATGAAGATACTCTCCCACATTATCTTCTCAAGGTTTTATTGTTTGTCTCTCACATTTAGATCTATAATCTACCTAAAATTGATTTTTTTTAATGAGGTATAAGTAGCGGTCAAATTTTATTATTTCTATGTGGATATCTAGTTTTGCCAGCAACATATATTTCAAATGCCATTCTTACTCCATTACTCAGCAGTGCTAATGTCTTCATCTGGGTTGTCCTAAAAGCAGAACTCTGAGGCAAATGGTGCATGGAGGTCTTTTATTTGGGGACCCCAGGTAGCAGAAGTACAAGACTGGGAAAGTGAAACAAGAAAACAAACTCAATAGAGGATGTATAATAGAACTGGCTACTGCTATATGTAACTGGTACTCAGTCTTTTTAAGGAGCCATATGAAATGCGACTTAGAACACTCTGCCTGGGAACAAAAGGAAAATACACACACACACACACACACACAGACTTCTTCAATGGGTCCAAAGCTGGCTTCACAGATGTTAATTCCTCTACACCTCCAGGCTGCAAATGTGTAAGTGCTGAATGTGGACATCCCACACCTTGGACATTAGAGAAGTCCTAGGGCAGGAAGAAAGAGGTATGCTGTGTGGGTCAAAAACCAGATGTGGTGACCAGCACATGCATGATGCTGGTGAAGACCAACATGCTGTTGCAGTAGCAGGTTGCAGTTAAAGGTGGAATGGAGAGGATTTTGATGTAATTCATAAAAGGATCCTTATTCGAATCCATTGATCTATTTATCTCTATTTGAACTAATACCACACTTCATAGAAACTTATAGCTTCATACTAAGTCTTTTTACCCAGTGGATCATGTTCTCCCCACCGTTCTTCAAGAGTGTTTTGATGAATGATAGTTGTTTGCATTTCTATGTATATTTTAGAGTCAGCCTGTCACTCCCCTAAACAAACCTTTGGGATTTTGATTGAAATTACCTTGAATAAAAAAAAGAAAGAAAGAAAGAATGAAAGAAAACAAGAAAGAAAGAAAACAAGAAAGAAAGAAAGAAAGAAAGAAAGAAAGAAAGAAAAAGAAAGTTACCTTGAATCTATAGATAAGTTTAATGAGAAATGCCATCTTCACAGCATTGAGGCTTTCGTGAACATAGTTTATCCTTTAATTATTCTAAATAACGTTCTTTAACTTTTCTGCAGAGAAGTCTTATACATCTTTTGTTAGATTTCTAGGTATTTTTTTTAATTTTCTAACTTTTTTGCTGTTATATGGAAAATAAATGGATTTTTTGATGTCCAGTGATGTTGCAAAACTCATTAGTTCATTGTCATAATTTGTAGATAATTTAGATTTTCTACATATTGCAGTCAGAGTATTCATGAATAATGATAGTCTTGTTTTCTCCTTTCCATTCCCTGCATGATTATATCTCTTTCTTGCCTTACTCTCCTGGCTGGGACTACCAATACAGTGTGGAGGGAAGGATGACAGTGGGCATGCTTTCCTTCTCCCAGTTTCAAAGGGAGAGTTTTAGTATTTGCAATTAAGTTGCTAATTAGACTATGAAGGATATTCTTTATTAGATAAAGGATATTGTATTTCTACTTGTAGATTGCTAAGAGTTTTTAAAAATCACAAATAGATTTTGAATTTTATTTAATAGCTTTTTCACAATTAAATACATATTTTTCTTCTTCATCACATTAATGTGATGAATTACACTGATTTTTTTAACTGTGTATTTTAGAATAATTTTAGATTTGCCAAAGAGTTGGAAAGATGGTACAAAGTGTTTCCATATGCATTCACCAGTTTCTTTTAATGTTAAAACCATGGTATGTTTATTAAAATTGGATATTTAAGAAAAATTAAACCAAACCTGTATTACTGGAATAAACCTCAAATTGGTTATAATTTTTACCATTTTTTATATATTGCTGGACATGTCAATTTTTAAAAAATGTTTTTATGTATGAGTAAGATTTGCTCAAATTTTCCTTCCTGGTACTGTCATAGCCAGGTTTTTGTATCAAAATATAATCAAATGAATTTGGGAACTTTCACTCCTTTTTTGATCTTTAAAGGAGTTGGTGAAAGCTTAGTACTATAGTTCTTTCACCGTTTGGTGGAAGTCTTTGTGAGTAGGTTGTTAAATTATGGATTCCATTTATTTGGCAGTTAAAGAACCATTCAGGTTTTATATTTCTTTTAGATTCAGTATTCTTAATTTGTATATTTTCTAGGAATTTACCTGCTGAACCATAGTTTTCAAATTTATTGCTTTAAAGTTGTTCATAATACCCTCTTGTTGTCTTTTTAATTGTTGGCAGATCTGTAGTGATATGCTCCTTTTTCCTGATAGTATTTATTTGTTCCTTCTCCTTTCTTTTCCATAATCATCTCATCAGAGGTTTATCAATTGTATTATTTATTCAAAAGAATAATACTTCATTGGTTCATTTCCCTGAATATTTATTTCACTGATTTCTGCTATTATTTAAACATGTTTTTTCTTCTATTTCCTTTGGTTTTATTTTTTTTCTTTTTCATTTAACCTCTTAAGATGGATGCTTATTCATTAATTTGTAGTCTCTCTTTTTTTTTAAAGATTTTATTTTATTTATTTGACAGAGAGAGACACAGCAAGAAAGGGAACACAAGCAGGGGGAGTGAGAGAGGGAGAAGCAGGCTTCCTGCCGAGCAGGGAGCCCGATGTGGGGCTCGATCCCAGGACCCCGGGATCATGACCTGAGCCGAAGGCAGACGCTTAACGATTGACCCAGGCGCCCCTGTAGTCTCTTTTTTAAATAATATATGTTTGTAAGCTGTAATTTTCCGTCTAATTACAGTCTTGGCTTAATCTCACATTTTGATAAGGGGCATTTTAGTTATTTTTCAGTTAATATATTTTCTAATTTATGTTTCAATGTCTTCTTTAATTCATGGGTTGGTCAAAGTGTATTTCTTAATTTACAGACATGAAGTTTTTTACTTACCTTTGTTTCTTGTTTAATTGCACTGGAGTCAGAAACTGTGTGTTTTTAATCAGCTGAAATTTGTATCACCTTTAGGGTCAGGACATGATCAGTTTTTGTAAGTGTTCCATGTGTGCTTGAAATGAATGTGTGTTCTCTAGTCCTTGAACACAATTTTCTATATATGTCCCTTAGGCCATGATCGCTACCTGTGTTCAAGTTTTCTGTACCTTTGCTGGTGTTTTGTATGTCTGTTATGTCAATTACTGAAAAGGGTGTATTTAAATCTACTCGGATTATCAACTGGTTTATTTCTCCTTGTAATGATACTAATTTTTATCTAGTATATTTTGGGGCCATATTATTAGGTAATTTATGTCTTCCTCATGAATTAATCTTTGCTTTCATTGAGGATTTTGAGCCAGTCTAGTCAGGAGATGACTTGGGTTTGGGGCGTGCAGTTGCTGTGGTTATATTCTGTGTACCACGTTTTATATTCCTCTAGCTGTACCTTGTATTTAGGAGAAGGGATAGTTTGCTAGATGGTTTTCCTCAAGGTCAGCTCCACCACCAACTTAAGGTTTCATTTTGCACTTTGCTTTAGGGAGGGTCTCTCTCTCACATTTTTGTCCCTTTGATTCTCTCCTTCCTTCTCCCAGAAGTTTCTGTTATTGCTCGTTACTGGATGCTTGTTTGTGAGGATTGGGTGAGGAGCATTCTTTGTTCTGAGTAAGCCTGAGTCTTTGGCGGGTATCATGTCTATTGGTCTTATGAGTGTGGTCTTCTCAGAGCTCTTGCCTCTTCCCCAGCTGTAGTTCTGGACTCAGCTGTATCTGCCTCTTGTTCAGGGTAGATGAATTTTGTCTGTTCCCTTCCCTCAGTTTCAGTGGGGTTTCACCTGAGTAATGGGTGGGGGGCAAGATTGCTTCCTCCCTTCCCCAGTTTGATAGGGGAGAAAGAAAGAAGGATCTGGGTAGGCTTTCTGGGCCTACAGCTATGGTTGCTGTTCCAGGAGGGATGTCCTCTCACCAGTGTTTTGGCAGGTGCCCACTGAGGGCTGTGGATGTAACTACAGTTGCATCACATAAGCTCCTTCTGTATTTGCAGCCCCAAGGGACTCTCCACATTCTCACCAGCCCACACCTGGCCTTTACTCATTCATGAACAATTCCAGCTGAACTCTTCCTACCAGTGTCTGGCTTTGTCTATTCCAGGTAAGCAAGTGCTCACATCCCATCCTCTCTTGCAAGCACCTGTCTCTCCTTAGTTTTAGACTTGCTGTTGCCCTAAGACTTCAGCTTTCTGATAGGTTTAAGAAAAGTCATGACCTTGAAGTTTTTCTGACTTTTGTGGTGTTATTGTAAGGAAGGAATTTTTTTTCTGCTCTCTATATCCCAAGCACACTGGAAGTTCCTTGTGTTTCTTAAATCTGTACATTGGTATCTTTCTTCAATTTGGGAAAATTCTCAGCCATCATCTGTTCAAATATTTCTTCTCTTTCTTCCTCTCTCTCTGCTGCTTCTGGGTCTCCAATCAATATGCCATGTTAGACCTTCTTTCTGTATTTCTTCTTTTTCTTCCCAGAGGCAATACTGTTTGGGATGCCTTCCTATGTGCATTTTTTTTGGCTAAATATATACATATATATATATCCAATAAATATTATGTGATATTCATTTGTGTGTTTTAATTGATATAATTCTAACTTAGGGTATATATCTTATTCTTTTCATTTAACATTATGGCTTCTAAATCTATCCATCTATATAAACCTAGTTACTTCATTTAAATCACAGCACTCCAAAATCTCTTTATAGTATTTCATCTGTGAAGGTACCATAATTTATTTATCAATTTTTCTATTAGTGAACCTGTAGGTTGTTAAAAGCCTTTTCCCTCCATTACAACTTTGCTTCAATAAATGACCTTGTATGCAATATCTAGTACCAGTGTTTCTCTGTGGTATACACCTAAAACCAGAATTGCTGAGTTATAGATTATACTACATAGATTTTAAACTTCACCAGATAACACCAAATTGGTATCTGAAGTGATTACAATGATGTATAATCCTATCTGTTTTCCCACATCCTCATCAATGTTTGGTAATATTATACCTTTTGATTTTATTAATCTGATGTGTGTGAAATGATACCATAAAATTTTAATTTCTTTGATGTGAGGTTTTACCTTTTTCATATTGTCATTGGTTGTTTTGATTTCCTCTTTATATCCTTTGCTACTTTTTCTATTTTCTTTTCTTAATAATTTGTAGGCCTTCATATAAATTATTTTCACTAATCTTTACCCTGTGTTGTAACTCCTCCATGCCAGCTACTTATCTTTCAAATTTGTTTATGGTGTTTTATCACCCAGAATTTTAAAAGGTCAAATTTGACAATTGTTTCCTTTATTAATTGTGCTTTTCTGTTTTGTCTAGCAAATCATTTCAGATCCCAGTGTCAAAAAGACTTCCTCCTACACTTCAAATAGATCCAAAATTTTTTCTTAACATTTCAGTCTAAATCATCAGGAATTCTTATGTATAGTGTGATATAAAGATTTAATTTTAGTTTTTTTCCAAATAGAAACACCATTTATTAAATAATCTTGTTTTTCATTCAAAATTTGTGATGTTGTATTTCTTATATTTCAAGTTGCCAATGCTTTAGTCTGTTTCTAGTTCTCTATACTTTTCATTAACCTATGGTCTTTCTATACATGAATGCCTTACTCCTTGTTATTGTTTTAATAGGAATTCTCTTTTGTTTTAATTATAATGGTCTTTAGGACACCTGGGTGGCTCAGTCAGTTAAGCGTCTGCCTTCCCGCTCAGGTCGTGATCCCAGGGTCCTGGGATTGAGCCACCTGTTGGGCTCCCTGCTCAGCAGGGAGTCTGTTTCTCCCTCTCTGGCTGCAACTCCCCCCTGCTTGTGCTCTCTCTCTGTCAAATAAATAAAGTCTTTTAAAAAAATAATTATAATGGTCTTTAATTCAGAGAAAATCTTCAATATCTAAGGAATTTAATCTTTCCATCTACAAACCTGATTATTTCTCCATTTATTCAGATCTTTTTTAATTTTTATTTTTAAATTGTTTTTATTATGTTAATTTATTCAGATCCATTTTTGTGACTTTCAGTAACATTTTCTTCAAGGTCACCTCCACCATCAATTTTAGGTTTTTCTTTGCACTTTGCCTCAGTGTGTGTGTGGGGGTCTCTTTCTAACTTGTGTCCCTTAGATTCTCTCCTTCCTTCTATTAATATATTGAACACATTTAATAATATCTCTGTGAGATGCTAAGCATCTTTTATTAGATCTGTTCTTTTTTGTGAATGATTTTTATTGTGAATGATAAATTTTCCTCTTATATTTATTAATTGATTATTTTATTGATAATGCATAGTTATTGATTTTAATAATTAATTTTATATCCAGCAATCCTGCTGAATTATTTTGTAAGTTCTGGCAGTTTCATTTTCTTCTTTTAATTTTCCATATTGACAAATCATTAGCAAATGACAAAAATTTCCAATCCTTGTATTAGTTTTTTCCGCTGTCTTATTCTATAAGCTAAGCCCTTCAGCAAAATAATAATAGACATTATAATGGGAATCTTTGTCTTGTTCTTAAATTTAATGGGAATGCCTCTAAAGTTTATCAAGTATGATGTTTGGTTTTTGAAAGGTTTTTTATGTTTTATCAGAAAAATAATTTTTCTTGCTATTCTTTGATAAAAACTTTTATTAGGGAATGTATGGGGTGATGGGTATTAAGGAGGGCACGTGTTGTAATGAGCACTGGGTGTTATACACAACTAATGAATCGTTGAACACTACATCAAAAACTAATGATGTACTCTATGCTGGCTAACTGAACATAATAAAAAAAAGGAGAATGTATGAAATATTAGGAAACTGTGTGAAATATTGACTTTTCTGTATGCATTGAGGTGACTGTATGCCCCCTTGCCACAATACTTGTCTTTAGTGTGGTGATTTTTTTAGATAGTCTGATATTGAAACAATCTTGCATTCTAGGGATAAATCCTGCCTAGACATGGTTTATTAGATTTAAAATACTGTTGGATTCAACTAATAGGTATTTTATGTAAGAATTTTACATCTATGTATATAAATTAAGTTAGTCCCTTTCTAGTGTTGACATAAAGATATCCCAGTCTTAGAAAATAAGTTGGGTAGTTGTCTTCTTTTTCTAATCTTTGAAGTACTTTACATTAAACATTTAAATTATAATTATATATTTTTTTTACTTTTCAAGTTAGTTTTTTTCAATTTTATTTTACTATGTATGTTGATCACCATACATTACATCATTAGTTTTTGATGTAGTATTCCATGATTCATTGTTTGCATATAACACCCAGTGCTCCATGCAGAACGTGCCCTCTTTAATACCCATCACCAGGCTTACCCATCCCCCCACCCCCTCCCCTCTAGAACCCTCAGTTTGTTTCTCAGAGTCCATAGTCTCTCATGATTCATCTCCCCCTCCGATTTCCCCCCCTTCATTTTCCCCTTCCTACTATCTTCTTTTTTTATTTTTTTAAACATATAATGTATTATTATAAATGTTTTTGAACATTTGTTAAATTCCTGTCTAAAACTGTCTGGGCCTGGAAATCTTTTTTGAGAGAGAAATTTTTAAAATATTTCTAATTATTTGATGTGGGATGGAGAATTTGCTATGTCGGTTCAGTCTGGCACTTTGAGAAAAAGAATCTCATTTTTCTGTACATTGTTTTCTCCACCAAGAGTAAACAAAGATGCTTCTTTCTGAACTTTTAAAATTACAAATAAAGAATCCCTAATCAATAGAGGATTTAGGGCATGAGCTGTGTATATTCAGGGGCTTATGTTTAACATAGAAAAATTTTGCTCTTCCTTCAAAAGTGGGTACTGTCATTTGATCCTCACCCAAACATTGGGTACCATCATTTCTGCCCTGTATAATAAATGGTTAGAGTTATCATCTAGTGTACCTACTTGCTGCCCTTTATATAACAAGAATAATCTTATGAAGAAATTTTTTACTATGTATATGTTACACAAGAGGGAAAAAGATGATTGGAGAAATTAAATAACTTGGCCAAGCTTACTTGACCAAGAAAGAGGCAGAAGAGGCTTGTGAAACCATGTGTATCTGATTTATTACATTATGGTTTGCATTCCAGAAACATTTGCTAGTTCCCTTTAATCCTTGCTTTTATACAGTCTCTAGCTAAAGAATTATTTGTCAAACCAGTTTTCCCTCAAGTTTAATTTGATTTCATTAACTCCTTTGGCAAGAGCAATGCTTGCAATATTTTGTTTTGGCAAAAGCAGTGTTAATATTCCCCATAGCTTCCCTGATTCTTTTACTCCCTCACCTAAATTATCTGTGCATAATCTTTTGTATATTTGGCTGGATTTATCAATACAGTCTCAACAGATCCATTTAGTTGAACGAAAAATATGAATAACTTTTTTCTCTAATCATCATAAACTGGCTGTACGATTGAACAAACAACTTTTTGTTAAAGTAACAGGACCATCAGCAAGTCTTGTTTCACTGTTTCTGTTTTCCAGTCGACCTCTGCTTCAGCACATGTGAGAGTCAAGTTCAGTGGAGAGTGAAAAGCCCAGCCTGTATCAGAACGACCTGATCTTGAATTCTGGCTTTACTGTTCTTAATGAGGGGCAAGGGGAAACGTAGCAAATTGCTTATTGTCTTCTAAGCTAAGCACTCTCTGACACACTTTCCTCCCTTTTCTAAATTTTTATTTTTTCAGATATTTATACTGTTAGAGTCACCATTTAAAGGTATTCCAATTCAGTGATTTTTAGTCCATTCACCAGGTTGTGCAGTTATCCCTATGATCTAATCTAGAACATCCAAATTAGAATTCTTTTATCTAATCTCATCATCGCCAAAAGAAACTCTGTACTTGTTACAATCACTCCCCATTTCTTTCTAGCACCTGGAATCACTAATCGGCTTTCTGTGTCTATTTTAGACATTTTATATAAATGGAACCATGTGATATATGGACTTCTGTGTCTGACTTCTTTCACTTAGCATGATGTTTTGAAGGCTCATCCATACCATAGCATGTGTCACTACTTCATCCTTCTCATGGCTGAATAATATTCCATTATATAGCTACAGCACATTAGGTATTCATTCATCTGTTGATAGATGTTTTTGTTTCTACTTTTCGGCTCTTGAAAATAATGCTGCTATGAATATTCATGTACAAGTTTTTGTGTGAACATATGCTTTCATTTCTCTTCAGTGTATTCCCAGGAGTAGAATTAGTGAGTCATATGTAACTCTATGTTAACTTTGTGAGGAAGGGTCAGATTATTTTTTACTTTAGTCACCTCATTTTACATTATCATCAGCAATGTATAAAGGTTCTAATTTCTTCACATCCTCCTTAACACTTGTTATTTTACTTTTTTTTTTTTAATTATAGTCATCCTGGTGAGTGTGAAGAGGCACCTTATTGTGGTTTTGATTTGCATTTCCATTATTTAATTTTTCTAATAACTAATGATGTTGAGCATCTTTGTGCATGCTTATTGACCATTTGTATATCTTTAGGAAAATTTCTATTCATATCCTTTTGCCCATTTTTAAGTTGGGTTGTTCTTTCATTGTTGAGTTGTCAAAGTTAAAAACTGGATACTGGACCCTTATCAAATATATTACTTGAAAATACTCTTTTTCCCCATGTTTGGGTTGTATTTTACTTCCTGGATAGCTGATACACATTAGATGCAATGTATTGTTTAATCTTAGAGCATCCTTGTGAGATAGGCAATATTATACCCATTTTATAGCTGAGGAAATAGTAATAGAAATTATATGGTTCATTCAAGTTCATACAGCTAGTAAGAGGCAGGAGCTAAATTCAAACCAAATCTTGGGTTGAAAGTCTTACTGACCAAAGCAGTGCATGATTTATAACCAACCAAGAAGTACAGATATGGCTATGGGCTCAGAGGAAGCAAAAACTGATGTGAGTCATAGTGGTCTGGAGAAGATTCAAGGAATCAGAATTTCAAAAGAATACATAGAGAAGAGCTTGGCACATGGTCCAGGAAGTTAATATTGTTAACAAAGGCCTTGATGTGGGAACACAAAGTTGATTCAAAAACCAAGAAATAGGGGCACCTGGATGGCTCAGTTGGTTAGCATATGCCTTCGGTTCAGGTCATGATCTTGGAGTGCTGGAATCGAGCCTGCCTTGGGCTCTCTGCTCAGTGGGGAGTCTGCTTCTCCCTCTCCGTATGCCCCTCCCCCTCACTCATGCACACACTCTTTTTCTCTCTCAAATAAATAAATTAAATCTAAAAAAAAAAAAAACCCAAGAAATAAATCAGCAGGACTGGAGTGGAGGATATTGTAGGCAATCATGGGAGATGAGACTAAAAAATTAATGTCAGATAATAAAGGGCCTAGGTGTTACTACTTTTTTACTACAGGCAGGCAATGGGGCACCATGGGAGCTTATAATAGGGAAATGACAGGATAATAGTAGAGTTTTAAGGAAATTAGGCAGAGTAGATGAATGGAAACAAGGACCAGAAGAAGACATTGTTGGAAATTGGATGTAGATTTGTCATGAAATGACAAAAGCCTGGTGGAAATTGTAGGGATGGAAAATAAAAAAAGTATAGAGACACAAAAAGCATTTCATAGGAATAATCTACAGGTCATTTACTACATTATGAGTAACTATAATGAGTTACTACAAGTGTAAAAAAAATCTCCAAGTTAATGTTACAAGTTAAATTTAGGAGAAATAATAATAAAAATAATGCCTGACATCAAATAAGTATTTTTTATTTGTGAAGGAAAAAAGAAACACCATAGGCAATTAATCTTAATTAATGGGTAATAATTTAGTTGGAGGACAATATTCATGGTGGACAAAAGGATATGCTGTGTCTTGAAGGTGTTATATAATCCCCACAAACAACCCTATTTTATAGATGAGAAAGCTATGGCTCAGGTAGGTCGAGCAACTTGGTCGATGTTATACAGTAGTGCAATGGTTAAATTTATGTGTGAACTTGATGGGTCATAGGGTGCCCAGATATTTGGTTAAACGTTATTTCTGGGTGTGTCTGTGAGGGTGTTTCTAGATAAGACTAATAGACTTAAAAAAAAACTGGTTGCTCTCCCCAGCATGGGTGGATATCATAGAGGATCTGAATAGAACAAAAAGATCCAAAAAGGGAGAATTTGCCTTTCTCTGCCTGAATACTTGAGCTGGGACAATGAATTTCTGTCCTGAGACTGGACATTACACCACCAGCTCCCTTGGTTCTCAGGCCTTCAGACTCAGATTGGGACTTAAACCATCAGTTACTCTCTTTTTCAGGCTTTCAGACTCTGAACCACACCATTAGCTTTCCTGAGTCTCCAGTTTGCAGACAGTATATTGTGGGACATTTCAGCTTTCATAATCACATGAGCCAGTTCTTCATAATAAGTGTGTGTGTGTGTGTGTGTGTGTGTGTGTCCCCTGTTGGTTCTGTTTCCCTGGAGAACCTTGACTAATAAAGCTAGTCAGATATTAAGTGGAGACTCAAGCTTGTATTTGTCATAATGCAGTGTGAAGAGTCTAAGAAAATTCCAAGTTTTTAATCTTGAAAAACTGAGAGAATATTAAGATCATTAACTGAAATAAAGCTCAGGCTTTTGAGTGGAAATTTAGGGAGGAAGAAGGTATTTTGTCTTGAGCTTCACGTGAAAAGGGGCCATTTACTTGGAAATAGAGGGAGAAAGAAAGAGAAAGAAAGGCAAGATGTGTGTGTGTGTGTGTGTGTGTGTGTGTGTGTGTACGCAGAAAAAAGAAGGAAAAAGATTTGTAGCATATGCATAGCAGGTGGGTAGAAGCCATGGAAGATAATCCAGTCACTGAAGTAGAATGGACAGAGTGAAAAGGAAAATGCTAGACCTTAAGAAAAGTCCAGGTGAGGGAAGAGAAGATTGAACTAAAAGGCGGAAGAAGGGGCGCCTGGGTGGCTCAGTTGGTTGAGCGACTGCCTTCGGCTCAGGTCATGATCCTGGAGTCCCGGGATCGAGTCCCGCATCGGGCTCCCTGCTCGGCAGGGGGTCTGCTTCTCCCTCTGACCCTCCCCCCTCTTGTGCTCTGTCTCTAAAATAAGTAAATAAAATCTTTAAAAAAATAATAATAAATAAAAAAAATAAAAGGCGGAAGAAGATGAGTTGTCAGAGAATTAGCAGGAGAAAAAAGAATTGAAAGGAGGGTGTGCAGGAAAGTCAAGAAAAAAGAAAGAAAAGGCAGTGCCATGCCATATGGTGTCTTGTGGTGCTTTTAAAAAACCCACTTAAGAGAGATGTGGTGTAGACTCAGTCCAGAGACTTGAGGCATCAGAGAACCATCAAGAGAAAAAAAAAAAAAAAGAGGCCGTAAGTTTAATTATGTAAGTTGGGCAGTGTTTAGAAGGAAAGAGGGCTGAAGTTGGAGGAATGCCAGATATAAAGATAATTATTTGGAGTTGATGGGGTTCTGTGTATGATGAGAGAGAGAAGGAAGAAGGACAGGTAGAGAAATCAAACCTTTAAATTGAAGAAATATGTTTGTAATGGTTGCACTAGATACCTACTAGTGGATAGGAAAGGTTTTTGTTGTTGTTGTTTAAAGTAGAATGTTAAAATCTATTTTCAGGCAGTGTAATGGGCATTTAATTCTCTCTACCTAGTAAGCTAAAGAGAATTATTACTAATTTTTGGAGACATTGATATTGGTCCTCCTTTTAGGGGCATTGGCTCACTCACCTATCCCTAAATCACATAGAGTGAGTAATCACACATGAGCTTATATTTAAGAGCAACTCTTTCTGTGAGTTTTACTTATGGGAATTTGGATGACAGAAGTGGAGTAGTGTCATCTCTAATAATAATAGTCAATACTTCCTTGTATTTACTACATGCATGGCACTGTTATAAGTGTACGTATGTATTAACTAATTTAATTCTCCCAGATACCCAATAAGGTTGGTACTGTTATGGATGAGGAAACTGAGACCCAGAGAATTTAAATAACTAACCCAAAATGGTGGCGGTGGTGGTGTCAGAATTGAAACTCAAATAGGTGGTCTTGCTCCAGTGTTTGTGCTTGTAATCTCTACACTAGACTGCCTTAATGCTGTGTTGTCCTTGAAGATTTCCAAAGCTCATTTTATTTCTCTGATTTCCCATCACCCATGTGGGATGTTTGTACTCTTTAGCAAAGTGGAAACTGAAGCATAGGAAAGTTTAAACTGCCACCAGTGAGTAAGGGATTGAATATGAAATGATCTCCAGGTCTCTCTACTTTTAGAACTGTGTGCTTCTTCTTAGGAGATGGTGGAAGATAAAAGGGGTCAAAACTAGACATTGGAGATATGGAGATTCATCTCAACTCTCACTTACCAGCTATGTAACCACCATCAAGCTACTTACATAATCAGGTTGCTGGTTTTTCTCTCTGAAAATTAAGGGGTTGGGGCTTGATGATACTCTGACTCTAGAGCGGTAAGTTCCAGTATAAACATAATGCAAGCCATGTATATAATTTAAAATTTTCTAATAGCCACATTAAAACAGTAAAAACCACTAAGTAAAATTAATTTTGATCATATGTATAATTTAACTGAATGTATCCACTATATGATTATTTTGGCATCAATCAATATAAAATCATTGCATGCATACATATATATATATGGCTAGTCCAAACTGAAACGTTTTGTGTGTATGAAGTATACACCAGATTCTGAACACTCAGTATGTGTATGTACATATACTAGCCGCATTTCAAGTGCTCAATGGCCACATGTGGACAGCACAGAGCTCTACCTTAAGTAGCAAGTAGCATGAAGTCTCTCTTCTGAAGAGAGGTAGCTAGAAACATCACAGCCAGCAGCAGATGCTGAGATATTTTCCTGCCCATCTGCTTAGCTTCAAGTCTTCCTTTTTCTCAAGCTCCAAGGAATCTGCCTGCCTCAACTAAGTAGAGTGGGAAATTATGACTAATGGCCCTCTTCCTACAACCCCAGCCCCTCAACAGGCAATACCTGTGAAGCCCACAAAACAAGGGCATCATCTTTCCAGGCTGACAGCCCTGGGAGATGACACTCATAGTAAATTAAGCAGAATGCTGATGAAAAATGAAGTGTGGCCACAATCTAGCAGTACTAGCAGTAGGCAGAGTCTGCTGTGGCCCTTGACAAATGCATTCTCTCTTAGATTTTTCCATGGCATTCAAGTGCTGGATCATCTATTATCCTGCATGTTATGTATGAGGAGAGAAATAAAATGAAATGGAACTCACATAATCATCATAAAGGCAGATTTACTAGATACCATCACAGTTCGTCTGGGGGAGGAAATCCCCTTGCAAGAGGGCATGCTTGTTAAATACATTCTTTACAGTGAATGAAGGCTTTTTTTCACACTTCAGAAGTGCAGGTCAATCCTAGAAGAGTGGAGGGAGAAAAATTTCCCTTTCATTAATCTGGCAGGCCAACTAAATCAGTACATTTATAAAAACCTAAAGGACGGGTTAATCTTGAACAATTATTTAATTTTAATTGATAAGGTCCTATAGATCCACCAGTCTTCTGAGAACACTGAACAGTGCCTCTGGGTCCATGATTTTCAACTGTCCATAATAACCCCATAATAATAACCCCATAAAAATAGAAAACACATTATTGATATCCATAAATAATTAACACTAATGAATGTAGTAATAAATAAAAAAATAGCGTAGCATCACTTTTTAGTCAAGAATTGTTTTGAAAGCATACCTCTTTGCAAATTAAATGATGTGAATCTGACACTGTGTTCTAGAGCTAGGAGGAATCATATGATCATCTGGTCCATGGCAATCAGAAACATGGTGACTCACCTCTCATATCCATGTGTGTGTTGCTGATCAGTGCATCTTCCCACTAAGCCTGAATGTGGCTTCGGAATTCTTCTGAACAAGGAGTTCCAGGCAGCAAATACCAAGCAATCATCATTATCAGGGTGAACCTGTTCACCCTCCCTCATCTAGTGTGACCTTCTCATCTTGTACATGATAACACAAGACTCAGCTACGTTCCTATCTACAATCTCATTTACCAAGAATTATTGGTGGGAAGACTAGAATCCAGGCATACCTTCCAGTCCCTAGGCCTGTTCTCTTGTTACCTTATTCTACCTGTGGAATGCAAAAACCTGTTTCTTGAGAGTGTCTCTGTCTAGACAGACAGAACTGTGTCTATCCTTTGTGGACAAAGACTAAATCCCATAAAGGACCATCAACATGACAGTTCTTTAGATTCTTCAGAGAAATCCTTAGGCCCCAGTGCAGAGACCTCTATTATATTCATGTTCTTATGCTGTGATTATTGTTTTATGCTTTGTTCTAGTCATTCTTTAGTTACTTTAGACAGCTTGAGGGTGTCTACATCTTAGAGACTGATCTCCAAAAAGACATGATGCTCCCAGTGTGGACTGACCACTGCAGGATAGGACACTGATCCAACACAGAATATGGATTATTTGAAGGGTTTAGAAGAAGATTTAACTTTGGTCACTTACGCACCTTATCACAGGTTTTTGCCATACATGTATATGAACTTTATAAATTTTTATGTAATAATTCTTTAAAACATTTACATTTTTCTTACATAAATTTACTTTGAAAAGAACCTTTTATTACCACCAATAAAAAGTAGTTGACATAAATAGAAGGCAGGCATAAAAATGAACACAATAAAAATGAAAGAATGTTATTCACTCCTAGTTAAATGCTCTACTACCTGCCAAAGTCTCTTTGTTGAAAGGAGAGGTTATAGGTGTCAGAGAATTGTTAAAAACATACTAGTATCAAATTAAGACTTTATAATAATTAAAAGAATGGAAAGGCAAATGATAGAAGAATAATTCTTTCTCTATTTAAATAACAATGATTTGAATTATTCTCTCCCTAGGTTATTTAAAGATGTGCCCACCCACTCCTAACAACATCTCCTGTGTCACCTAATGTGATGCATCTCCCTGCCCTCCATCACCCTGTGGGCAGCCAGGGTATGCATCCTACACTCAGGAAAATAAGAATCCTGTGTACTTCTGTCACTAGCTTTCCTCTTGGCTGCCTAAAGAAACAATGCCTTCTTTTCAAACTCAGATGTATTTCTCCCTCCAGGAGCCAGGAGCCTTCTCCTCCTGTGGTTCTTCCTCTGCCCAGCTCTGTTCCTTCACTACTGTGCCATAAGTAAGGATGTTTCAGTGCAAGTTCTCTGTGATGTTCCCTCTTGTCCCTCTGAGTCATGTATTTTTCTCCTTGATGATTTCAAGGCTCTCTTCTGCCCAAACTGATCTCTGACAAAATTGGGGGAAGTTCACCCCTTAAGGAATCAGTCTCCTACAAGGGCCTTCATGCTCCCATAGCTGCAGAGACCTGTTGCCTTTGTGGAGTCATTTGAGAGATGAGGAAAGGCCTCCCTGACAAACTCCCTCTGCCTTACAACCCTGCTTTGTCATCTGAAGCCCCACCATTGGAGATGTGGTGAAGGGTGTAGGCTCTTAAGTTAGATTCTCTGGGTTCAAACCAAGGCTTTGCTATTTACCACCAGTGTAACTTTGAGAAAGTTAACATTTCAGTGCTTCTTATGTTTTCTTATGTTTAAATTGGGAATTATACTAGGACCCATTTCATAGGGTTGTCGTGAGAAATCAATGAATTAATTCATATAAGGCACTTAGAAAACCGTGCCCCTGCATGTAGGACTCAATGAGTGCTAATAGTGATGATGACCATCAGAATGTATTTCCTCAAAGACATATTTCTTGTTTATATATATATATATATATATATTTTTTTTTTTTTTGGCCAGCAGTAGTGGAGAAAAGATTAGGAAATAAGTTAAAAGAAAGAACCCTGGACTAGAAATTCAGTTCCTAAATTCCACTCCTATCCATGTGACAGGAGGCTTAAAAAAAACAAAAAACCTGGTGCCCTTATTAAAAAAATGAAGAACATATTAATACCCATAAGCATCAGTACTTGTAAAGTGATTCTCCCAGCAAATTTGTGAGAGAGTGCTTGATAATTAGCTTAGTTTTACAGACAAGAAAACTGAGATTCCAAGAGATTAAATGGCATATTCAGGAATTTGCCAGTTTGCAAGGTATGCACTGGGACATTTGGGCCATTGTCTCCTTTGCTTACTGCAGAGGTAGGGATGCAAGACCTAGAAAATAAATATTAAAAGAATAAGTATAAGAATACGTACTTCAGAGAGTGGTGGTAGCTGGGGCAACCTCACCCACTCTCAGAGTTTTTCTATCATCCATATGTTGATGATGTCTCAAACTGTATTTCTAAGTCGTGACCTCTCTCCTAAGTTTTAGGTTTTTACTTCCAGCTGCCTTTTGAAGTTCCCACAGTCACCGCCCACTCAACCCAAATGTATCTCATTACCCTCCCCTCCAGGTCCTCCACTCTTGTTCTCTTGATACCAGTTAATGGTATCATCCACCCCCTGCATCAGCACCATCCTAGATTCCCTCTATCCTTCAGCCCATACCGTAGTCAAGTCATGCCAGTCTTCCCCTTTAAGTATTTCTACAAAGGCTTCCCCCTGCTACTTCCTACCACAATGGCTTGGTTCAGATCCTCTTTATCCATTTTGTGGGTGATTGCCATTGTCCTTTAGGTGCCTCTCCTCCTCTTGCCTTGCTCTTGTTCACATGGCATCCATGCACTGAAGTCAGAACACCTTCGCCAAGATGCACAACACTCCCCATTGCCAGAAGAATAAAGCCCCCAGTACTTGGCATACAGACCTGCCCCTGCCCCTGATTTCTCATCCGTCCTTTCAGCCTCACCTGCAACATGGCCCTGACCCTAATGCCATGTCTTGCTCTAGGCATTCTGAGGAGCAGGTCTGCACATTTCTCTCTGAGTTCTCAGTCCTGGATTGTGGGGTACTTGAGGGGGAAACGTCTCATTCACCCAAGAGGCCATCCGGTGTAGTGGTTAAGAGCAGGAGCCTTGGTATCATATTACCTGGGTTTGAATTCCAGTGAAGCTCTCTAGTTATGGACAAATTATATGATCTTCCTATGATGCTATTTTATGGTTCTCAAACTTGGCCACACTTTGGAAATACAAGGAAAGTTTTAAAAAAGAATGATGCTTGGTTGGGTCTTACCTCCAGAAGTTCTGGCTTAATTAGGCTGGAGAACAGCCAGGCTATCAGGAATTGTAAAAATTCCCCAAGTGGTCTAATGTGGGCCAAAGTTGAGAACCAGTGCTCCATCTTCTTATCCCTAAAATGAGGATAATAACAGTCTGTACCTCCTAGGGTTGTTTGATGATTAAGTGAGTTAATTAATGTAAAGGTCTTAGTACAATATCCGACACATTATATGTAATCAGTAACTATGGCTTACAATTTATTTTAAAATCAATGGCTTTATTGTTAACCTTTTTGTTGTGAAATAAATCACAAAGAGAAAAGTCATGAAACATAAATAAACAGCTTACCACATCAAAAACGAATGACGTACTGTATGGTGACTAACATAGCATAATAAAAAAATATACAGCTTAATTATTATAAAGCATCATCTATAGAATCACCCCCCACATCAAGAAATAGAAAATTTCGGGGTACCTGGGTGGCTCAGTCAGTTAAGCGTCTGCCTTCAGCTCAGGTCATGATCCCGGCATCTTGGGATCATGTCTCACATTGGACTCTTTGCTCAGCAGGGGGCCTGCTTCTCCCTCTCCCTCTGCTGCTCCCCCTGCTCATGCTCTCTCTCTCTGTCAAATGAATGAGTGAATGAATGAATGCATGAGTAAATAAATGAATCTTCAAAAAATAAAAAATTTTTACCACCTCATAAGGACCCCATATTCCTTCCTAATTAAAATCTTCCTTCCACAAAGGTAAGCACTGTCCTGATTTTTATGGTATACACTAAATTTTGTATAGTTATCACCTATTTATGTATCCCTACATGTTGCAGGCTAGTTTTTTCTGTTTTCAAACTTCATTTAAATGGAATAATTTGTGTCTTCTTTGGCTCAGGATTGTGATTGTGAGATTCATCCATGATATACGTATACCTTTATCTTCATGCTGTGTTGTTTGGATCTGCCACAGTGTATTTATCCATTCTGTTGTTGGTAGACATTTGGGTCATTCCTAGCTTTTAGCTATTACACATAATGCTGCTACGGTCATTGTTGTTCATATCTCTTGGTGCAGATGCACAAGCATTTGAGTTGGATGACTCCCAGAGAAAGAAAATGCTAGATCACAGGAGAGGTGTATGTTTAGCTTTCATGGACACTGGCAATCTCTTCCAAAGTGGCTTTTACCAGTTTCAACTCCTACCACCAGGACATGAGAGTTCCCACTGCTCTGTATTCTGCCTGATACTTGGTATGTTCAGTTTATTTTTATTTATTTATTTTTGTTCAGTTTATTTTTAGACAGTCTAGTGGTTTCTCATTGTAGTTTTAATTTGCATTCTCCTGATTACTAATGAGGCTAGAGCTTTTTTTTTTTTTTTTTTTTTTTTGAGAGAGAGAGAGTGGTGGGGAGGGGCAGAGGGAGAGAGAGAATCTCAAGTAGGCTCCATGCCCAGTGCATGAGCCTGATGCAGGGCTTGATCTCACAACTCCAAGATCATGACCTGAACTGAAATCAAGAGTTGGATGCCTAACCGACTGAGCCACCCAGGCGCTCTAAGCTGAACATATTTTTATATCTTACTGCACATTTTATCAATCCCTTTTGGCCAGTGCCTGTTCAATTTACCTGTCAATTTTTCAATTAGTCATCATTGTCTTAGGGATTTGTAATTTTAAAATATATGTATATTCAAGACATGAAACCCTTGTCAGTTAAAGTGTAAAACATGTCTTCAACTTACTGCTCACATTTTTACTCTCTTAACAGCATCCTTTGAGCAGAAAATTCTAACTTAATGTAGTCCCATTTATCAGTCTCTTTCTTTTGACTTTATTTGAGATGTCTCTTCCTATCTTGGGGTAGGGAAAGATATCCTCCTATGTTATCTTTCTAGAAGCTTTATTGTTTGGGCTTTCATATTTAAATGAGATATTTGCTTCTGGTGTGAGGTAAGTTCAAGTTTCACTTCTTTTCATAGATAACTATTCTATCGACCCAGCATCATTTATTGAAAACTATCTACAGTGCAAACTTGATAATAAGTCAAATGTCCTCTTAAGTATGGGTCTGTTTCTGAGCTCTCCTTTCTATTTGTCTACCACACAGTTTTAACTCCTGAAGTTTTAAAATAAGTCTTGATATCTAGTACAGCAAATCCTCCCAACTCATCTTCATCAAAAATTCTTATCTATTCTTTGCCCTTTGCATTTCCATATGAATGTTTAGATAAGCTTATCAACTTACAAACACACATATGCACGCATACATCAGTTGGGATTTTGACTGGAATTACTTTGAACCTATAGTTCAAATAGAAAATTAACTTCATTACATTATGAGACTTTTAATCTAAAAATATAGTATATCTCCCAATTTATTTGTCTTCTTTAAGTTCCTTCAGTAATGCTTTTGAGCAGAGCTCCTTAAACTTCAGCATGCCTCAGAATCACCTAGATTGCTTGCTAAAATCCTGATTGCTGGGTCCCCACCCCAGAGTCTGAGTACATCCAGCATGTGACCTGAGTATTTGCATTTCTAAGAAGTTCCCAGGTGATGCTCATAATGCTGGTCCTAGGATACATTGAGAATCACTAATTTGTGATTTCCGGAATACTGGTCTTGTATAAATTTTTTAAAGCTAATTCCAAGGTATTTGGAATTTGTGAAGGCATTATAATTTTGTTTAAATTTAATTTTCTCTCTACTGTTGGTATTTTTAATATTAACTTTGCATCCAGGGACTTGCTATTCTTGTTTGTTCATTTTTAAAAATGTATCTATAGGTTGTTCGTGTTCTCTCTGTAAAGTCTGACTTACCTCTGGACTTCTTCCTCCAGCATCTTGGTCTAGTAAGATTCCACAATCTTACTACCTCTCTGATGCCTTTAAGCAGACACTTTATATTTTGTCCATATGTTCTGACTGTCCTCAGCAGGAGGGCTTCTCTGAATTACTCTACTACCTATACCAGAACATGCCCCCTTCCCATAATTGGAAACCAAGGTCTCCTAATCCTTCTCTATAGACTAATCTTTATTTCTTTCTTGAACACTCTTCTGTTAAACTCGTCACATCAATGAGGGTTCCTGAGATAAATAAAATAAATACTCTTTATTTAAAATATCCTCCAGAGGAGATCAGTGAGCAGAGTACAGAAGGGAGTTAACAAAGGTGGTAAAGACAAATTTAACGACTCACAGTTTTGGCTGATATTGATGTTAGAAATAACTGGTAACCAAATATACATTTCAAGTGATTACTTCTTCTGTATTAAATGTTTTGTCCACCCCATTCACTGGACAAAAGTCTTGGGCAAGTCACATAAATTAAGCCTCAGTTATGATTTCTGTAAAATGCAAGAGAGAAGAGGACTAATTTGGTAGCTTCTAGCTCTACATTATAAGCCCTGCAGAATAAAAGCAAAAGCCTACTCTAGGACCTTGAGAGATTCACTTTATATGGTGGTACTCTTATAAATGTTGGTTGCGTAAAAAAATGAATATTTTAATCTCTAAGTGAATTTTTCTGGTTTACTGTTGTCTCTGAGAACTGACAGGCCTTATCTCCAGAGCCATCTACCTAAGAATGGTAGTCCACTTGCTCACAGCTCCCCGCCCCCCCCCCAAGAGTGAGAATTGTAAGACATGGAGCATGTAGAGGTGTACATTGGAAGGGAATCATGAGGAAGGAATTTCTTATATTTTTTAGAATTTGGGGTTACATTATATGCCAGTGCTTTTGCAGTTTGATTTTGTTTGCAATGGCTGGAAATATGATGTGAGTTTCATTGTGTCTAAAATATCAGTTACATTACTAAGTAATAGACTGGTCATAAAAAGCCTTTTCATGAGAAGGTGAAGATGATATTATAGGAAGCAGAAACAACGTTAGGTAGAGCGATTCATGTCACATGCCCCCATGCCCTCGCACCAATGTGCATGCAAGAGACATCACTGACTGGATCCAGGTGTCATCAGCAACATTCGGTATAAGCCTGCTACAAATCGTAGAAGAAAAATGCCAGGTCAGGAATTAATTGTTCAGTAGTCCTCCAAGACCACATATTCTTAGCACTATTTGGATGACATCTATTTGGAAGGTGGCTAGGAAATGAGTGATTCCAATCTGTAAGTGAAGGAATAGCCCCAGATTTGCTAATATTAAGATTTTCACTTTTCCAAGTATTTCTGGCTACAATGATTTTAGGGGCCAAAGAGCTCAAAGAGATGACCACAGTAGACAATAAACTTGAATCCTTGATTCTAATGAAGGGATGGGTAAACTCCTATCTGCTCCCTTATATCAGAGTTAAATCCTTCATTGCTCTCTAGAAAGAGAGGATAAGTCTGACTCAGCTTTTAGACTGTCATTAGAAAAACTGATTGGTAAGGTTGTCTTTCCAATTCAGTTCAAGACACACAAATAAAATTGAACTCTTGGCCAAACAAGTTTCACTACAAAAGTGCAAAAATAGAGGTTCAAAATGTTATGAAGAATGGGACAGGGAAGAAAAAAAATCTACAAGGATTGAATTCTTGTTCCATTATTGGCATGACTTAGAATGCTTTCAAATTGGGAGAAATTGGTTTAATTTGATGAACTTTTGGTTCCTTAATGTCACATGTCAATGGGATGAGTCTTACTCATAAGTGAAATCTAAGAATTTACACCCCCCCCCTTCCTCTATCTCTACCACTAACGAAAGCTTCACTTCTCTGCTTGGGTCTTTGGGGCATAGTCTTTTTATTGTATTATGTAAGAAGGCTGAGGAAGGAACACCATTAAATTAATTTTCACAATGAGATACATGCTCATTGAGTACCACTGAGTCACAAACGTTGACATGTGGTTCATAAAAGTAGAAGAGGACCATAGTTGTCTAGAGAGAGATATGCTCCAGAACTTTGCATTCAGTAGTATATAATGATATTGACAAAAATTTCTATAACTGTCAAGACCATGTTGGTTTTTTCCTTTCTTGAAAAGCCTATCGTATAAATTGCAATGTGAAAACTAGTAGACAGAAGACATAAATAAAGAACCATGTGAATATAGAAAAAGGAACAACTTAATTATTTCTGGAACTTTTAGGGAACTGTTCCCAGGGCACTTGAGTTGCGCCTTAAAGGATGAATTGGATTTTCCCGGGTTGGGAGGAAAGAAGGTCATTTTATACAGGCAAACCGCATAATCTCCATGGCTCCTCAGCACATGTCCTAAATCTCATCGCCATTTCAATTCTTTAACCATTCCTTATAATCATGCTTGGGGGCTCAAGAAGCGCTGGCTTGTCCATCCTAACAGTTCATTTGATAAAGATAGGCACACGTTGCCTTGCCAGTTACTGTCCTTTGCACTGTCTGCTGGAAAAACAGGGCCATCTGTTCTAACAGACGTTCCCCAGATAACGTCAGCAATGCCAAGGGCTTTTTCTTTCTCCTCTGACCTACTTAGTCTTCCACAATTCACCATCTTCTCCCCTTTGTTACCATGTTGTGCGAGCACTCATTGTTTGCTCCCTCTTTTTCTGGTTAGCATTGTTCTCCTTGCTTTTAGGAAAATACTTAGCCATGGAGCCGCTGTCTGAGTTATTGTGCTCCTACATCCTCTTGTAGTACATATGCAATTATTTGCTTATTAAGGTTAAGTGAGTTCAACTGATATTATAAAACCTGATTAATGGCAACATACAGGTAATGCTTCTGGTTAATTGAATTTTCAAGTTAACTGAGGGTTAAATGGGAGATTTAATAAAATTGTCAAGTACTTATCTTTATCTGTTTTATGGCACTTATCACATAATAGGTTGCCTTGGCATTTTTCAAGTTCATGTCCTGTCTTTCCTAATAGACTGTGAACCCTCTGAGGGTAGAGTCTGGGCCCTGTCCTTGTCTGTGAGTCAATGTGGCCCAACAGATAGTGTTTTTAAGAGAGTTCCATTGTCTTCAGCATTATCATGTTATCATAGTTGTGTCATAGCTACGAGCATGGACTCTGTAGCCAGCCAACCTGAACTGGGATACTGCTTCTGTCATTACTTTTTTTTTTAAAGATTTTATTTATTTATGAGAGAGAGAGAGAGAGAGTGAGCGAGTGAAGGGAGGAGCAGAGGGAAAGGGACAAGCAGACTCCCTGCTGAGTGCTGAGCTTGGTGTGGGGCTCAATCTCACGACCCATGAGATCACGACCTGAGCCAGAACAAAGAGCCAGATGCTTGACGGACTGAGCCGACCAGGCGCCCCAGTCATTTATGGGTTCTGTGGGCTTAAACAAGTCTTTTCACTTCTTAGTGCCTCAGTTTCCTCATCCATGCAATGGGGATGACAATAGTAATTATCTCACAAAGCTGTTAGGAAAATTAAACAGCCAGTTGATAGTTATAATGAGGCACTTTATAAGCAAGGCACTTTACTAAGTGTTCTACATGCATAATCCCATTTGATGTCAAAGGAAGTTGCTATTGTTATCCCATTTTACACATGAGAAAACTGGAGGGCAGAGAAGTAACTTTCTCAAGGTCATGTGACTAGTAAGCAATAGAGCCAGGTTTGAATTAAAGAACCTTGATTTGCTAACCTACATTCTTAACATAATGCTCTTCTGGAACCATATGATCTTCAGAATGATCATACTCTTGGATCTGCCTAACTATGGGGAAATCATTTGCTAACAGTGTATGTCCAACATGATTAGCAGGGAGCTCTGCTCATCATAGTAACTGAGGAAGCCAGGCAGACAAGAGCTTCATTGTGACCTCTGGCCTGTGTTTCCAAGACAGTCAAAGTAGTGGGAAGAGAGCACAGTAGTCACCTATTAGCCTTGAAAATTAAGCATGCCACTTGCACTCACATTTCACTGGCCAAATCAAGTCACATGGCCACACCTAATTCAAAGAGGGTAGGAAAGTGCAGCCCTACCGTGACCCAGGAGGCAGAGAGCTAGAGATACTCCATGAATAGCAGTAGTTACCATACCCAAACACTCTCAAGTTACCACCCAAAACCCAGGCACTGAGGCATAGGGTTAAATGGGAAGGTGCACCAACTAAAGAACGTTAGGTTCTTACTCTGGAGCAGGGTTTCTCAACCTTGGCACTGATTACACGCTGAACCAGATGTTTCTTTGTTGTGGGGTAGGGAGGGTATCCTGTGCATTATAGGGTATTCAGCAGCATCCCTGACCTCTGTTCACTAGATTCCAGTAGCACCTTGCCTCCTCTAGTTGTTTCATGTGAAAATGTCTCTAGTCATTGCCAAATGTCCCATGCGAGGCAAAATCACCCCCAGTTGAGAACCACTGCTCAACAGTGACCTATTTGTATCCACAGCTGTTGAGTCCCAGGAAAATTCTGGTTATACTATGACCCCATTGTATAAAGGAGGGATGTGTGGAAGATTTTACAGATGGGAAAATAGCTGCAGAGGGTCAGTGGCTTACAGAAGAAAGTCGTGGGTTTCAAGTTGGCACAGGAGCCTACATCATCTGGATCTTTGTCAAGGCCTCTTTTTGCTATACCCTAGTTCCAAATCCCTGTTTTTCAGTTTTCTGCAGTGACTTTAATACTCCACAAAGTTCTTCAGTGAATCCACCTCAAATTGTCAGCCCCTGTAATTTTCATCCTATTTATTTTTCTTGGTTCTCTATGGAAGTAGGGAACAGCTGGTCATCATGTTCTGTGTAATAACTTTTCATATATTTGAAGACTCTTATTAAACCATCCCCAAGCTTCTCTTTGCTGGGTAATTGTTATGCTCAGAAACGCTCTAGGAATTGTGCAAAGCCTGGGAGAAGATAGAGTCTCCAAACTAATGTTTGTGTATTAAATTTGAAGAAAAACAAATTTTGACTGAAAATATCAACTGAGAAATAGGGCTAAAATCAAAACTGTGAGGTTTAGTTTTCAGAGGTTTTTCCTTCTTTTTTTCCCTGTTTGTTTATTATAGTTACTGTAGCTGGAAATTTTAATTTATTACTGTGGAAATTAATGTTGTAATTAAGATTTTATAGTACTTTTAATCTTAATGACATTTTAATAGAAATCCAATGATGGACAAGATAGTGCATCTCTGCTTGTCACATCTCAGGACATGACCAAACGTAATCCAATTAACTGCACTGGCATTGATGAGAGGCTGTGGTTTTAAACAAGGCTTTCCCACAATAATATATAACTTGGACAATCACTAATAAAAAACTACCATTTATCCCATGCCTTCCATCTGGCAGGCCAGATGCTAAGAGGTTTACAAGAATTATCTCATTTAATCTCATTAACTCTAAGAGGTAGTTGCCATTATTATCCTTATTTTTCAGAATTAGAAACTGCAAATCAGAAAGGTTAAGTAACGTGTCCAACATCACAGAACTGGTAAGTGGTAAAGGGAGAGTTTGAAATCAAGCAGACACCAGAGCCCATGATCTTAACTGTATTAACACATGGCCACTGTGCAAGCGGGAGCCATGTCTCATTAATTTCTATATCCCTGTGTCTAGCTTCTGGAATCAGTTTTCAAAAATATTTATTGAATAAGGAAATGGTAAGTGACAGAGAAGAAACGTGGAACAGCAATATGGACTATGGTTCAGAACATTATGAGAGCATTATGTTCTCAGTCATCACAATCCCACTTCACCCCAGCCCACCCCAGGGTGGCTTAGATGCCCTCTCTAGGATTCCATACGAACTTGTGTGTGTCTCTATCCAGGCATTGACCTCATTGCATTATAATGATATTTGTGTGCCTGTTTCTCCTTCTAGAGACTGATTCTCAACCTGGGGCAAGTTTGTTCCCCAAGGGACCTTTGAAAATGTCTTCAGACATTTTCGGTCATCATACTGGGGGTTGCTACTACCATTTAGTGGATAGAGCCTGGGATGTTGCTGAAAATCCTACAATGCACAGGATAGCTCTCTATCGTGGTTATCGACTCAAAATCTCATTATTGCCAAGATTCAGTAGCTCTGTCCTACTAGGAAAGCTCCTTCATGAAAGCTTCCTTGTGTTCAGGATCATTTTTGTGTCCCAAGTGCCAGGCACAGTACCTGACTATCACTGGGGCTCAATATACATGTATCAAAGGAGTGGAGACCAAGAGAACACATGACTGGATGACAGAAGGAACAGTGCAGATTGGATCCCATTTTTGAAGAGTGTCAGTAATCACCCGGGTCCTAGAAGAACCACTGCCAGTTAATGTGGGACTCTACCAGGCTAGGAGAACTTGGGCGCGATGAGTTCTGATCTAGCCCACAGGTATTTGGTATAAGGGAAAAGAAGTGAGTTATTATTTTGATGTATTAATCTATGTTTTTCCCCCTTTACTTTCTCTTACTTTATAATCCTTCTATTTATACAGCAGCTAGAATATTCTATAACTCCTTCCCTCAAACAAAGGGGCAAGGCAACCAGAACCAGAAAATAAAAGAATAAAATTTCTAGCTCTGGAATTTCAAAAGCCAAGGTTCAAGTATAAGATGAAAAGACTTAGAAAAATATAGTCGGTCATGTCCAGTTTCCTCGTTTCTGACACTAGATTAAAATGTCCTCTGGCTAGAAGGAGAGAGAGAAGGATCAGAGTGGTCCTAGGAGGGTCCCTAAGGAGAGCTTCCTATTTTCTTCCACTCCTCTGAGTTTTGGGCTGGATGTAGAGAGAACATCCCTAGAAAGATCTAAGGAATCCTAAACAAAAATGTACTCCCCCATCTCCGGATTAACCTCAGGGAGTAAGTAAGATCCCAGTGTTCCCTTGTACCTGGAATGGTACAGGAAAAATGGAGCAGAAATGACTGCATGAAGTATCTAGATAGAACCAGCGAGCTTCCCAGACCTCAGAATGACTCAGAATGGTTTAGTCGCTCCTATGTGGTAGAATAAGGTAAGACCATAGTTAGCAGAGCCAGACCTGCAGAGGCCCTGGGATTGGGGAAAGGAGGATACAGCAGTGATCTCAATGAGACTAGACTGGAATGAAGTTATCTCAGAAGGTGCCAACATGGATGGATGATAATGGTCCTTATCAATTTCTCCCCACTTACACCATGATTCATTGTGACCCTGGGGAAAAGTGGGGGCGGACATTCTGCATTGAGTGAGTTCAGTTTCTACTGCAAAGAAGGAAAGCTCAGAATAGAAATTAAATTCATTTTAAGAAAAACATAGTTACATTTCTTTTCTCCAATCTTGTGGTCTACCATTTATAGTTGCTACAGAAGTTGATCAGATAGCAGTAGCATCTCAGCAACAATCCCAAAGTTAAGGGCAAGCTCTGCATACCGAAATGGGTTACTAATGGAAGCAAAGCCTGACTTCACTGTTGAGGGGATGGTATACAAAAAAATGATCAACTCAGAAATCATTCCTTGGGAGCAAGGCAGGATTCTTGACACTAGAATTGCATTGCAAGGAGCAGACAGGGCCTGGGAAGTGAATGAAGTTGTTGAGTTCCCAAACTTAGGGACAGGTCAAGCTGAATTAGCAATGGCAGAGACCCATGTGGTGCTCTGAGCATGGGATGTAACCAGCTAAATGTCTTCCTTCAAGAATCATACTTGGCCATAATGAATGAGATGGAGAGAGTTTAGAGAGAGGGTCACATGGCCTCAGTCCTGGAGAGAAGGACTATAAGCCTGAGAATACTTGTCTAAATGATTCAGTCTTTGAAAAATGAATCTTAAAAAAAAGAAAAAAGACAATGTAAATTACCAGATAAAAAGTGTCCGCACTACTCAAATTGCATTTTAAAAATCTTGCTGTTTTTAAAAATTCTTTATTTAAATTCAATTTAATTAACATATACTGTATTGTTCCTGGGGTAGAATTTAGTGATTTATTAGTTGCATACAACACCCAGTGATCATTACATCAAGTGCCCTCCTTAATGACCATTACCCAGTTACCCCTCCCCCCCTCCCCTCCCCTCCAGCAACTCTTGGTTTGCTGTTTTGTATTGGTTTTTTTAAGATTCATTTTGAGAGGGATGGGGTAGGGGCAGAGGGAGAGGGAGAGAGAGAAAGAATCCTCAAACAGAATCCCACTGAATGCAGAGCCTGACTCAGGGCTCCATCTCAGAACCCTGAGATCATGACCTGAGCTGAAATCAAGGGCTGGCCACTTAACTGACTGAGCCACCTAGGCACCCTTCTTGCCGGTTTTAATATAAGAGTCTTATCATTAAAATATTAATTTTTCTGTCAAGCATTTTTGGTACTTACCAATCTGACATTGGGGGAGGAGCTCCATTTGGAAGAAATCATATCAATCAAATCAATACTACAATATAAGTATGTAGACTTATAGCTTCCAGAACTGTGAGAAAATACATTTCTGTTGTTTTAAACCATCAAATATATGATAATTTGTTAAAACCACCCTAGCGACTAATGCAACCACTCAAAGATTTTTGCTCTATGCTCTCAACTTCTCAGGGCCAGTATATATACTGTATCCTCTCCTACTCTACCTTCTACCTCTTCAATCTTCTCTCCTTAGGGAATTTTGGTCAGTTCTTAGAAAACTTTCTATAAAGGACCAGATTATAAATATTTTAGGCTTTGTGAGCCATATGGTCTCTATCACAGCTATACATCCCTGCCATTGAATCATGAAAGTAGTCATAGGTATCGTGTAAACAAATGAGCATGGTTGTGTTTCAGTAAAACTTTATTTGTAAAAGTAGATGCTTGGCTGGATTTGCCTGTGGAAGGTACCTTGCTTACCACTGCTTTTGGTTATTCTTCAGATCTCAGCTTAAACATCATTTCTTCAGGAAATTCACCTGAACTCTTTAGGTCTCTATATCACTTATCCCACTTGTGAGTATTTTGAGCTATAAATGACATATATTGTGTAAGTTTAAGGTATACAATGTGATGATTTGATACATGTATATATTGGGAAATGATTACCACAATCAAGGTAGTCACACCTCTATCATCTCACATATTTACCTTTTTTTTTGTAATGAGAACATTTCAGATCTACTCTCTTAGCATCTTTTTAGTATACAATAAAGTTATACTAACTATAATCACCATGCTATACCTTAAATTCCCATAACTTATTCATCTTATAACTCAAGTTTGTACCCTTTGACCAACATCTCTCCATTTCCTATGCCCCCAACCCCTGGAAACGACCATTCTACTCTATTTCTATGAGTTCAGCTTTTTTTTTTTTTAATAGTCCACATATTAGTGAGATCATGTAGTATTTGTCTTTCTTTTTTCTAATTCTTTAAGTGACTTATAGTTGACACTCAATGTTACATTAGTTTCAGGCGTAGAACATAGTGATTCAATAACTCTGTACATTATGCTGTGCTCTCCACAAGTGTAGCACACAATGCTATTACAATACCTTTAGCTATATTCCCTATACTGTACCTTAACCCCATGACTTGTCCATTCCGTAACTAGAAGCCTGTATCTCCCACTCCCCTTTACCCTTTTTGCTTTTGTCTGACTTATTTCATTTGGCATAATGCCCTCAAAGTCCATCCATGTTGTTGCAAATGTCAGGACTGCCTTCTTTTTTATGGCTGAATAATATTCCTCTGTGTGTGTGTGTGTGTGTGTGTGCGCATGCACGCGCACACGTGTGTATCACTTCATTATCTCTTCATCTGTTGGTGGACACTTAACTTGTTTCCATATCCTGGCTCTTGTAATACTGCATTGAACACGAACGTGCAGATAAGTCTTTGAGATCCCGATTTCATTTCCTTCAGGTATGTATCCAGAAGTGAGATTGTTGGATTATATGGTAGTTCTATTTTTAATTTTTGAGGAACCTCTATACTGTTTTCCATAGTGGCTGTATCAATTCACATCTCACCAAATGTGTCCTGGGGTTCCCTTTTTTCCATGCGTTTCCCAACACTTGTTATCCTTTGTCTTTTTTAAAAATTTAATTTATTTTAATTATTATTATTTTTCACATTTTGACTCTCCCTACCCACTTCTCCTACCACCACCCCTGCTTCTGGTAACTGCCAATCTGTTCTCTGCATCTATGAGCCTTTTTTTAGATTCCACATATAAGAGAGATCATGTGGTATTTATCTTTCTCTGTCTGACATATTTCACTTAGCATAATGCCCTCAAGGTCCACCATGTTGTTGCAAATGACAAGATTTCATTCTTTTTTATGACTAATATTCTGTTGGGGTGTGTGTGTGTGTGTGTGTGTGTGTATACATACTTTTTTATGCATTCATTCATCAATGGTCACTTAGATTGTCTTTTTTGATAATAGCCATTCTAATAGATATGAGGTATGGTTTTGATTTGCATTTCTCTGATCATTAGTGATATTGAGCCTTTCCATGTACCTATTGGCCATTTGTGTTTTCTTTGGAGAAATGTCTATTCAGGTCTTTTGTACATTTTTACAAATCAGATTTTGGGGTTTTTTGCAATTAAATTATATTCCCACTTATGATTAAACTCACTGTGCATATATTTGCTTAATGTCCGGTTTCCAACAAAACAGAAAACTCCATGAGGTTAAGGACTGTGTCTGTATCTGTATCTCAACACTGGATTCCCAGTAATTCATGTAATCCTGGCATGTAGCAATGCTCAGTAATTGTTTTTGAGAATCGAAGAATAATTAAGCATGGTTCTTGAGCTTCTGCAAGTACAGTCTCATTGCTTAAATCTGTTTTAAAAATATGGAAAAGGTCGTTTCTTAAAAAGTTGAATATAGAATTACCATATGATCCAACAATGCCACTTCTTGGTATACACACCAGAGAATTGAAAGCGGGGTCTCAGAGATACTCGTATACTCTTGTTCTTACCAATTCACAATAGACAAAAGGCAGAAAGCAACCTAAGTATCCATCAGTGGATGAATGAGCAACCAAAATGTGGTACACACATACAATAGAACATTTTTCAGGCTTAAAAAAAGGGATGGAAATTCTGGTACATGCTAGAACATAGATGAATCTTGAAAACATGATGCTAAGTGAAATAAGCCAGACGCAAAAAGACAAATATCATGTAATTCCACTTATATCAGATACCTAGAAAAGGCAAATTCATAGAGATGGAAAGTAGAGTGGTGGTTGAGGCTGGGGGTAGGGGAGAATAGGGCATTTTTTGTTTAATGAGTATAGTTTCTGTTTGGGATGGCAGAAAAGTTCTGCAAATGGATTTGGTGATACTTCCACAACATTGTGAATGTTGCCACTGAATGGTACACTTAAAATGGTTAAGATGGCAAATACAACTTACAAATATGCAGGAGGAATTAATCAGATGAGATATAGAAAGAGACTAGGCCAGGATGGAATAAAACAGAACAGAAGATAATGGATCATAAGGTGGAATTGCAGGAAGGACCTCAGAGGTCAGTAGGTTCAATAGCCCTGTCCCATTTTATGGAGGAAGGGGACAAGGGCCAAGGTAGCTCTGTGAAAAGCAAACTGGATTTCAGAACACCTGGGTTCAAGCCCATCTGGACCACTGATTTGCTGTGTCCTTAAACATGACCTTGGTCCACATCTCTGAAATTTGTGAGTACAAACTCTGGCTGCTCTATTGTCCTGGTCTTTGGTTTCAATCTGGATTTTCTTCTGGGTGTCCTAGGCAAGTGGGTTGTTTGCTTTTAGTGAAGGGGCTTTTCTGGCTAACCTTATTGGTTACTTCCCTCTGCTTGGTCTCCAGGCTCACTCCAAATTCCTATGCAGTTTTGTGACACCTTTGTGTAAAGGTGTCTTCTTTAAGAAACACTTGCTTGGCTCATTTTGCTTCACACAATGTTTTGATTCATTTTATGGATACGGACATCCAGCTTCAGTGGAAGAAACCAGGAGGTCTAGCATCTACTTTAAAGTCTGACTCAAACTCACCTTAAAATATTAAGTCAGTCAATTGACTTCTAGGGGCTTCTGTTTTCCTAAGAATAATAGGCATAGCAATCCTGCTTTTTTTTTCTTTCTTTTTTTCTGTTAACTTAGTAGATTTTTGTGAGGATCAAATTATTAGGTGAAATTGAATCTACTTTAGGGGACTGACAGCAAAACAAAACAAAATGAAACAGTGGTTATGTCTATTTGGTATTTCTCTACCAGAGTGGATGCTTCAGAGGACAGGGGCTTTCTCTCTGCACAGGCAGGTAAGGAAGATGAGTAAAATGTGCTGTGGATTCAGAGTCAGGAAGATGGCTTCAAGTCCTGGTTCTGTCACCATTTTGCCTTATGATGCTGGGTAAATCACATCTCCTGCACTGACTTGTTTCCTTATCTGTAAAGTGAGGGGCACTGAATGAGATCATCTTGTCAGTTTCCTTTTCTCTCTGACAGCTTATGATTTTTGTACTTCTCATGCTTAGCTCTGTGCCTTGCACATTTTAGGAAATTAATAAATGTTTACTGAGTTGAATTTAGTTAATTGCTACTTATTATTAGCCAAGTGTCATTAACTCATCACATCATTTATGTTTCTGGAAAGAAGTTTGGTACTTTTTTATTATTCTTAGGAGGAATGTGGCAGAGATTACTTATATTTGGTGGTTGTAAAGATGACTGGTAATAAGAGTCATAGTAATAATAATAAACATATACAGAGTGCTTAATATGTTCCAGAATTAAAATTTTTAATTCTCAGCACACATGAGACAGATATATACACAACTAATGAATCGTTGAACGCTAAAGTATATGTTGGCTAATTGAACATGATAAAAAAACAAAAAATAAAAATTAAAAAAGATATCGTCATCAACCCCATTTTACAGATGAGAAGATGGGCATGTTTAAATAACTGGACATGTTCATATACAGGTTCACAATAATTGACCAGAGGAAGCAGCTGGTAGATGGTAGAGCTAGAAGTTGAACTTTGTTTAGTCTGGCCCCAAACAGGGTTGCCACACAGCAAATAAAAATACAGGATTCCAAATTAAATTAGAATTTTAGATAAACTATGAATAATTATTCTACCCTAAGTATATCCCATGGGTAATATATTTGTTACCATTAGCTTATAGATTCAGCAGGTAAAATACGTTCACCTGGAGAAAGTTAAATTGAAACAGAACACTTATTTCTTACAGGAAACTGTAGGACAGATTGGAAATCAGGGTAGAATTCAGTAGTAGGTGGTAAAAAAAAAAAACAAAAGATATAAAATAAAAGGTTTCCATATTAGGAAAATGGCCCCACATGTTGTGAAACTTTTTTTTATCCCGTATCTCTTTCGTTGAGTGGTTTTGTGTCTTAATTTCTCTCATGAATGCCTTCTCTGCTTCTTGGCTTTTCTGTTTAAATTAAAGGATGGAACAAATGGGATTTTTAAAAAAATTCACGTGAAATCTGGAATGATAACACTGAGTAGAGGCAAGTGCTTTTGTGGATCATTTGAGAATGTTGTTCCCATGTGCTCAAGCTGGAATATCTGATATGTCTGTTGCTATGACAATGGATTCTTGTTAGTGGTGATGTAGAAATTTGATCTGTACATTCAGAATGAAGGCTCCTGTTCCAGCCTCTTTGTTACCGTTCCAAATCTCATCAAGTTTGAGGTGTTCCACTCTAATCTAAGAAATTGAATTTATAGCAGGAAGCAGTGTGTCTCACTGATTAACGCTGGGGCTCTGGAGGAAGTCAGGCCTGGGCTCTGGTCCACTAACCACCACTTTAACTCAATTTCCTCCACTGTGAAATGGGCGTAATAATAGTTCGTACTTCCTAGGCTTATGTGAAGAGGATTCAGGAGGGGATTTATGTAAAATATTTAGCACAGTGTCTGGCAAACAGTCTACAATAAACGCCTCAGCTATTGTTATTTTTATCATTATTCCTAAATTCAAATAGTCTAGTCCAAGGAATCTTGGTGAAGTCTCATAAAGTTATATTTTTGCCACCCAGTTTACCCACCATCGGGAGGAAGGAGAGTTAAAACTGAAAACCAGAAACGAGAGCCAGAAACAAGAGCTCTAGCGCTAGTTTACCAACCTGGTTGCGGGAATTGGGGCGAGTTGTCTGAAAACTTTGAACTTCATTGTCTTTTCTGTCAAACCGCACTGATGATTAACTTGGCCCTGCCCTGCCCTTCACAATGTTGGGATTAAATGAGATCACATATGTGGAATACTTTACGTGTCAGAAAGTGCTAGACAAATGTAAAGAATGCCTCCTTATAAACAGGCAGCCATTTCTCACTGGGGCTTCTGCTAACTTGTGCTGCATCACTCTAGCATTTCTTTCTCAGGTTCAGGAATCGATCCTTAACTGCCATGAGGCAAGGTTACTCTTTGCCAGACCCAAACACAGGCACCATAGTTTTATTTCAAGAGGGGTATGTTTGTTTTGCTAATTTTATGGTTTGGAAATTCTGTTCTTTTTTAGGTATGTAAACTTGGACAAGCCTCTGTGTGACTTAGTTTCTCTAGCTATAAAATGGGCTGAGAAATGTACTTATTTCATGCAGTTGTTGTCAAAGTTGAATAAGATAGCATGCCGAAAGGATTTAGCATGACAGAAAATACTCTAAAAACTTAGATCTTGATCACTATTCAAGTTCTTTCTCTATTTCCATCTATTTCTTACAGGACTATCCTAGGACTCTATACAATTTCAGGTTGGTTTTTCTTGCTTTTTAAGCTGCAGGAATCTGTAGCTATAACTTAAGCAGGCCACCGATAAATGCTATGCTTTTCAAAGAACTCTGCATCTGCCCTCCACATCCAAGCTCCATGTCAGGAACTGCTATTCCACTTTTTAACACATAACCATATGCTTTATATCAATGCCTACCTACATACATTAAAACTAAAATCATATTTTGAGAAAAAACTACCTTCAGCAAGCAACAAGACAAAGAACTGTATACACGGACAGTGTTCTCATATATTAAAGACATTATTTTTCCATTTTTGTTATTTCATACCTCTGTCTAAAACTGGGTGCTCTCCACTTGGATTCTCCCCCCAGTGCCACTCCCTTGTGATTCTTGAGCTGCTAGCAATTGAGAGTATTTAGTTTAATTTGGTTAATTAATAACTCTTGGCTATTAAATCAAAGTCCTTTCTGTTTCACACTATTAAGAGAGAAGTTTCTGATTGCTGCTCATCTCCTGACTGCCTGTCACTGAGTTCCGGGGGGACAAAGGAAGTTCATTTTGCCTCAGGATGTACCTCAGTCCCTTGCTTTCTGGATCCCTTATGAGAACAGAACATGGAGTGCTATTGTGGGGACAGATTGGGTTTCCCAAGCTTTGTCCTCAGTTTTCAATCTGCTTCTCCTCTCATGCAGCAGTTCCCATGTATTTTTTTTTTCCAAAGATTTTATATATTTATTTGACAGAGAGAGACACAGCGAGAGAGGTAACACAAGCAGGGGGAGTGGGAGAGGGAGAAGCAGGCTTCCTGCTGGGCAGGGAGCCCGATGCGGGGCTCAATCCCAGGATCCTGGGACCACGACCTGAGCCAAAGGCCAGACACTTAACGACTGAGCCACCCAGGCGCCCCAGCAGTTCCCATGTATTAATGATGCTCTAGAAGCAGTCAGGCCTAGTCTGAGTACCCAAAAAAGGCAGACTGCAGGCATCAGATGGTGGTTTGAGGTGGGTCACATTTTAAAGTCATCGGTAATCTGAGTTGCTATAGTTAGTTCCATGACCAATGCCCAAACAGTAGTTACTAATTCAAGTCCTCTCTAAGCAACAGAAAACCCAAGTCAATTTAATTTTTACAGACTGAATTTTGAGTCATATTATTTGAAAACCTATGAGCATTCTTTCTTAGAAATTAACCAGTAAAATTAGGTTTGTAACAGCTGAGGTGATATTATTTATCTTTATAGCATCACCGAAATTGGCCTACTGGGGACAGTTTTTCTCCTGGTTCAAAAGTCATTTTTTCTAATGAGAAAGCCCTAGATTATTATGAAGTTAAAATCCACTAACTACCCAATACATATGATCAAGACATTAGGACTATCACACATTTCTGGTGGGAATGTAAAATGATACAGCCACCTTGGAGAATTGTGTGGCAGTTTCTTATGAAATTGACACACCATATTATCCAGATATTGCACTCTGAGGTATTCATACGGAGACATCAAAATAGATGCCCATCCAAAGATTTGTATACTGACGTACAGCTCTGTTTGTAATTGCCCCAAACTGGAAACAGCCAAAGGGCACATTGCAGATGGACGGATAAACAAATTGTGGCATATCCATAACATAGAACACTACTTAGTAATGAAAGGAATAAATTACCAATGCACACGACAACATAAATGAATGTCAAAGGCATGGTGGGAAGCGAAGAAATCTGAAATAAAAGAGCACATATTGTGTGAGTCCATTGATATGAAATTCTACAACAGTCAAAACTAATACCAGTGGTGACCTGAGGTGAGGTTCACAGGGGAATCGACTGCAGAGGACACTGAGTAAACTTTGTAAAATAATAGAAAAGTTCTTTATGTTGATTGAGACGGTGTTTACAAAGGTATATACATGTGTCAAAACGCACCAAAACGGTTGCATTTTGTTGTATGCAAATTATTTCAATAAAATTAATTAAAAATAAAAATGTAATTGAGATACCATAAGCACAGTAGAGTGAGTTTTCGAATAATAATACTACTTCTATGTTCCTTATCAGATTATAAACAGGTTGGGTACGCAGTTGGACTCCGAAGCATAGACTCCTGCAGTAGATTTGAATAAACTCTAAGGAATGAATATGGAAGATAATCCATGCCTTCTCACTGCTTTGTGTTCCAATAACACAGATGTGGCATGTTTCTGTTGGTTGCTAAATCCCTAAGGAGTAAGAAACACCCTAGCACTGCCTCAAATCTATCATTCTCATCCTAGATAAAACATACATTGTTGGTTCACAGACTTTGTGATCCACTGCCCAAAGCAAGCCTCATGGAAAGAACATTTTATTTTTTAGTCCTTTTTTTTCCTTATTAGGAACACCAAGTCTCTTTGTTATGTATGATTTAAGTTATTTATCTTTGGCAAATTCTGGGAAGGGGACCTTGAATGATCTGTCAAAGTAAAAGTTGGGCAAAATAAGGAACTCTATTATGGATTGTACTTTCTAAGAGGAGTTTTGGGGTTTAGAAGTTCTGGGTTCAAATCCCAGGTGTGTCACTCAAAAGCTACGCGACCCAAGGCAAATGACTTATTTTCTCCAAGTGTCAGTGTATATACTTGTCAAATGAAAATGAAAGACACACAGGGTTGAATAAGGGTAAAAAGAGATACATATGAAGCAGGCAGTATAATTCTTGGCATATTATGGGAGAGGTACTTTTTTGTATGCTAAAGGGCTAGGAGAAAATGAGGGGCTTATTAACAAGGAAAAATATGAACGGGAAAGGCAGGTAGAGACAATGAGCGCTTTGATTAGGGAAAGACTCATTAGGTTTCACATACACCAAAAGCCCAACGTTTTTACATAACTTTTCTCTCTGTAAAGCAGAGATCTATCCTGACTCTCAGAACGAGAGACAGATCAAGAGCAAGGAACTTGGAAGGGCATTTGCCTGATAATTTGCTCACTGACTGACATCTTTTGACAGAGAGATCAAAGGCTAAAAGAAGAATGCCTGCCAAGGCTTTTGATAGAGAATGGTCCAGAAATCCTGTAGGGTTTTTATTTTCTTTACATATAAGTTTTCCATGTGTGGAGATGGAAATCTTCTCAAGTGTGAAGATACAATCAAGCTTATATTAATTACTGGTGGAAAACTCTAATGCCTAGCGAGAAGATATCTGTCAGTATGTATGGCTGTTTCTTTAAATTGTGCCTTATATCAATTTTTTTGATGATTCTGGTTAACACTTTCATAAAGAATTTCTCCACTAAAAACTTAACTAAGTAGCAAATGCACATTATTCTCTTTGTCTGATTTACCTCAGGGTGACAGGTGGGATGACCATGCAGTCCTAACCCACCCATCACAGTTCACCCAGGGTAAGTGCATGCTAACTAGCTCCAGGCCAGATATCCAAGGGGAAAAATGAACCACCAGCCAGGAATTTGAGTCTTGTCAAAAGAAACCTGAATGTAAATGAGAAGAAATATTAACAGAAGGGCAATTTAGTTAGTTCTAGTGTAGTCAGTTCAGCTGGTTAGAGCAGCGGTCAGCAAACTTCTGAAAAGGGCCAGGCAGTAACAATTTTCAGCTCTGCAGCGTTTCTTCTCTCTTCTGCAACTGCTCCGCCTCTGCTGGTTTTATATGAAAACAGCCGAGGACGCTGCATAAACACATGAACGTGGCCGTGTTCCAATAAAATGATGTATCTACCCTGACATTTCAATTTCACATGCCACCAAATTCTTTTGATTTTTTCCAACTATTTAAAAGTATAAAAACCATTTTTAGTTCATGGGCGATGTTGTAACAAGTGGTGGGCTCAATTTGGCCCATCGGCCATCGATTGTCCACCCTTTGGGCTGGGCTTTAGGAAGCACAATTCATAGCCCCTAGCAGATGTGTTACCAGGGTGGTTGAAGACAAAATCTTTATCTCCATTTACAAAGAAAGGTCATCTGCCTTTCCTGCCTGATGCTTTTCAGTGAAGCTCACTACGTCATTCAGAAAACCCTCTTCTTAACCATAACATCAAGGGTAAATTTTCCAGGAGTCCATTGGTAATCTGAATACTGCAAAACTCTTCTCAAAAGCACTTGCCTTGTAAGAATGTGGCTATTGGGAAAGAATTTTCCCCCTCTCCCAGGGAAAAAAATCTATAGAGTTTAATACAGTTTGTACCCAGGCAGCTCTCACTTAGAGCTAATTTTTCTTCCAGAACTTTAAATTTGCAGTAAGTACATGCAATTTAGCTGGAGTGGCAGAAAGCTTATAAATCAGACCACATCATTCTCTGGCTAAAATCCCTCCAATGGCTGCATTCTACACTTAAAATAAAATCCAAGCTTCTTACAATGACCTGCCAGGTCCTACATGACCAAACCTTGGCTCACCTGTCTAATATCATTTATACTCCTCTCTCCCTCTGCCTGGTACTCTCCAGTCACACTGTCCTTTTTCCTCTGCACACACTGGGCCTTTGCACATGTTCTGCCCTATCCCTGGAATGTTCTCCCTTTCATCTGTGCATAGCTGACTCCTTCTCAGCTTCCAGGTCTATCTCAATACCCGGTTTTCTTTCCTTTTCTTCTTTTTTATTTAAATTCAATTAGCCAACATATAATACATTATTAGCTTCAGATGTAGAGTTCAGTAATTCATCAGTTGCATATAATAACCAGTGCTCATTACATCACATGCCCTCCTTAATGCCCATCACCCAGTTACCCCATCCCACCAGTCACCTCCTCTCCAGCAACCCTCAGTTTGTTTCCTAGAGTTAAGAGTCTCTCATGGTTTTTTTGCCTCTCTGATGACTCCCCATACAGTTTTCCCTCTCTTCCCCTATGATCCTCTGCGCTGTTGCATATATTCCACATATGAGTGAAACCATATGATAATTGTTTTTTTCTGATTGACTTATTTTGATCAGCATAGTACCCTCCAGTTCCATCCATGTCCATGTAAATGGTAGGTATTCATCCTTTCTTTTTTTTTTTTTTTTTTAAGATTTTATTTATTTATCTGAGACAGAGAGAATGAGAGAGACAGAGAGCACATGAGAGGGGGGAGGGGCAGAGGGAGAAGCAGACTCCCCGCCTAGCAAGGAGCCCGATGTGGGACTTGATCCCGGGACTCCAGGATCATGACCTGAGCCGAAGGCAGTCGCTTAACCAACTGAGCCACCCAGGCGCCCGTATTCATCCTTTCTGATGGCTGAGTAACATTCCATTGTATATATGTGCCACATCTTCTTTATCCATGCATCTGTTGATGGACATCTCAGCTCTTTTCATGGTTTGGCTATTGGGGACATTGCTGCTATGAACATTGGGGTGCATGTACCCCTTCAGATCACTACATTTGTATCTTTGGGGTGAATACCTAGTAGTGCAATTGCTGGGTCACATGGTAGCTCTATTTTTAACATCTTGAGGAACCTCCATACTGTTTTCCAGAGTGGCTGTACAAGCTTGCATTCCCACCAGCAGTGTAAGAGGGTTCCCCTTTCTCTGCATCCTCATCAACATTTGTTGTTTCCTGACTCTTTTCTTTTTTTTTTTTAGGAGAGAGAGAGAGAAAGTGAGAGTGGTGGTGGTGGGGGGAGGGCATGGGGAGAGGAGGAGAGGCAGAGGGAGAGGGAGCAAGAGAATCTTAATCAGGCTCCACTCCCAGTATGTGGAGCCCAATGAGGGGTCCTTTTCATGACCCTGAGATCATGACCTGAGCCCAAATAAAGAGTTGGACATTTAACTGACTGAGTCACCCAGGCGCCCCTGTTTTATTTTATTTATAACATATGTCACTTTTGAAATAATCATGTCATTTGTGCATTTGTTTCCTTGTCTGTCACTTTCCACTTACATGCCAGCTCCTAAGAGAGGAGAGCCCTTGTCTCGTTCACCCCCTAGCCCTAGGGCCGATATTCAATAAATGTTTATTAAATGGAGAATGAATGGCTATTCTGGAACACCAAAGAACCAGGCCTTACCTGACTGTGACAATGTGGACTAATTTTAGGCTTTGATCACATCTTGGGTATAGCAGACAGATGAGAAAGTTGTGGAGGTCTTCTTGGTCAACAAATGTCAACTCAGATTTATTCTACTTTCTTGTCCAAACCTCAAATTCATTATTAATGTACAACCAGTTGACAAGTTTCAGTTTCCTCAAATATGTCTATGGCCAAGAAAATGGACAATATATTGCACAGTGAGCTATTGATTTATAAGCCCCCAGCAGATGTACACATTATTCTGAATACATAATTACATTGCAGGCAGCACATTTTTCACCTGGGATGTGGCACATCTAGATAAAAACTAAGTATGCTCAACTGAGTGCCTTGTCTAAATCTGAGTGTGGAGAATGCATATAAAATTAGCATTCCATTAAAAAACGAGCAAAATGTGGGATATGGCTATAAAGAGGTGCTTGCATCATCTGGAGTATGAAAATGGCAGAAGCAGAGCCCTGAAGCTCTGGCTTCTTTGGGGCATTAAGGTATGTGTCAAAGCTATTGAGGTCTTAGGCTTCAGTTGACTTTTCAGAGGTAACAAGGACAGAAGCTATTTGTTTATCGAAAGCACATAATGATCCAGTAGTTAAAAGTCTTTTAAATCAAATAGCTGTAGAACTTGGGTCAAATCCCTTAACCTCTCTGAGACTTCATTTTTCTCAATGGCAAAAAGGGGAGAGCAATAATATTTATCTCATAGGATTAAATGAGATGATGCAGGGAAGGCATACTACCAGAACATACTAAGTATTTAGGTAATATTAAGTATCAATAATGTTGTATTAGTGCACCCTCAAAGTAACTAAACTCACGTACTATACTAATGAAAGAATATTCAAGTGAAAGAAGACCTGGATTTGAGTCCTCATTGGGCAGGTTTTTTGCCCTCTGTAGGTTTGAACACAGAATCTATTTGGTTCAGTCTATGAAATCCGTCTACCAACAAGTATTTTCTGAGCATCCATGCTCACAAAAACAAACTTTTTGTAAGCTCACATGATCAATTGCCCTCTATTTTCAGAGAAGATTAATGCTAAACCCTGCTTTGTGCAGTGGAGTTTATTTTCTTAAAAAGCATAAGATTTGTTTCTCACTCTCGATAAAGATACAGTGCCACTTGGAATGTAGGACAGACAAATATGAAATGGTTAATATGATGAGGGAATGTAGAAAACCAAATCAGAAATGACCTGATACATACCATCATGTGCTCTATAGAGAGAGAGGGGAGGCTGACGAAGACTGGAGTAGTTATGGAGGACTCTCTGTACATAGCAACACTTAAGCTTTGAAAGGTATAGGATTTGGGTAGAATGAGGACAAAATAAAAAACATTCAGGAATGAAGGAACATTATTACCAAAATTGAACTGCATTTATCCTAGAGAGTGACAAGTAATACAGATACAGCCAGTCTTAATAATGCAAATGATAACAAATAACATTTTTAAATGGAGTCAAGTTTAATGCCTGCATCTATGGCAAGTAAAGTCAGAAACAAAATATGTGGGGCACCTGGGTGGCTCAGTCAGTTAAATGTCTGCCTTTGGCTCAGATCATGATCCCAGGGTCCTGGGATCAAGCCCTTTGCCGGGCTCCCTGCTCAGTGGGGAGCCCTCTACTCCCAGGCTCCTGCTCTCTCTCTCTTTCACTTTCTATCTCGAATAAATAAATAAAATCTTAGAAAAAAAGAAAATATCCACCAGACACCCTGCTGAGCTTATTTTTAGCATTATCTCATGTAATCTTTCCAACAACTGGATTCTTCAGGACTCTTTAGGTTGTAAGTGACATTGAAGACAAGCTAGCTTAAGCATGAAAGGAAATGTACTGACTTTCATAACTAAGAGACCTATGGAGCTGAGTTTGTGTCCAGCTGGATGGAGGGCCCAGACACTGTCATTAGGACTCTTGTCTTTTTTCTCTACCTCAGGCAGACTTTCCCTCTGAGGTAGGAAAGATAGATTCCTGCAACCTCACATTCACCACCTACCAATGTTGCAGCCCCAGTGGAAAGAAATTGCCTTTCTAGGCATCTTCAGGAGTAAGGTTCCAGGGAGAATTCTGATTGGCTCAACTTGAGTCCCTGCCACCCCTGAGCCAATCGCTGAGAACCTGCCAAGAAACCTGCCTAAGTAACATATGAAATGGATAATGATTGGTCAGACCTGAGTCTGCCACTGTAATACTATGGTATAATAAGAAATACCTATTTGGTCTTCATCCCTGGTTCTTGGCACAGAGCCTCTAAGGTCCTTGGAATTTCCTGAGGGCTAAGTATGAGAGGAGTGTCTTTTCTTATTCATAAGTCTCTTTCAACCATACTTGGGTTTATGTTAGTGAGATAACTGCAGACTGGAAGCCCCTAGGTAGCTTCAGGATGAGGGCTAGTTGCCAGAGGAACCAACCGTATGATTAGAAGGGACTTTCAGCCACAGCCCAGACCTCCAAGGTTAGGAGAAAGACTAGGGATCGAGTTAACCACCAGTGGCCAGTGATTTAATCAATCATACCTATGGGATGGAACCTGTATTCAAACCCTAGACAAACGGGTTCAGAGAACTTCTGGGTTGGTGAATGCATCCATATCCCAGGCGTCTGGTGTATTTTGTACCCCATGGACACAGAAGCTCTTGTGCTCAGGATTCTTCTGGATCTCACTCTATGTACCTTTTATATATCTGGCTCTTCATTTGTATCTTTTATAGTATCCTTTATAATAAATGGCTAATGGTAAGTAAAGCATTTCCTGAGTTTCCTGAGCTGTTACAGGAAATTATGAAACCTGAGGAGGGGGTCATGGAAACCCCTAATTTGTAGCCAAGTCAGGTAAAAGTGTGGGTAACCTGAGAACTCACTACTTGTGATTGGTGTCTGAAATGGGGGGCAGTCTTATGGGACTGCACCCTTAACCTGTGGGGTCTGTGCTAACTGCCTAGTTAGGTGAGAATTAAATTAAATCATGGGACACCCAGATGAGGTACGTAGAGAATTGGAGAATTGTTTGATATGGAAAACCCACACATTTGGTGCCAGAAGTATTGTTGAGTAGGAGCAGATTGTAGAATCCACTTAAGTGAATGAGGGCAAGTGGAGTTGGTCCATCGGATTACACTATGAAGGTTCTCCATAGGAAGGAGGGACCCTATTAGCACAAAAGGATTGGGAATAAGCTCTAGGCAGGCAAAGACAACAGATGTCACAGCAGATGCCATGCCATCAGTGTTGGCAAGTTCTTGTTAACCCCATTTTGCAGATGAGGAAACAGAGGCTTGAGGTCATTAAAAGGTCTTGCCCAAGATCACATGGGTAAGAATTACTAAAACCAGGAATGTACCTAAGTCTCTCTGTCTCCAGAGAGAGACTGGAGATAAGCCCTCTCTGTGCTTGTCACCATTATGTCCAGTTGTGGTTAGAGCACCTGGTGGTTATTTCTGAGGACTGCGGTATCCTATTGTTCTTAGTTTTTTAGAAACTTAAAGAAGTTTCCATCATCTAGTAAATTTTTGTCATATTTTTTTTTTTTGCTTTCCTACCTGTACTTTCTCCCTCTGTTTGAGGAATTTGCAAACCCAGGGCTCATCTCTGACTGGAGAGGCTGAAGATGCCAGAAAGGTAATTTTCCAGCTAGGGCACAGCTAAGCGAGAACATGGGCTCCCCCAGACTTTCTCTCTGGCGACAGGGCTGGTTGTAGCGAGGTGGTGTTCTCGGGGAGAGCAATTACTAGCACTGAACTCACTCTCCAGTGACTGGCCTGACCGTGACAGCACATGGGGTATTCCCAGGTCTGCTGTGTGAATCTGGGTGCTGTTTCTGACCACTCTGCTGCCGAGTTTCTTGTCCAGCCCTCCTGGTGATCAGGGGCTACCCAACATCCTTCTAATGAATAATTTTCTGCTTAAATGAACCACAGTTTCTGTTGCTGGTAACTCGGAGCCCTCTCCGATCTACATACATCCAGAGAAAATGGCTTGGCTTCTTCCTCTCTCCTCTTGTGCCAAAGGACTAGAACCTTTCTGAATCATTTATATTGTCTTAATAGCTCCTCCTGCCTCTCTTTTTTCCTCTTCTGCCCCACCAACACTTTCTAGAGATCTTGCTCTTCTAGGATAAAATTCTGTGCCTTCAGAAGCACCGTAGCTCCCCTCGCATCTGTCCTAGTCTCTTCTAGTTCTTGTGAGATCACCTGCTTTGTTTAATTCCCTCCCTGGCTTCCCTCTCTTCTGGGAGTACTTTTCTTCCATGCCCCCAACCCTTTCATTCTAGGTTAAAGTGTCTTTTAAAAAATTGTAATTAAAAATAACTTTGAATCTAACTTCCCCAAGTTCCAGTACAAACCCATAGGCACAGACCTGGCCTTGAACACCTTCAGGAACTCAACCCCAACCTCATTATAGAGGATGTGACTTGGATCAGTGGCTGTTGTCCCTGGAGAATTAAAATGGTTGCTCTTTTAGATAGAGGTATGCTCCCAATAAATGTGGAAGTTTTGGGGCCAAAGCCTCTGAGAGAAGCTTGCAGGTGCCCTGACCAACTTTGTAATGGACTTGACCTGAAACGGTGTGTTTATTTGCTGTTTCCTGAAATAAGCCCTGCTCAGCTTCAGGGAGTTGCTTGAGGCGATGTAAGCCAGCCAGAGAAGGCAGGGCAGAGCTGTTTTTAAGTGGAGATTTCAGGGTGCATTTCAACTTCACCCTCACCACCAACTATATCCCCCTAAGCTTGGATGCTCTGAAAGCCAGGCTTAATTGGGGCTCTTTAACATAATTTAATGCTTTTTTTTTTTTTTTAAGAAGAAAGACAAAAAGTTGTCCAGAAGGGAATATTGATCTCAAGGTATTTAAAGAAATTATTCTTTGAGAATAGAGATCACTATCTCAGCCTCCACAATTCATTTAATAAAATGAGATTAGCATTTCAATATAATACTTGTTTTTCTCTCCCACTTCACTTCTATTCTGTTTTTTAAGAACAAAAAGGGGTGAGGGAGATGCAGAAAATAGAAAACTGAAACAGTAACCTCATGCTAGTGAATGAAGGGAAGTAGTCTCTGGTTCTTGCGCCGGAAGCCTGCAGACGCTACCCGCTGCCCAAACAATTCACTTTCTCTTTCTGCTGTTAGCTGTGGAATCAGAGATTCTCCAGTTGTACAAGCAACAGAAGGACAGAAGTTTGCAAGCCAGATGCCTGAAATACACACTTTTGCTGGAGACACTGAGCACCTCACCTACAGTGGACCAAGCACAATGTTAGAAACTGGAATTGGAAACAGGCATAAATCTTCCCTCTGGCTGGAAGGAGCTCCTGGTTCAAAAGACAGACGGGGGGAGATTAGGCTTAATTTCACAGTAAGCTTCATAACTCCCACTTACTGAGCACTTGTCTTATGCCAGCAACTGTGCCAGATAATGTGTACATCATTTCATTTAATACTGTCCAAAGCCCTATCATACATACTGCTATTATCTCCATCTTACAGCTAAGGAAACTGAGGTTCCAGGCAGACAGGTGCCTCTGAGTTCTAATTCAGATGCATCTAAGAGCAAAGTCTGTGTTCTATTAAACTCTCATTGGGTACATGAAACCAGATTTGGATCTTTAGATGAATAAAAGATGCTTGCTGCCCTCCGGGTGTTTATATTCTAGTGGAGAAGAGGAAGGTAAGAGTGCAAAAAGCTGTAACATGGAGTAAAACTTTGTGTCATACAATCATGCAAAGGAATAAGGTATGAATCTTCAAAGGGAGGAAATGTCACATCTGTCTGAGAAAATGACGTCAGAGTTGTCTCAAATGGTAGGGCTGGTTCTTCAGACAGAGCTGGGTGTTTGACAACACCAAAAAACTCAGATTTCCACCTGGAGAGGGTTGTAAAGCAAGCCAGATTATAAAATATTCACCACTTATTCTCCCTGCTTGTTGGGGTCATAGTGACATTGGACATGGTGCTGATGAAAAGCAGGAGACAGAGAAGCAGATCAGGTGGGACTCCATACAGCGCTGTGTCAGCCGAGGTAATGGAGGCAAGTAGGCCATGCAAAGAAAACACACAAAAAGTTTCTTGTCTTTTTACTCCTAAGTACGACTCCACAAATATCACTCAGGACAAATACTCTCTTAGGGAACCACCATACCCAAAGCAGACATGGGTGTTCTCCCATCTAGCAAGCCCATTCCTGCTGAAGAAGCTATGGGATCTCTAGTAGGGGAGTAGGACATTTGCAGACATGACAAGAAGGTTGCCTGTAGGTTCCTGCACTCTGCCTCCGAATAGGCTGCCGGTGATTCTTTTCTATTTTGAAAGTCAAGGCCGTTGTAGACTTTGCATCACATTCCATTCCTAGAACCTAAAAAATCAGAGGTTTGGTCTGGTAATTGTCTAGGTTTCTCTCCATTCTTAAATAAAAGTAATATTCATAATTCCATCATCACTTAAACACACAGATATTTATTGCTCTTAAATGCAATTATAATTATTACAGCAGGAATTTCCTCTGAATCAGTAGGAATGGGCACAGAATGGCTATGGACCGTCAGCCTCTCCTCTGCTCATAAGAGTCACTTGTGACAGAGTCAAGAGTGGGTGTCATATTTGGGCAGGGCATGCAGCTGTCAACCTAGAATTCAGAGGCTGGAGCTCTGATGGCGAGCTGACACATAATGGAGGATCCCTGACATGTGTGACTCTAGTAGTTTCTTGGTTTGAGTCAGTTTTACAATTTCTTCAGAATGACCCCTCGAAAATTATTGTCTGATCAGTCTAAACATGCTCTACACTTGCTTCTCTAGTACCAAGGAAGGAGGGTGTGGTTCCTAAGCTTCACTGCTGCCTTCTGCTATCTAGATCAATGTCACAAGATTTTGCAGGAGGAAAGACATCACGGTTACCAAAAATCAGAGGGATTTGATGGGGGACATACTTCCCTGCATTCTGTCTTTTGCTGAGGGTTGTCCTGGTAATGTTTTAGATGGACAACCAGAGCCATTTCCCTAGACACAAAGACGGGGATGTGCCAACCTGGCTTGTGGCATTTGACAAGGCAATGCCATGCTCCTCTGTAGATTTGTGGGCACAGGAAGTGCTTAAAATAGGCCATGAGGACTACAAGGGGCCCCTTTCCCTTAGCAAAGTGAACAAGTTGTTCATTACTTCTAAAACAAATTTTCCCAGTTGTATAGGTTACCTTGTATTTGGATGAAGACATATGCTCAGAACCTTGCTCAAAAAAATCCCCCTGCAAGCAACAATAAATGAATGAGTGAATGAATGAATGCCTTTCATGTCCCCATTTCCCACTCACTCTTTATCCTTGGAAGGTTCTTTGGAATAAAGGACCCTGACTATATCAGAGTTTAGTGGACTATTTCAACCAATCAACCACCAAGTATAATAGCAGCCAGTCAATTAATTAAGGGACAAACCAAGCACAGATTAATCAAAGCCACTATTTTGCTTCCTAATTAGTACACATAATCACTGTGCTGGGTTTTTTCCTCCAAATTCATCAAGGTCTGATTTAATTGTCACAAAAACCTGAATAGAAAATTAAAACTGTTAGGCGTTCCAGACATTCTGGCTGAAAGTAAGGATGATGAGGCTCGCTTTCTTACTCGGGACATGGAGATCAAAATTTCTGATCGTTTTTGGATCCTTTTTTTGTGTGTGTGTTGGGGCATTAATTCCTATGGTCTAGATTTCTAAGTCATAAACTTGAGGGGAGAGGGGTGGGGAAGCCATTCATTTTCCCCTCTCTGAGTACATGGAGCAGATATTCCATGCGTGGTGGGCAGCAATGGCTGGCATTGCTAGCCGAGGTTCTCAAAGTCCACTTCTTTTGTGAGGGCTTCTGGATGAAATGCAGCTGCCCTGAACTGAGTGGATCTGTTTGAATATCTAATGGTGAGTGTGTAAGTTGGTCATTTGACATGATGAATAGGGAATTATAGATGAATGCCTTTGGCTATTTTTGTCTCTTAGAAAAGAAAAATGGAAAACTTAGACATAGTTTCTGTTTCCAAACATTCTCTTAGATTCATCCCCCTCATTCTCCATCACTGCCGTTAGGGACCAAAATCTCCCATACCAGGTCAAGTGCAGGACCTGCTTATCTCCTTTCTCTGCTTCCCTTCCTACTGCCCTCCCATCCCCTTACTCATTCTTCATTGTGAAGCCAAGGTGAACCCAAGCCATTGTGAACCCTTCACAATCTGAATATGATCATGTCTCCCTTGTGCTGAGATGCCTTCTGTGGCTTCCTTGTGGTATTTAGAACAAAAGCTCAAGTCCTTATGGCCTAAAGTGCCCTAACTGATACGTACCTTGTGACTTCTTCGGAGCCTACACTACTACTCAGACTTCCCTTCGCTCCTTACCAAAAAACGCATGTGTGTGTGTACACATCCACATACGTGCACACACAGCTCTCAGCCATGGGCAGTGGTGGAGGGAGGGGAGAGACAGGGCAACAAAAGGCTTTCAAAAATGCCCTTTCCTCTGTCTCTAATGCTCTTCCTGTTTTTACCCTTAAAACACAGGTGCACTGAATTGGAATAATCATAATCTTTGGCTTACAAAACACTCTTTACATTGGTACTAGTTGGGAAATTAGAATGCCTATAATAACTTACATTTACCCATGAGATTCTCCAGTGTTCTGATCTCCTGCTTCCCTCCGTCCAAAGGAAACTATCAGAATCTTGATCTTTCCTCTCTCTCTCTCCCTCTCTCCTTCCTCCTTTCTTTCTATCATATCAGCATAGTCTTAAAATGTATGTTAGTTAATTATAGCTTACTTCATTTCTAAAAATGTTATTATATATATGATTTATAATTTTTCTTTTTTAGCTTTTTCTCTTTTTTTTTTTGTACTTTTTTGGTTTAACACTATATTGTTAAGGTTCACTCATCTGGTTGTAAGTACCTATACTGCCCTCATTTTGACTGCCAAGCTCTTGAATGAGCATACCACAGGAATTTATCCATTCCCCTGCCAATGCGCATTTGGGTTACTTCCAAGATTTTGTTGTTATATGGTTAGGGACACTGTGAGCATTCTTATACAGGTTTCCTGATGTGTTAGACTTTCTCTTTGGTATATGTCTTAGGAGGGGAATTGTGCTGAGTTGTAGGTATGTGAATGTTGACTATAATGGCTGTTATCCAAAGTTACTCCACTAATTTATGCACCATAGCAATGCATGAGAGATCCCTGGTCCCATACTCTCCATTGGCACAAATGAACAAGTTCAACAATACATAGTATCTTTGATTGGTACTATTGCAATTGTATAAATTTTGTATTTTATTATGATCTTCATTTATATTTCCTGGCCACCAGAAAGGGTGAATTCCTTCTATTCTTCCCTATGTTAAGTCCTATTCAAATTCAGATTCAACTGAAGTGTACTTCCTCACATTGGCCTTTTTTTATTATTCCTTCACAAATCCAAGTCAGTTCCCTAAATGCTCTATACTCTAGACATCTATGGGCAATTCTGTTGTAATGAGGACATCTCAATACTATCTTCTTTGTCAGGAAAAGTCCCTTTACACTTCAGATAGCCCTAACTGTATGATGAATAGCTAACATGAAATGATGGGGCCAAATAATTTCAGAAATGGAAAAACCCTGGGGCCCCTGGCTGGCTCAGTCTTGATCTCAGGGCCATGAGTTCAAGGCCCACATTGGGTGTAGAGATTGCTTAAATAAAAACTTAAAAAAAAAAAAAAAAAAAGGAATGGGAAAACCCATGGAAATTGATCAGATCCCCTTGTATTAATTTGAAAGTGGAAGAAACCCAATTCAAACTGCCTTTAGGACAAAGGGGAGTTCATCAACATATGTAACTGGCATTTCCAAAGGCTGAGATTCAGGTCTGGTTAGATCAAGTCATTCCTATAAAATTGCCAGGGCTCTGTCTCTGTGACTGTCACTCAGCTTTGTTTTTCTTTGTCTGTGTTTATTCTCTCCTAATGTGGATGGCTTTTTTATGCTTCCAGGTAAGATGGTCCTGGCATCTTCAACTTCACATCAGCAATTTTCTATCTCCAGAAGGTAGAAGAGTTCCCTCTTAATATTTGCATAATAATACCAGGAGATAATAATAGTAAGTAGCTCCTGGCTTTATGCTTATTCTTGCATTAAGTTACACAATTCTTTGAGAAATCACTGTTATTATCTCTGCTTAGAAAACTGAGACCTGGAGAAGTTAAGTACGTTATCCAAGTTGACAAGTTGCAATTGACAAAGCTGGATTTAGAAACCAGAGAGTCTCACTGGCTCTGCTAGGGTCATATTTCCTGAATTCCTCACTGGCCAGGGGGTAGGATGCCATGATTGACCCAGCCTTTGTCTTATGTGCACCCCCAAGTCAAGGGTAAGTGTGTGTACAGGACCACTAGGTTCCCATAGGGAAGAGAAGTTCCCCAAAAGAAAAGGGAAAGTGACCAAAAAAATAGGAGATAAGAGTTCATTCTGGGAAGACAGAACAACAGTAGCCACCACAGCCTACCACAACTCTCGTACAACAGACAAGGAAATGCACTCTGGAGGGAGGAAATGTCTTTTCCGGGGTCTAGAGTCATGGGAAAGTTACAGTCAAGACACTAAGCTGGACACTCTGATTCTTATGCCTGCTTTCTCCCCTGGGCCCCAACTGCCTTGCAAAAGAGTAGAGCGTGTGTTTCCAAGGCCACAAATATGAGCGAAGCCTCCCAACCCCCAGGCTCTCTGCACAGGGCCTGCAGTCCATCAGCTGAGTGTGCTGGTCTGAATTAACCGTGAAGGGTCTACAACACACATTTTGAAGAGGCTATTTCCCAGCTCCTACCCTGAAGTGTCTGTAAAAGCTTTAACGATTTCCCACTGCTTCCATGGTGACAGCAACGGGGCTGACCATTAAGTGCACACGTGGAGATGGGCGGGTGTGCAGCTCTACTGTTTGCCTGAGCAGATAGCTGACACATTGCTGTGCCTGTCACTTACCATTTTAGAGGGGTCCGTGCTTCCCAGCATCAAACTCGATTGAAATTCCATAGGAAAAAAAAAAGTGTAATTCCTTCCTCGGCTCGTCAGAAGCCCTGCCTGAAGTTAGCAGCAAATGTAATCTGCTCTACACATGAGAATTTCCCTTTGATACATGGAGTAGTTGATAAAGACAGTGATTCACTTAGAGTCTCCCATCCCTTTCCACATCGCTCTCTTCCTTCCACTTGCACGTTCATTTAACCAGTCACCAAGGCAGCCCTGGCCGCTGTAGGTTAGAGGGATAGAGAAAGGGTCTAGTACCGCTTTCTGTGTTGGGTCTAAGAATCTTGAGTGCAGAAATTTCTACCACAGTTGAGTTCTACAGCTGAGCAAATTCCCTGTAAGCAAAGAATCCTCCTCTGACTTTCCTGGGCTTAGAGAAATCTGTCCAGAGAGGAGCCTGGATGGTCTACAGGGAGCAGACTGATTTCTGATACTGGCCCTTCCTCCATTGTCTCATTGTTCTTACCCTCTGAGCCTCTGATTCTCATGTGTATGGTGGAGACCCTGACCCCTTTGAGCACAAAGGACAAAGGAGGCAAGCATAAAGGCCCTGCAAATGTAAGTGTGGGTTTGTAAATTGTGTGTGTCAGCCTGGCCATAGGAAATTTATGGCATGTCATACTGCTCTTTGTTGGAGCCAGGAAAACATTTTCCAAAGGACAAAACTTACAAATATTTTGGTTTTCAGTTTGGGTTCCATGCTAGCCTTTCTGAGTAATCTGCATTATATTGTATATTCCTCCAGGTATGACCTCCAAGGGGAAACCTATATAACATCAACTGCCTCAAGCACTGATAGCACTTATATTGTTTTAAAATAAGGCATTATTTAGCTGGTAAAGGTGAGCATTTAGGATTAACTCCCTTTCCTCATTTAGATCCAATTCCTTGTGAAAACAACCAGTGGAAAGATTTATGACTGAAGGTATCTCGTGGGAAGATTTACTCTGAAAGTTCAGGGTTGGGGCAGATGCTGACAAAATCACAATACTGCTTCTGAGTAAAGACTCAGTCTGTAAAGGAGTTTTCAACATGGATAAATCCATATTCCAGGAGGGGCAACAACACTGTTCTAAACTGTAGCTTTATTTCATATGACAGTATTCACACGAGTGCCTACCCCAGCCCCCTGCCGACAGACACGTTTATCAGGCTGCAGTGAACAATAGACTTGACATTCACTCATCCCACGTCAATTATTTTCTGATTATGTATATACCTTGTGCCAGGGTCTGTGCTAGGCTCTGGGCCAATAACCCTGAACAACACAGATAAGGTCTGCTCATTTGGAGGCGTAATCAGATGAATAACGGATCTCCAGAGATGTGTCCTAATCCCTGGAATTTTCAAATGTTACTTTATATAGCATAGGGGATTTTGCAGGTGTGATTAAGGATCTTGAGCCAAAGAGATTATCCTTATTATCCAGTGGGTTTGATGATTACATCAAGTGTCAATCACAAGTGTCTTTAGAAGATGGAGGCAGGGGAAAAGAGTCATTTGTAGGAGCTTGGGAAGGAAAGCCAGAGCATAAAATGATGTGAGGAAGTGGCCATGAGTCAAGGAATGCCGGTGACTTCTAGAAGCTAAAAAGGCAAGAACTGGATTCTTCCCTGAAGTCTACAGAAGGAATGCAGCCCTGTTGACACCCTGACTTTAGACTTCTGACTTCCAGAACTGTAAAAGAATAAATTTGTGTTGTTTCAAGCCACCAAGTTTGTGGTCCTCTGTTACAGAGCAATAGGAAACTAATACTGGAGCTTAAATTTCAAATGAGGGCAACAGAGAAGAAAACACATCAGTATTTCTCAACAGGGGCACCACTGATACTTTGGGTGGGATGGTTCTGATGGTTCAGAATCATTCAGGCTTTGCAGGACATTTAGCATCCCTTAGCCCCACCTACTAAATGCCAGCAGTGGCCTTCTATTAGTAGGTCAATCAGAACCCTCCCCACGTATTTCCAAACATGGCCTCAGGTGACAGTATTGCCCCTGGCTCAGAACTACTGATTTGGTTTGTATACAGTGTCAAGAAGACCCTGAGGTGGGTGACATAGCACAGAGACTGGAGCTCTGGCACCATTGTAGACTGAGAGTGCTCTGGGAGGCCTCTCCAAGGACTTGGAAACAAAGCTGGGGCTGCACGACAGCAAAGGAGCAGGCTAGTGAAAATCTGGGGGAAGAGTGTGAAAGGCCCAGGAAATGCATGCAAAGGCCCTGAGGCAAGAACACGTGTGTTGGAAGGGCAGTCCAATGGACAGAATGTTTATGTCCCGCTCCCTAAATTCATAGGTTGACTCCTAACGCTCAAAGTGATGGTGTTAGGCTGTGGGGCTTTGGAGAAGGTTATAAGGTCATGAGGGCAGAGCTCTTAGGAATGGGATTAGTGCCCTTATAATAGAGACCCCAGAGAGCTCCCTTGCCCCTTCTGTGTGAAATAATGGCCATCGATGAGGAAGCAGGTTCTCACCAGACACAGAATCTGCTGGTACAGTCATCTTGGTCTTCTAGGTCTCTGGAACTAGGAGATATAAATATTTGTTATTTATGAGCCATGTGGTTTGTGGTATTTTTGTTTTAGCAGCCCTAACAGACTAAGGTAAGTAGGTTGCCAGGAGCAAGGGGAGGGAGTTGGGAGGTGAGACTAGAAAGAGGGAGAAGCTTCTGTGTAAGGCCAGCAAGTGGTGCTATAAGGCATATGGCTTTTATTCAAGAGCCAAACTAATTCACAGTGATCTCTGTTATCAGTGCAAGGCATATAAACTTCATGTGTTCATTGGACAGTTGGCTTTTATGCAGAAATTGCAATGGATTGCAAGCAAGTTAAACTGAAGGAAAGAAAGGGAGTAAACTAAATAAAAGAAAAAGAGAAATGAAAGAAAAAAAAAGAAAAGGTCAAGTAGTTTTCTATTGGGTTCTTTCAACAGGCTCTGTGCTCAGGGGGAGTCTGCTTGAGATTCTCTCTCTCCCTCTGCCCCTCCGCCCCTGCTCTGTCAAACAAATAAATCTTTATTTAAAAAAAGTAATATTTATGGTATTGCTAAAAAATGTTTTCTTATGTTGCAGAGTGCTTTGCAAAATATTTTTTTACATATCTTACCTCCATGTAGTTTTCCCAAGTCTTATGAAGTAGACAAGGATTGTTCCCATTTTCTGTAGGAGGAACCCTGCCCCCAAGGATAGATCCAAAGCCCCACAACCGTTAATTGGTGTACATTGGCTTCATCCCTGGCTTTCTGCTCCCGACCCCAGGCTGTTTCCACCATGTAGGAGGGCCACCTGGTAAAAGGATGGAGGTTTGGAGATCTTCTCAACCAAGATCTTGACTTTTTCATTTATTTCATTTGTTTCCAACAATTCCTTACATTTGTGTGATGATTGGGATTTTCTGAAATATTTTCCCATCTGACATATATTTGATCCTTCCAATAACCCCAGAAAGGGATAGAATCCCTTTCATGGAATGGGGAAATCAAGGCTCAGGGCTTCTGTGAAGTCCCATGGAGTAAGGTTTCTGACCCAGAATCCAGTGTTTTTTTCTGATGTTACACCGTTTGTTAAAGCTTTTTATTCTAGAGTTTCCTTTCCATTCGTATTTGTTTTATGGAAATCTTACATACAGTTTAGATTTTAGGACCTAATGCTAGCACGTGTGTTTTTAAGCAGGCAATTTGCTAGGCAATGACTCATACCTAGTTACAGCTAAGGAAGCTTGTCTTTTATTACATCGATCATATCCTCATTGTTGGGATTAGGTAGATTAATATGGTCCATTTGATGGAGCAGTAACATGCTGTTTTAGCCACACTAATTCTATATAACTTTAATTGTGCATTATACTGTTTAGTTAGGAGAAAATTACAGTGAAGTCAAACTCCTAGAAGGCACTTAGAGCAAACTGTGTTTTTCATTTTAGGTCAGATTTGAAGATGTCCCTAATAATGTGATGGAAATCTGTGAGGTCCCCAGAGGAGACACTATCATTTCATTCTGCTGCCCCAGAATTGGAACTAGAGCCAGCCAAGATCATCCCAGTAGCTACAAAACATAATAGTTGTTCCTCTCTTCACTTCTCCCCCAGTTCAGATTCTACCAAAGGTTCTCTTCCCTCATTTCCCATAAAACCTTGATTGCTTATAAAGATACTCATAAACATCTGCCCAACACTTTGTAGCTTACTGAACAGTTAGTTACATGGGATGCAGCAACTTGATAAGATCTTGTCCCCATTGTTTGGATGAGCTCACTGAGTTTCTGGGTAATTAAACCAGCTTGCCTAAGCTATTGCAGTTCTGGCAAAAATCACTGGGGTCTCTGAGAGAGGTCCTCTGGCTTCCAAGTTTGGGATTGTTCTATTACTTTGTGTTGCTGGAGACTCCTGGTTCTTTTAGATGCACTGGGAATTTCTTAACCTGAATAAAAAGAAGGAACTCCAGTTTGATGTGGCTTGGTCCCAGTTTTGAATCATGGCTCCCACACTGAGAACTCAGGATAGGCAAATAGGAATACAGAATGGCAGCAGAAGCCAGACACAACCAAGTAGAAGAAGGAACTGGAATCTGGAACAAAGCGGGGAAATTCTAATGGTAGCCATGCATTATTTCTGGAGCCATTCCAGTATGTTACTAATAGTGTAAAGCATATATGTGCATTATCTTGTTGGATCCTCCTAATTACCCTATGCAGTAGATATTATAATTACCCCCATTTTCTATATGAGACATTTCAGGCCTGGAGAGGTTAAGTAACTTGCCCAAAGTTAAACAGAGAGCAAGCTGGCAGAATGGGATGCAAGCTCTATCTGTCTGACTCCCAAGCCTGAGCTCTTAATCATTCGATTACACTTGCTGACGAAGCACAGGAGATTGAGATCACTTCCCAGGCTCCCTACTCACTCATCAAGGTTTCCCTGACATCCCATCCCCCTTTCCAGGATCTCAGAGATTAATGGGACAGAGAACCATATGTCTTCTTTGTGTATATCTCAGTGGTGCCTATCCAAGTGGTGCAGGCCTCAGAACCAATCCTCGACCTCAAGAAGAGCCACAACACCGTGAAGGGGCTTTTCGGGACCTGCCTCCCCGTGATTTAGCACCACAGCACTTAGCCTTCATCAGCTGCTCTGGGCAATTGGTCAGGCAGTTAATAAACTCATCGACTTACTTTGAATTCTTGAGCACAAAGGGAAAATAGATATAAGCGCAGACAGATTTATTACAGTCTAATTTAATAAAAATGTCAACAAATAAATGCACATTTAGCTGGGAGATAAATATTGACGATGAAGAAAGCTGACAGTGGAGTAGGTTGTAAGAAATTAACATTAAATGGTTTGGGTTGACAGTGACTATAAAACAAAATTGTACCTTGGAGACATCTTGAAACAATTTAACAAATGTGTGCTTGGAACGTGAGAGGAGGCAAGTGAATCCAGGCGGCTTTGATGGAGGATAGGGGCCCACAGAGCTGTGGAGAGGCATCACTTGTGTTCTGTCCCATACATCTGCAAATGCCACTGGGCACAAACCAAGACCGATAATCTGAGGAGCATTTCCTCGAATTTCCCAAGCACCTACTACAATGCCTGCTATAATGGAGAAGCTCAGTACAATGCTACCCTCTTAAGATAGTTATTTACTCAATGAATAATTATTGAGCACCTCCTGTGTGCCAGCCGGGTACTAAAGATCTGTGAATGATCTCTTCTCTCAGGAAGCTTACATTACTGCACGGGGAGACAGAAGATAAACAGTAACTATGATAGATAGCTAGAATATATAACGTGTTAGGTTGCGTATCGAGGAAGAAAAGGACAGGAAGAAGCGTGGGAAGGGTAGGTTGTAATTTTAACGAGAAAGATCAAGGTAGGTTTCAGTGATAAGATGACGTTTGAGGAGAGTTGCCAGATTTAACAAATAAAGATATCAGTGGCCCAGTTTCATTTGCATATTAGATAAACAACAAATACATTTTAGTGTAAGAATGTCCCCAAATTAAATGTCCCAAATATTGTTATGTCCCAAATACCGCATGTCCTATGTCACTGTTTATCCAAAATTCAGGCATTACTGTGTGTTCCATAATTTATCTGGCAACACTATGATTTGTGTCAAGACTGGAAGTTATCTGTGTGTCTATCTCCTTGTCTCTCTGCACAAAAGCATACTGATGAGGTTTCTATTTTCCTCGTAGAAGGATTTTGCAGTGAACCTACCTAATACCATAGAACTTCCTCGTTCCCTCCACTCTTTCATTG
>NC_138375.1:42771851-42845250 GCF_054177405.1 Leptonychotes weddellii
GTTTTGTGTTTTCCCTGCCCAGCCCTAGACCAAACTATTTCTGCAAGGAGCCCTGCTTCCTTTTATTGACGAATGGTAGTTAGAAAAAGCAGGATCTGGGCAGTGGGTGCCCAAAGACACAAAACGGGGGCAAGAGTACTCTTCCAGGAGGGCTCATGAACCACCTGAACCTATCATGTATTACCCAGGGGATGCCAGCAGAGGTCACCAAGTGACTAGATTGGGGGTGTGATGGTCTTGACAAATTTGGGGAAAGGACAACTTCACATTCTCCCAGTTGGAGCTGACCTTACAGGTAGGCAGAATATTGTCTATGTAGCATGGTTAGAAAGGCAGTCAAAAGACTCCTTTTTTTCCTACACAACTCCAAGATATCTCCCTTTCTATATATAGGATGCTTGAGATGTCTGCACTGAAGTCCCAACCCTTCAGTCTTTTTTTTTTTTTTTAAAGATTTTTTATTTATTCATTTGAGACACAGAGATACAGAGAGAGAGAGAGAGCGCATGAGCAGGGAGAGAGGCAGAGGCAGAGGGAGAAGCAGGCTCCCCGCTGAGCCAGGAGCCCAATGTGGGGCTCGATCCCAGGACCCTGGGATCATGACCTGAGCCGAAGGCAGACGCTTAACCATCTGAGCCACCCAGGTGCCCCCCAACCCTTCAGTCTTTTAAAATAGTTTCCAATTAAAATAAAATCATACTTTGTTTCATTAAAAGTTACCTTTTATTCCCCTTTAAAATTTAGATAAATCACATGCCTCCACTGGCATCACATTTGATCATCTGTGAAGTAAATGTTGGACCGGGATGGATGATTCCTTTAATCATTCACCAAACTTGCAATGTGCCAGGTAGAGCTGCACTCAAGGGATTCTTCTAGAGTTTAGGCTTGGTCATACAGGTCTTCAGGAACCCCTAAATATTCTTAATAGGATCTTCTGTATGTTTTTTAATGGTGATAATGTTGAGGTCATACTGGTTCCCCATGTGGCAGAGAGCAGCACTGGGGGTGGGAAGAGGAGGCAGGAGCCTGCTGTAGCCAGAAGGCTCAGGGTGAACAGTGCCCAATACTCACTTGGCAAATGAGATTCTTTGCCTGCCAAAGTCTCAGGCCATAATCCTCCAAGGATCTTAGGGAGTAATTAGGAAGAGACTGCTTTAGGATGACTAATTTTAATTTTTTTAAGAGCCTTGTCATTTGTGTGCAGAGCTGGGTTTACTGACCTGTCACATGCTGTTTTTCCAGCAGTGAGATTGGGATGTGCTGAGTCATCTTCATACCCTCCCCTGGGGTAGTCTTGAAATTAATAGCAAGGACTTTTGATAGAGCTGCCCAGGCCTGGAATGTTCTGTTACTACTACTACTACTACTATTACTGATAATTACAGCAAATACTCTGTAGCTCCTACTGTGTGCCAGGCACTAAGATAAATCTGTATCTGTATCTATATACCCTCATTGACTTTTCATGAGCACCCTCTGAGGTTGGTTCTATTATTATCCTCCTTTTAAAGACTAAAAAAATTGAGGCACAGAGAGGTAATGTAACTTGTCCTAGAGTCACACTGTTTTTAAATAGCAAAGATGAGATTTAAACCTAGGCAGTCTGGCTCTAGATTTCTGACTTTTAACCATATTCTGCACTGCTGATTCGAACATGTCTTCTCTCCTCTGCCTTCTGGGAGAAAACTCTCTCAAATCACCACCTGGCTCCATCCCTTTCCCTGTGCCTCCAGAATCTTACTCTTCAAGACCCTTCCCTACCAAGTTTATTTTTCATAGGCCATGCTCATGAGCTCTCTCCCATACCCTCAGTGTCCTCGTGACCTCTTGAGCCCTTTCGCATCCCCTGACTTCACTTTGCCCAGTTAGCACTGATTTAGTGATATTTGATATATTGAGCTGACATGATGAAGGAACTTTTCTAGGAAAATATTCACATTTCACAGCAGGACTCCTAGCTTAACTGAAAGGAATACTTTCTAATGACAGAATAGGGATCAATAAAAGGCAAGTAATAAGGATAATAATAATACCACCACCAACTTAGCAAGGCATACCATGAATGCAGCAGCTAGCGTTTAGTGAGTGCTTACTTCATGCCTGGCACTGTGCTAAGTGCTTCACATAGATAATTCCACTTGATTCTCACAGTAATCTTAGGCAGTTGGCACCATTATTATCTCTCTCTATAGACATGAGAGGTTGAGTGGTTTGCCCAAGGTCACATAGCCAATACATGGAGCAGCAGAAATTTGATTGGTAACAAAGAGTCCCCAAGAGCCTTTACCCTTGAACTTGACACAGTACTGATTACAGTACCCCTCAGATGATACCATACTGCCAGACCCAATTTTTTAAAAAGATTTATTTATTTTAGAGAAGAGAGAGAGAAAGAGAGCATGAGTGGGAGGGGAAGGGCAGAGGGAGAGGGAGAATTTCCAGCAGACTCCCCACTTAGTGTGGAACCCGATGTGGGGCTTGATCTCACCACCCATGAGATCATGACCTGAGCCAAAACCAAGAGCTGGTTGTCCAATGGACTGAGCCACCTGGACGCCCCTGCCAGACCCAATTCTATCCAATTCAGTCCTATTCAAAGACTTTCTGTAGAGGAGGACACTTATAAATTTTATTTCCTATCTATTAGGGATTAATACTTCTGTAAAATACAATAACAATGAATTATACAATCATATGCCTGGATGTCATGCCTATGTCAACTTGTTATCCAACTCTCTAAATGCCTTCTCTTAATTTCTGTACTTAGCCCAGTAGGCTGATAATCAATAGTTCATGAGCTGGCACTCATCTGTGGACCATGCTTTGAATAGCACTGGTCTAACTGCATTCTTTTCAATAATATGATTCCTCAAATGTCTGTTTAGAGATAATTGAATTTTTATTTCTTTGTAGAATTTGTTAGACCTTTTATTCCAAGTATCAGTTGTTAAACCCACAGACATTAGGCAGACCTGAAACCAGACAAATCTGGAATCAAATCTAACCCTGCCTATCTGTGCAAGCTTGGGTAACAATTTCTCTGGGCCTATTCTATTATCAATAAAATGGGGTTCATAATATTTACCTGGGTGGATTATTGTGGGGATTCAATGAGGCAGGGATGCCTGGTACCTCACAGGTACTCAAATTTTCTTTCTTAGCTACCCCACTCTACTCCACGGATACCAAGCTAGACTGCCTATGGCCATAACAAGAGACAATCAACTGGTATACATGTTGGGGGGCAGATAGACCCCCATAAATTATTAACACTTGTTCTGATGACTGACTGACCAGTGCTTAAACACTTCTGAATATGGGGGAAAATTCACTTTTACTCCATTCCCACTGGAGACACAGGTGTCAGGGGTGGGGTCAGCCTATGCACTGAGCTGAGCAGCAGTGTCTCACCTAGCAAAGCAATTCACTAGACTCCAGGAGCTTGGCCCTTCTCTGACCCTTCTGCTTCCCTGGATCCAACTGCCTCAGGCTCACCCAGGGAGGACACAGCTCTGAGTGGGCCATACAATGAAAGAAGATTGATGTCAAACTATTAATTTAGAGTCAACACTGCTGGGATAGAAGCTAAACAGGCACTCCTTTTAGGCCATGGGGTCAAGTGGATTGTATTGTCAGTTCTTAGCCCAGAAGTGGAAGAGTGTGTTGCTGGCAGGGGTCTTGGAGGTCTAAAAAGTTATTGTAGGCCATTGATAGGGGCTGAATTGTTAGAGGATCACCAGCTAATTTTCTGGAAATTATAGAATTGGAGAAAGTGAGAGCTGGACAAGGCCTTAGTGATCAACATTCCCTTTAAAATTGGAAGGATAGGGCTGGTCAAGAGATCAGGGTTAGGACATCTCTTAGATCCGCCACTCATTAGTGGTGTGATGCTAGGCAGGTTACCCTACCTCTCTGAACCTTGGTGTCCGCGTCTATACAATGACCCACATTATACATTATGCTTGTAGATTAGTTTCACACACACATGTCATTGGTTCTCTAATTCTTTTTTTTTTTTTTTTGAGAGAAAGAGAGAGAGCAAGCGAGAGAGCATGTGACCAGGGAGGGGCAGAGAGAGAATCCCAAGCAGGTTCCACGCCCAGCACAAGCCTGACACAGGGCTCGATACGGGGCTTGATCTCACAACCCTGGGATCATGGCCTGAGCCAAAATCAAGAGTCAGATGCCTAACCAACTGAGCCACCCAGGTGCCCCAATTGGTTCTCTAATTCCTAAAGGTTCAAAGAAAGTCTTTCCTTCACAAGACTTTGATTCATTGCTTCATTCATCATCTCATTTGCACCTGTGGTAGGTGGTACCAAAGGAGAGCAAAAACAGACATGCTTTCCATCCCCATGGAGTTAAGGTTTGATGGGAGAGACAGACCCTGATGAACTCACTACACCAGGTACCATAAGTGCAACAGCAGTGTGTGCTCTGGAGGAACAGTTCCAGCCACTGTGAGGGACATTAGATGGGAATCTGATTAAGTTTGGGAGGTGAGGCAGGCTTCCTGAAGAAGCAACAGCTGATGTGAGATTGGATACATGGGTAGACGTTTGGGCAAACAGGAGAGAACAGAGCAGTGTAAGATGGCAAAATAGCATGACTGAGTCTCCATGCTGCCTGCTGGGAGAGGGGCAGGGTGCCAAGTGCTAGGTAAAATGGCAGGCAGAGAGCTTAGAGGGTTTGGCAGGGGCCAGCCAGGGGCATGGCCATGCTGAGGATTTGTCTTCGTTGTCCCAAGGGCAGGTGGGTGGCTGAGTTTCCTGAAGATCAGTTTGGCTGCAGTGAGGACAGCAGAGTCTCTTCACAAGCCTGTGTTCTCAAGAGTTCTGTTGTCCTCAGTGTGAGGTTCAGGCTCTGCCTTCTGCCTTCCTTTTCCTTATCAATCCAGTTCATCCCCTGCTTTCCAGCCCCCAGAGTCAGACCTGCCTTTCTCCTTGCTGCCCTTTCGTTGCTCTAAGGCACCTTTCCCCTACCCTCATCTGAAGCCTCTCTGCCCTGGTTTTATTGTCCTCATACATGTGTTGGGTTCCCTTGTCCTCCAGCCATCCTTCACCTAACCAGCCCTCAGAGAGATTTCCTGCCCCCACAGACCCTTGTGTATGCCGACAAGGACCCCCACCACCCAGTGCATAATGTTTTAAAATTTTACAAAGCCCATTTGTATTTGTTCCCCTATTAGCTCCTCATTATAATCCCATAAACTAAGTAGGACAAGAGTTATTATCCCCATTTGCTAGATGAGAGAACAGTTCCAGAAAAGTCTAGAGACTTATGCATGGCTGTACAGATGGTAGGTAGCGGGGCTCACACTACGGGTCAGGTCCTGCAACTCCAAAGTCCTTGATGTGTTTTTTCTGTGCTCACCTAGGGTTTATTATTATTGTTTGCTGCTTTATAGCAGCCTTATGGATAAATTGAACATGAAGTGTATACTTTGATAAGTTGTGATATAAAAACACACCTGTGCAATCATCACTCCTAAAATTTTCCTTGTGCCCCTCTGAGCCCCTTCCTCCTGCCTCTCCAAGCTCCATATAACCCCTCACCAGGCGATCACTGACCTGTGTTTTATCACTATCGTTTACATTTTCTAGAATTCAATAAAAATGGAATCATACAGTATGTGCGCTGCTTTTCAGGCTTCTTTCAGCATAATTATTTTGAGATTCATCCATGGTGTTGTGTGTATCAATAGTTCATTCCTCTTTATTGCTGAACGGTAATCCATTCTGTGGACAGGTCACCATTTGGCTATCCATTCACCTGTTGATAAATGTTTGGTGGCTTCCAGTTTTGGGTGATTAAAAATAAAGCTGTTGTGAACATTCACATTCACAATTACAAGCCTTGACTCTTTTCTCTTGGATAAATATCTAGGAGTTGAGTGGCTAGATTGTCTAGTAGGTGTATGTCTCACTTTTTAAACAGAGTGGAGTTCACGTATTTTCTAAACTGTTTTACAAAGTGTTTTTACCACTTGGCTATCCTACCAACAGGGTGTGAGAGTTCCAGTTCCTTCACATCTTTGCCAATGCTTGATATGGTCTTTCAAATTTTATATGTTTACATAGGCGTGTAGTAGCACCTCATTTTGGCTTTATTTTGCATTTCCAAAGTGACTAATGGTGTGCATTTTAAAGGATCCCTGCTTGTTTACAGGGTTGATTCCATTCAGTTTTAATAATAATTTTTTTAATTGCAGTAATACATGTTATTAGATTTGTTTGTTATCATGAATGAGATAAGGGAATGGCTTTTTACATGTGTATGATGTGATCCTGCTATATATATTCATCAAGAGTGACGTTTATCATATTGTACAATCTTTCCTTTATATAAAACTGCCTCTTCTCTACTAGACAGTAAGCACTTCAAAAAAAAGTCTATGTCTGATTTAATTTTTTATCTCCTAAATCCATCACAGTGCCAGGCTTATAGTAGGAAATTTGTGAATGTTTAATGGCTGGAATACATGTGTCTATCTATGAGAGTTGGCCCTGTGGTGGCTGCTCAAAAAATATTTAAAAGACTGAATGAATGAGTGAATTTTGGATCTTGTGCTATGTAGCCATGTGATGTTGGCCTCTGATCCTCAATTTTCTTATCTCCCTAATGGACAAGTTTGATTACATGCATTTTAGGTCTTTCTAGTGTTAGGATTCTATGATTCTAAGTGTTACCAATATCCCCAGACTTTAGCAACCGATGATAAAAAAAATAAGGTCATATTTCTTTTAATGCTCAAATTATGCTGACTCTGAGTCATGCTCAGATGAAGTCTGGTCCTGAGATTTCTCACCCAAAATCTTTCCCAGATGCTTACTCTGAGAATTATCCAGCCTTAGATGAGAAAGATGCATCTCACAAGAGGACCTAGAGCCCTGAGGTCATCCCTCTTCACAGCATTCCTCTCCAGGCTTTGCAGAAAGGTTTTACTTTATATTCAAGTAATTATTTCCCACAATTAAAATGAACAACAAGCAAACACTCTGCTCTATGTCTTTGAGAAGGTACTCTTTAGGAAGAGCTCTCTCAGTTGAGATCTGCCAGGGAGGCTGAGTCAGGAAGTGTATGAGTGTCACATGAAGTAGGCTTTCTGTTCATTCGTGTGTGCCCAGACCTCTAATCCAGTCTTCCCACAAGGGTTCTTCTCTGGGGCTATGGTAATCCCCTGCTAATCCACCTGCTTCAGTTATAACCAATCCATCTTCAATCAGACACCTTCTAATAACATTAAATGTTGAAGGGAAGGTGCCCCATACTTCTTCTTCAAGAAGCCTCCTTGGTTCCTTTGTAAACTCGTGTGCAAATAAATCCCTAGGAAAAGGGCACCACCTAATTGACTCTACACCATCATCGAAGCCCTAGAATGAGATTTTTCAGGGCTCTATGAACCATGTATCAGAGTCTTCAGGTTCTTGTTTGAGATTCTTTGGCCTTACCTCACTACTGAATCTCTGGAGGAGGGCACTGGGGTTTTGTTTAATGCACTGGGTATTCACTCTGCATATGACACATTTGAAAACCATGGCTTTTGACCCCTACCACCACATAAAATTATAATAAGACTCCATAGTCTTCTCCCAACAGAGACCTGGTGGTGCTTGGCTTTCAATTCTATAACTAAAAGGTCTGCTCAAGTGGTTCGTATTCAAATGATAAACTGACCTCTTTTTTTTTTCCCTCCCTCCCTCATCAGTAAGTATGAACTGACTTCCTGAAAAGCTAGACATTGGGCTTCCACAGGGAACAGGGCAGACACAGCTCTCGACCTCACTGAGCTTACATTCTAGTTGGGGGAGGCAAGTAAAGAACGAAAGAATAAGACAGCTACAGTGTGACAGCACAATGAAGGAAAGGAACCATGAGTTAACAGCTAAGTGACTTAGGGGAGAGACAAAAGGGGCAGTTAGAGTCAGAGCACCCTCTCTGGGGAGGTTGTGTGGAACCGGGTAGAACCTGAGACCAGACCTGGGAGTCAGAAGGAGAAAGTTCTTTGCTCCAGAAAAAAGAAAGAGGTCCTCCTGGCTAGGGTACAATGAGAGAGAGGAAGAAAAATGGATGCCTGGGTGGCTCAGTTGGTTAAGTGTCTGCCTTCAGCTCAGGTATGATCCCAGGGTTCTCTGGAGTCAAGTGGAGTCAGGTTCCTTGCTCAGCGGGAGCCTGCTTCTCCCTCGGCCTGCCGCTCCCCCTGCTTATGCTCTCTCTCTGACAAATAAATAAATAAACTCTTTAAAAAAAGAGAGAGAGAAAGAAAAAGCAGGCACAGGTTCAGTCATGGTAAGGGATTTAGATACTGAAGAGTAGTAGGCACTCTTTAGCTTAAGAGAAAGAGAGAGAGGGAGGGGAGTATATGGAGGAGGGGGCGGTGGGGGGAAGGGGACAGGGGATTCCTTCTCTTCTCCATAAGAAGTACTGCAAAGATGAGCAGAGCAACCAGGGAAACAAGTGAGGTGCCCATATGGGCCACTTTATGGAAATGGGAAGTGAGTTCCTTATCATGGGAGGTAATTAAGCCAAGAGAGTGAGAGCAGGTCCAAGAGTCAAGACAGTTTATTTATGGAAATGGAGAGAAGGCAAGGATCTGGTGACAATGCTGGGAGATGAGATTAAAATAAATGTAAAAAGGGTTGGCAAAATGTAAAAAGGGTTGGCATATTGACTGTGTGACCTTATACTGCTCTAAAATTTAATTTTGTTCAAAGACTCATATTAAATATGGAAAGTCTGTTGCTCTTTAGAGTCATCTAATATTCTGAACAATGTCCTTGCAACAAGCAGATCATTTTAGTTCCATGGCTGTGCTAAAAGCAATGTTTATTTCTTAATTTCTTTTTATAGTGCAGTAACTACCTTTAATCTTTTGAGAAAGTCAGGTCCTTTCGATAAGGAAAAAATTACTTTTTCTCATGGGGTAAGTTATATTTTGTTGTAATAATTACATAATTATTGCAGACAAAACTGTCTTCACTCAGAGGTTTGCATATTAGAGGTCATAACCTTGCTTGTTCTCTTTTCCCAAATTCTTAAATGAGAAACCGAGAGAGCTCTGAGAAGAATGTCAACATTTGTGGTAAATTATTGAGGTGGTCATTTAGTGAGAGAACCCATCTGCTAACCTAAGACACTGAAAATGTTATTCTTTTGAAATTATTTACTATGGGATGATTTGGGGAAAGACAAAATGTTGCATCTAAAATCTCATTTGTATTGGTATCTAATAGAACCCTCTGGTGGAGAACATTCAAATTGTATAACCCTAAACAGTTAAATCAGGTAGTTAAATCAGGCAAGCTTTCTGAAGGAGGTAGCAGCTCCAGACTTTTAAGGTAGTAACTCCAAACTCAGATGTTCACAGGGGCCAACCAGGTAACCCAAATGTCTGAACCAGGGCTCACTCTGTTTTTTTTTCCCCAAGACCTTTGGTAGACATATAGGTAGAAAACTTTTTATCTTCTTTTAACTGTGCTATTACATAAAACAACAGCTGACACTTGGCCTTAGTGTCTGGGAACAATAAGGAGTGATGGAGACTATGGCAAACAGGAAATTGCCTGGGACCTAAAGGGGCAATCTCTACCCAGCCCTAGCTGATTTTTGCTTGGAAGTGGTGTCAACCTAATATTGCCAGATCATTCCATTTCTTCAAAGAGAAGCTGGAATTCTAGTTTGTGTGTGTGTGTGTGTGTTTTCAGTGTGAAATCTCCATTCTTTTTATTAGCAATTCATTCAAACATTTTATAAACTCTTCTTAGGCCACCACTGTGTGGGCCAAATCAAACACACTTGTGGGACCTTTTGCCCACTGGCCTCTGGTTCAAGGGGAATCACTGTGTTCCTCCCCAGTTCATATGTTCTACTTCTCTTCCTCCAAATGCAATCTTAGCTCAGTGGAAATTTGGAAAAAAAGCAAACAAATTATGTGTTTATGAGCTCAAAGACAAGTTCTTGCTAGATATTAGAATTTCCAAGAAAGGTCAAATTTGGAGTCTTATAAAATGTTGTCTCTATTACTCATTCTTGAAGAAGCCCCGTTTTATTCACAGCCGTGGCTCTAACTTAGTTTTGAAAAATACCTCCAGCTCTGAGAAGAGATATTTTATGTGACACGGTAACAAAACTCAAATATTTTCCTGTTTAGATTTATGGCTATTTCTTGCTCTCGGAAGGGCTGCTGCTGGCTCTCTCAGTGAAATGGTGAATTGTCTCTGACAGCAATGAATTCACTCAATGTACTCTTAAACCTTCCCAATTACTGGCTTTTTCCTAAGCCTCAGAGTACATTAATCAAATAACCAAGAAAAGACTTATTATGACCTTCTTTTTGTATTGAGTTTAGATATATCCTATATGTGAAAAAGCTGTCTGCAGATGTGTCCGGTATTTTCCATGAAAATTTAGGTAAATCTAATAAGAAATGGAAATGGGAAGTTGAGAAAGGAAATTAAAACCTTTTAAGGATAGGGCAGTTGTCATCATAATTCCATTTAACTTGGGTGGATTTAGTCTTTGTGGGAAAGAGAGGCAGAAACCTTAAGGAGAGTGTTCTGCCTGTCATTTTGATCTCAACCAGGAAGGAGTGAAGGCAGAGGGGAATCTGCTTCTGTTCAGTTTGTTTATGTGCCCATGTGCTTCCAATGTGAGCATCTTATGGAAAGTATGAAGTTAAAAGTTGTATCTTTTTTAGAAAACATGACCCATAATTGCAAGTCAAGTCCATCATTTGACGCTCCATTGGGGCAATCTGGATATTGCATAAGCTGTTACATAAATGTAATAGGCCTTATTAAGCATAATATTTTGGTGCCCAATGTGACACCTTCCTAAAATATTTTTCAGGGACAGACTTGACCTTTTACATTTTGCACTCTATATGCTGACTTCAGAACCTACCCTCTGTTGAGATACTTTCTGCAATATACTCTGTCATTCTCAACCATCATCATCATCATCATGATAACCTCTACCATTACCATCCCCACAACAGATGGGCCAATCCATGTCTCTCTTTCTAAACAGTATGTTGCTACCATTCATACTGGAAAAGTGATTAAAGAGACCACTTTCGTGGGTTGATTCATCAGAGCATTAAAAAAGAGAGAGAGAATTATACAAGGAATGATTCTTTTCTTCTAATTTCTCATATGCCATTTTTATTCTCCATTGAACATGAACAGCATGCTAAGTGTTGACCATTCATAGGAACATGTTTCTTACTTGGTGAGCATGCCAAGTGCATCATACCATCTTAGCTATTTGCTAAGGGCCTGTCACAGGTAGAAGTAACCACCCGTTAAGTGCTGGAAGAGAATCCAAAGTGCTTTCTTCAGGAAAATAGACTAGCTTTTTTTTTTTCCCCCCCAATTTAAATGTGATTGGGGACAGGTGATCAGAGGAGAAAAAGTAAAAGAGAAATCGTGAAATTTTAAGAGGAAATTGGAAAGTTCAGTTGCACCTAGTTATTCCAAGTACTAGGCAGCCATCAAGGGTTCATTGAATATTTATTAACTGATCAGTTTTGTGTTAAGTTCAGTGAAAGAAAAGAAGTAGAAGGATCTGACAACAAAACTGACAGTGTGAAAGAACGAAATAGCAAAAAAAGTGCACAGTGGAGTCATTATTTATCTAGTGCCTTGTAGCTTAAAAAGCACTTTAAAATACATTATCTTATTTGACTCACTCAGTTACTTTAAGACAAAGATTATGATCCTAATCTACTAGACACAGAAACTGAGGACTCAGTGATGTACAATAATTTGTCTAGCTAGGTACCGGCTTAGCCTGGGTTTGAACTCAGATGTTTTGGCTGAGAACTCTAACCATAGAAGGTCAGAGGAGGTATAAGTGATTGGTGTTCAGAGACCGTTCTCCATCAGGTCTCTCAAATTTTTTGGTGCCCGGCACACAGAGGCACTGACTGCCTTTGTTCTAGACCAGCTTTTCAAGGATGTTAGGAGAGCACAGAACCTTGAAAGATAGAGATTGTGTCCCCCTCGGGAGCATAGGGTAGGTTTGTTTACTGGCCCGTGCGGTAAAGATAATGTTTTCCTCTAGGGCAAAAGGTCAGGCTCATTCCAAAAGAGTCATATTCCCTGAGAAGCACACTTTATGGATTGAAGGGATATCAGAAGTTCTACAATCTAACCCCCCTTTTTAAAAAGCTGCTTTATTGAGATATCATTTAAACACAGTAAAGTTTACCAATTTTAAATGCTTACCAATTTGATGAATTTCATCAAATCCATATAATACTGTTACTACCAACATAATCAAGGTAGAGAGCATTTCCTTCACCCTCAAAAGTTCCTTCCTGCCTCTCTGCAGTTAATTTCCTCTCCACATCCTTGCCCCTGGTCACCACAGACCTCTGTTCTGTTAGCTTTCTGTCTCCACAGCTTTGCCTCTTCTGAGGGTCCATGTAGATGGAATGGAACAGTGTGCTCTCTCATCTCTTTCACTTAAGAAGAATCGCATCTGAGTTGAGTTCCACCTGTGTTTTGGTGTGGATCAGTAGTTCATGAGTATTTTGTTTTTATTTGCTGAGTAGCAGTATATGCATATACATTAACTTGTTTATCCATTCACCTCTTGAGGGCCATTCAGATTATTTCCAATTTTTGGCTATTGTGAACAAAGCCGCTTTGGATATAAACATAAGAAATTGTGTATAAGCATATATATATATTTTTTTAATTCTCTTAGGTAAATGAGGGTAGGATTACTGGGTTATATAGTAATATATTTTAACTTTATTTTTAAAAATGGCAAAGTGTGTTCCAATGATTATACCATTTTTGCATTCCCTTTAGAAACCTATGAGTATTCCAGTTGTTCCACATCTTCACCAATACCTGTTATGATTAGGTTTTTCAGCTGTAGGGGGTATGCAATGATATCTCACGTGTGACTTCCGTGTGCACTTCCCTGATGACTAATGATGTTGAGCATGCTTTCATGGGCTGAGTGGCCAACTGCATGCCTTCTTTGGTAAGGGCTCTGTTCAAATATTTTGCATACTTTTGAAAAATTATCTTGTCTTCTTACTAAGTTGCAGATGTATTTTTATATATTCAGGAAATAAGTCCTTTATCAGGTGTGTGTTTTGCAATTATTTTTTCCCATTCTGGGGCACACCTTTTCATTTTCTTTATAGCATCTTTTAAAGAGGAAAAATATTGCTCTTGATGATATCCGATTTGTCCGTGTTTTCACCTCTGATCTCTTTGCAGTTTTTGCTACCTTAAAAAAACAAACAAAAACAAAAACAAAACAAAAACCCTTGGCCTAACCCAAAGCTGCTTATATTTTCCTCAAGAGTTGTCATAGCTTTAGCTTTTCCATTTAAGTCTGTGACTCATTTCAAGTTAATTTTTTACATGTGGCGTGAGCTAAGGGTTCAGATTCATTATTTTGCCTCTCCAATACTTGCAGCCACTTTTATCAAAAAGATGATCCCTTCCCCCACTGAATTCCTCAGTAATTTTGTTGCAAATTGATTGATCATGTAAATATGGGCCTATTTCTGGACTATCTATTCTGTTGCATTAACCTATATCTCTATCTTTGTACCCATACTGTATTGTCTTGATTATTACAGCTTTGTGGGAAGGTGATATAATCCCTCCAATGAAGGTAAGGCACTTGTCCCAGGTCACACAGCAAGGCAATATCCAATCCAGGGTTAGCGCTGACATATCCTTAGTCCCAATCCAGTTCTCTCCCCCCTTACCCTACCTTGCTTTATGGTACCATTTCTTCATAAACTCCTACCCTTACTCAATTCCCTTATGGCAGAGGAGAGTGAAAATGTAGTGACATGTTTTTATGTTAAAAATACATGAGATTTTTATTCTATTCAATCACACACTGTTTAATATAAAACAGAATATTTTTCTCCACTCCCTTTCTTAACCCCCCTCAATATCCAAGTCAACTTGATACTAGGAAAATGAGTCCCATCTATCCTCTCCATGTCTCTGGGGCATGTACTTCAATTGAATGGAATGGACTGAAGCAAATCAGAAATGATTATTGCTCCATGAGGACACAAGCCGGCAATGGCATAAGGTGGGCTGGCCAGTAGACTCTCCAGAGTCACACCTGGCGAGTTTTCTTTGGCTTCCCTCCTTAATCAGAACTTCTCTGATAGTAACAGATGGCTGGTACAATATGGAGAGAATAGGCACACAGGCTGCTTCTATTTCCCAACCTTCTTTTCCGTAGTCAACAAACATAAAATTTAGGACATCTGAAAAGTCACCAGACATGGGAGTCCCAAATAGGTGTTCTCTCTCATGAATTCTCTCCACTTTGGAACTACTGCTTCAACCACAAGGATTTGCAGAGACCTTAGGCCTTCCTTTTCAGTATCTGGAATGCTGGCCATATGGATGGAAGGAATCCATCCATAGAAAGAGAATCCAAAAGCAGCCTTCAGTGGAACGTAGGCTCCAGCTGAGAACTGTGTTGCTTGAAATAGGTATCTGAACCAAGTTTTATTCAAATACCATTACCACTGCAATTTTGTGCTTCTTTATATTTAAGCTTTCAGTCTAATCTCTCCATGTTTACCTCAAAAACACAACTAAAATATTGATTGAAAATTTTTTTTTCTAGTGGAGAACATGGGTGTATATGTGTGTGTGATCTGCTGGGTGGGGATGGGGTATACAAAGCCGCATTTTATTGAAAAGATTTGAAAAATAATTAGTAAAGCCAGAAGGAGAAAACAAAAAAAGGGTAATGTATCTTTTAGAAGTATATTATGTATGTTATCAGCCAAGGAAATTGATTAATTCACCTTTTCATATCTAAGATAACCCTTTCCTCCTTTCCCTCCCTAAATAAAGAAAAAGAAGATCAATTTAGTACAGATAGTTTATGGAGTCTCATGCATTGACAATTCATTGTATTTAAAAACTGCTAAATATAGTAAAATCTCACTTAACTAAAGGGCTCTTAAGAATGGCATTTTAGTTATTTTACTTTCCTTATTGAGAGTTTAAATAGAATCTTCCTCTTCAGCTTATGTTGAAAAGCCTTCCAGAATGTATGAATATGCTTCCCTGTCTTCAGAATGCTGGGGAACATAATTGTGTTCTCATGATTCAGGATCCGAAGACGTAGGGATCATTTGGAAAATGCATTTCCTTATTTAAGGTAATAACAGCAGAGTGAAATTGGGGGAGTTCCATTAAGTGAGCGAGGACTCCAGCCCTCAGTTTTCTGATTGTACCGGGAGGGAACGGGGCTGCATTGCTGGTTTCTTTGTTACATTGTGGAGAGCCCCCAGCTTCCTCTGTATTGCACAGCCCGTGACGGTTTAAAGATTGTATTTCCAAACCACGACACCCATGTAGGAGGTGATTAGGACCCTCCTCATTTTGTACATGTAGAAACTAAGGCTGGAGAGGATGCACATCCTGCCTGAGGTCATCAAGTGAGTGGGGGAATAAAGCCTGCAGAAAATTCAGAGCCTGTTCTTTTTCCCTGTACTTCTTTCCACTGGCCCCAAAGTTGTCAAGTTTCAATGATTTCTTGCAACTTTGCTTTCTCCTCCCATTGGCCCCTGTGTCCAGAAAGATTCTGGCTTTGGCTTGACCTCTTTGGGTAATGAATCACGCCAAAAACTGTCCCCACCTTACAGCTACTATCTCAGGACCCAGCTAACTCTAATCTGAGTATGTTCCCATTTTGGAAGCAGTCATATAAAGAAGCACAACCTACTTCATTAGGGCAAAGTGTGTCATAGTGGCAGAAAGGTCAAGGGGATTTGGGGGATCTAGACAACCCAACGTACTCCATATACAGAACTGCATGGTCTGGGGGAGGGGGGCAGTTGCCAAGAGTTTCTTGCTATACAGCATGTCCCAGAGCTGTTAATTTTGAATGGGATGGGACTTTGCCTCCTTAGAATGACAACAGTCCCTGTGCAGCATCGGTTGTTCCAGAAAAGGAGACCAAGTTGCTAGAGGTCAACCCTCTTTCCCTCTCTTTATTAGAGCAGCACTTGCAAAGAGTCGGAATTTATTTATTTAGCATGTTCCTAACAGCAACTAAGCATGTCACAGGCGTGCGAGAGAGATTTTGTTGGCTCATTTGCACCGTAACAATAATTTTACCCGCTGCATTGAAGGGCACAAGCCAGGGGGTGTTTGAGACCCCCTGCAGGGCCTTCCTTTAGTGGTGCTGAATGTGGCTCTTGATGTTTGTTCCCAGGTTTGGGCTTGTTTTAGGGAGTTGTCAGACAGATTGCAAAATGAAGGCTGGAAGTTTATTTCTCACCTTGTTTTGTTCTTAATTTTTAAAAATTAAAAGATTAATCTTTATTGTAGAAAATTTGAAAGAAACTAGAAGCTATAAAGGAAACAGAGTAATTGTCTTAAAATGCAAATTCAGTCATGTCATTGTGCTGCTTAACACACTTAAATGGTTTATACTTACAGTTGGAATAAAATCCAGACTCCTTCTTGCTTATCCCAGGGTTCGGCACATTGGTGTCTTTTATTACGTCTTTAATACATTTTGTATTGTTAAGAGCACCATTTCATAAGAACTCTTTAGTGAAAACAAACAAAACAACTCTGAAAACCTCGTTGCCATAACTTCATTGCATTATACGTACACATCACAACACATTCATTTCCCTCAAGTTGAACAAGTGGATGGTTTTCAGTTATTTTCTTTTATAAAGAGCACCAAGAGGAACATATTTATATGCATTTTTCGACTGGAAAGACTGTAGCAATTAGGAGACTGAGCAGGTCATTTAAGTGAGGTAATGGATGAAAGCACTTAACTGTACTTCCATGTGTATTTTCATACTAAGTGTAAATTACTCTACTTTCAGATTCAGTTCATGCTAGTACTGACTTTAGGAATAAATTGGCCATCCCACAGTATGACTGAGATCTTGTCCTCTAACCAGTCTGCCTCCCAATCCTGAAATCTAGGGTTGTACACATATGGTTGGGCCAAAGGTTGCCATGGCACACCGTTCTTCCTATAGCCTGGCTCCAAATCCTCTGGGACAGATACGCATGGGTCCTTCCTTCCCTTCACTGGAGACTACGTGACATCACCCCAGCTGGGTGGGGGAAGTCTTCTGGAGGCAAATGTCCCAGGAGCACACTTACAAGTGTCTCCTCAACAGTCTCATAGGAACGTATTATTAAAAGAAATTATCTAATACTTCAATTGATGCCTTGAGAGAAGCCTGATTTCTTCTCTCTTTTTTTATATTTCTAAACAGGAGGCTTTGTGGGAGTTTGTTTACATTTGACAGGGCCAGGAAAGGATGGGAAGGCAAAAAAGAACCAGCTGCTTTTTTAGTTGTAGCTTGTTTTTTAAAAATCCTGTTCACTTGGAATTTGATTTCACAACTTCATCTTTTTGTTTTGTTTTGTTTTATATTTGTTCTGTTTTGGAAAATGCTTTACTCTATCAAATAGTAAAAGAGAAGAACATCCTTATGATAGGAAACGTTTGGGGAAGAGAAGGCTCTGAAGTATTAGCAGGAGAAGTCAACTGATTATTTAGAGCCAAAAGAGACTGAGGTTCCCTTTGCCCCCATCTGAGTCAGTTTGCTCAGCCCCAACTTTCTGCTTTCGAATCCTACATCTAAGGTCCCAAACTCAAACATCTGCATGGTCCAGGTAGATGACTTTAATGTAGTCAACCAGGTTGGGACAGAGGAGAATGGAAGCATATTTCTAAAACATGGTGCAGGACTTGGAGTGCCTGGGTGGCTCAGTTGGGTAAGTGTCAGGCTCTTGGTTTCCGCTCAGGTGGTGATCTCATGGTTATGAGATGGAGCCCTGCATCGAGCTCCGTGCCCTATGTGCCCCGTGTGGGGCTCTGTGCTCAGCATGGAATTTGCTTGAGACTCTCCCTCTCCCCCTATGCTCAATCTCTCTCTCTCTCAAATAAATAAATAAATCTTAAAAAAAAAAAAAAAGACAGCATTACAGGCCTTAACAAAATGCATCTGCAAGCTAAATACAGTCCATATACAGGAGAGATGCATATCAATATCATTATATGTGCACAAGTATGTGTGTGTCATATATTACCCAACTTGGTATATATCTATAACCAGAACGTCCTTGAGTTTTTAACCTTGATCTCAGCTTATTCAAGAAAACAGTTTGTATTATTGAACAGAATGCTTAACCTCTTTGTCAGAAACATTTGCATTTGTATTAATACCTCAGTTTGGGGCTGCTTCAAGAACAATATGGAGAGGCTTAGGAATACCTATTATCATCCTGCACAAGTTTTGTGGCATGCACTTGAAAAGTGGAAAATGTTTTTCTGTAATATTTCATTCCCCTGTATATCCATGTAAAAATATAATTATAAGCATCTTCTGCTTAGCATCAAATCACTAATCTATTCTTGAAAAATCTGATATTCTACACAAAAAAGCTAACCAAGAGCACATTTGCTATTATTTTAAATGGGAAAAATTATAATGCATTATTCATCAACCCCAAATTTACAGCAAATTTACTAAAACATAATTTAAACACACACACATATACATTAACACATTATCATTTAGGATATCAAATGCCAAAAAATTGCTTCTGATAATCAAATTGTCAATATGATTGTTAGCGAACAGTTTTTGTACAGAACATACTAGTCTGATGCCTCTTTGCACTAGAAACATTCCCTTTGATGATAATCAGCTTTTAAAAATGTGATTCTAATGTTCCACTATTTGTAACTGGAACATAACTTGAGAGTTTTCTCCACACGTTGTTTTGATATATAAGTTCTATGAATTTGAGAATTAAAAAAACAAGAGTTGTGGGGTACCTGGGTGGCTCAGTCGATTGAGAGTCTGACTCTTGATTTCAGCTCAGGTCGTGATCTCAAGGTCCTGGGATTGAGCCCCAGGTCAGACTCCGTGCTCAGTGGGGATTCTGCTTGAGGATTTTCTTTCTCTATCTCTTCCTCTGCCCCTCCCCCTGCTCATTATCTCTCTCTCTCTTCCTCTCTCTCTCTCTCTAAAATAAATAAATAAATCTTTTAAAAGAATCTTAAAAAAAAGAGTTGTTACATTAGCAGACATTAATTGTAGAGGTAGGCTGCAGGGCAATGACCAAATGAGGATTGTTCATAAGCAAAATGATATGATAAAATGCCATGTTAGCGGTCTAGTACAGTTCATGACACTTGGTTGGTGCTTGGATAATATTACGGTTCTTATTTTCTCTTAATAGATTCCACCAAGAAATTCATTAACTGGGATTATGTTTATATTTCCATTATGAATTTAAAATCTAATTCACTTTAAGAAACATTCATGGGCCTCATTTGTAATCTGGATCTAAGTTCTCACACATAGTAAATTGAAGAACGTGTCAGGGCACCTGTTAGATTGAAATTAAAAAAAAAAAAAAACCCAGTCAACGAGGACAAGTCTGAATGTGGTTTCCGATTCAAAGAAACAAAATCCAGTGATCAAAAATCAATTAAATCCAAGTATGGTGAAGTAAGTTCCTAATAGATCTATTTTGCTGCAGATAATAAATTCTGGACAAAATATAATACCCAGCTACTTTAAGGATCTGAGAATAAACAAAAGCCAACAGATTCTAGAGAGTAATAGATACTTGCACAAAAGGACTAGCATAGGATAAATTTCCTATCAATATGAATTCAAGCCTGAGTGCAGGTAGGGTTGGTACCATGTACAGCATCGCAACTTTTGATAGGAACCCTATAGCCTTCCTGGCCTGAAGATCCAGAGGACAGAGTTCATGGCAACCATAATCATTAAGAAGTGAGGAGGGGATCCTGAAAAGGAGAAACCCCGAAGGGGAGGAAGAAGGAAAATTATTTATGTAAACCTTTCCAGATCTATGGCTGATCCCCGAACCACACATATCCCTGTCATACTGCAGACTGCCCAGCTAAGGAGTAAAAGAACTAAACAGATTTGAGCCACGTCTCTAGAGACACAGGCTGAAGTTGTATCCCAACCAAGAAAATTGTCTCCTAAAATAAACAAACCAAAATGTCAACAATTTTTGGAGGAATGTAACAGAATTCAGTCTCCACGGCATAAGATTACAATGTCAAAATTACTTGACAAAAAATAGGAAAACATGACCCATTCTGAAAAGAAATGACAATCAACAGAGGCCAACCCCAACATGTCTCGGATGTCAGAATTAGCAAACATTTTAAAGGAGTTGTTATAATTATAATTAATGAGGTAAAGGAAAATATATTCCTGAATGAAAAGATGTAAAATCTCAGCAGTTAAATAGATGATATAAGAAAGAGCCACATAGAAATTTTAAAACTAAAATAACAAATTTGAAATAAAATATACAAATAAGAATAATTCTCATCTCTAATGTAAATCTTTTACTTTACGTGTAAAAAATGCTAAAATACTAAATAGGTATTCCCAAATCATAGAAAACATTTTTACAATCTTTCCTTTTTTTTTGGTGCCTCTCTCAGTTTTCCATGTGGTTGGCAGTATTTACCTAAAGTATTCTTTTCTTTTCTATCCCACTTTCAGCTTCCAGACTGCCCAAATTTCCAACATCTACCTGAAAAGGTTTACTTTATTATTTTTCACCCTCTTTTCTCCTTTCGCTTCCCTTTACTCTTCCATCTAAGCCTCTTTGGATTTCATTTTTGCTTATTGTCCAGAAGCTCCACAGGAATCAAGACTCATTTTTTTTTTTATTTTAATTCCACATACAGTGTTCCATTAGTTTCAGGTGTACAATATAGTGATTCAACAATTTTATACAGTACTCAGTGCTCATCACAACAAGTGTACTCTTTAATCCCAATCACCTATTTCACCCATCCTCCCACCCACCTCCCCTCTAGTAACCATCAGCTTGTTCTCTATAGTTAGGAATCTGGTTTTGGTTTGTCTCTTTTTTCTTCATTTGTTTTGTTTCTCAAATTCCACATGTGAGTGAAACCATATGGTATTAGTCTTTCTCTGACTAACTCATTTTGCTTAGCGTTATACTCTCTAGTTCTATACACATCTTTGTAATTGGCAAGATTTTGTTCTTTTTTATGGCTGAGTAGTATTACATTGTGTATATATACCACATTTCCTTATCCATTTATTTTTTGGTGGACACGTGGGTTGCTTCCATAATTTGGCTATTTTAAATAATTCTGCAATAAACAGAGGGGTGGATATACCTTTTTGAATTAGTGTTTTCATAGTCTTTGGGTAAATACCCAATAGTGGAATTAATTAGATCATATGTTAATTCTATTTTTAATTTTTTTGAGGAACCTCCATATTGTTTTCCAGAGTGGCTGCACCACTTTGCATTTCCATCAATAGTGCATGATAGTTCCTTTTTCTCCACATCCTTGTCAATATTTGTTTCTTGTGTGTTTGATTTAGTCATTTTGACCAGTGTGAGGTGATGTTTCATTGTAGTTTTGATTTGCATTTTTCTGAAGATGAGTGATGTTGAGCATCTTTTCAGGTGTGTGATGTGTCTGTTGGTCATCTGTATACCTTCTTTGGAGAAATGTCTGTTCATGTCTTCTATTTTTTAATTGGATTACTTGTTTTGGAGTGTTGAATTTTTTTGGGGGGGGTTCCAGTTCATTATATATTTCAGATACAAACCCTTTATTGGCTATGTCATTTGCAAATATCTTCTCCCATTCAGTAGGTTGTCTTTTAGTTTTGTTGATTGTTTTCTTTGCTGTGTAGAAGCTTTTTATTTTGATATAGTTCCAATAGTTTATTTTTACTTTTGTTTCCTTGCATCCGGAGACAGATCTAGAAAAATGTTGCTATGGTTAATGTCAGAGAAATTACCACCTATGCTCTCTTTTAGGGTTTTTAAGGCTTCAGGTCTCATATTTAAGTCCTTAATCCATTTTGAGATTATCTTTGTTTATGGTGTAAGAAAGTGGTCCAGTTTCATTCTTTTGCACATAGCTGTACAGTTTTCCCAACACCATTTCTTGAAGAGGCTGTCTTTTTCCCATTGTATATCTTTGTCTCCTTTGTCGAAGATTAATTGACCATAGAACCATGGGTGTATTTCTAGGCTCTCTATTCTATTCCTTTGATCTACGTGTCTATTTTTGTGCCAGTGCCATATTATTTTGATTCCCATAGCTTTATAGTATATCTTGAAATCTGGGATTGTGATACCTCTAGTTTTGTTCTTTTTCAAGATTGCTTTGGCTACTCAGGGTCTTTTATGGTTCCATACTAATTTTAGGATTATTAGTTCTAGTTCTGTGAAAAATGCTATTGACATTTTGATAGGGATTGCATTAAATGTATAGATTGCTTTGCATAGTATGGACATTTTTTTTTAAAGATTTTATTTATTTATTTGACAGAGAGATAGCACAAGTAGGCAGAGCAACAGACAGAGGGAGAGGGAGAAACAGGCTCTCCGCTGAGCAGGAAGCCCAACACAGGGCTCGATCCCAGAACACTGGGATCATGACCTGAGCCGAAGGCAGATGCTTAATGACTGAGCCACCCAGGCGCCCCTAGTATGGACATTTTAACAATATTTATTCTTCCACGAGCATGTGTCTTTCCATTTCTTTGTGTCTTCTTCAATTTCTTTCATCAGTATTTTATAGTTTTCAGAGTATAGTTCTTTCACCTCCTTTGTAAAGTTTGGGACTCAAATTTTGACCCCCTAGGGAATAGTGTTTTGAGAAAGAGATTGAGAGAGAGAGAATGAATGAATGGATGAATACATACATACATACATACAGTGACTACTGATGTATTTTTGTTCCTAAGCATAATGAATAAAGTGTAATGATATATCCATGGACTTGTCTATCTGAATTCATGTGTCACATTTACAGGTATACCCTGTTTTTGTTCCCTAGTATGCAGTGCTTCTGACATTCTTCTTTTTCATTAATCTCCATTATTTATTCAGCTGCCTACTTTTCTGTCCTTCTGCCTGCACCACCGTCACCTTCTATTGTACCACTGAGCCCCAAGGCCACCATTGCCTTGAAACAATTTAATTCCCCCAGGTCAGGGAGTGCACCTACTTTTCTCCTTCTCCAGTTAATAGGAAAGTTTTCAGCTCTTTTTTATGACCACTCCTTCAGAGGGAGTTCCCACAGCAGAGTTGTTGGATTGCTAGTAATCTAGTTTTTTTCATTTATACTACAGTTCTTGCCCTATAAGAGGGCACAGGTGAGTAGTGGAGCAAAGAATGGATTGGAGTTTGGTGAGAGCCAGACTCTCAGATGGAGGACCTCTGTTCAGTATGGATCAATGTAATGTGTATACATGTGTGTGTGTGTGTGCACGTGCACGCACAGGTGAGTGCATTTTTTTAATTCTGTGTTAGGATGTTTTGACATTTTAAAAAAATCTTTCTGGCAGGGAAGAGATTGCCACTCCCTGGGCTAGCCAATTTACTATCTTCCTGAGACAACAAAGGGCCCAGTCAGGGAACATTCCTTTGACATGCAAACTAACTAATCCAGAACTATACTTCCTTTATCTGGCCCATGCACCCCAGGAGGTAATCTTCCTCTGTGTTAATCATCCTAAAACCAGGTACAAGACAGCTAGGGGCTACCCCTACAGCTCAAAGCACACTGAAGTTATTCAAACCCTGTCCTGCCTTGCCTTTCCCAAGGAAACCCAAATAAAGCCTGTGGCCTGAGCATTTTCCCTGTTCCTATCTTCTGCCTTCTGATCACTTCAGTGTCTTTCCCAGGGAACCCCAGTGGTGTTCCGTGCCCCCTGTCTCCAGGAACTGTGAGTATAGTAAACCTTTTTTTCTGAGCCTTTCCTTGGTTTCTGTTGCAGAACCTGACTCACCATCTCAAAAAATAGTAACAGTCACTCTATGGGGTGCTTCCTCAGGGTTCTTTTTGTTACGGATCCTGGACTAGGTCGCCCAACGGAAGAACCAAGTGGCACCCGGAGATCTTGGAGGATATGAAGTTTATTTAACGCTGGCGGGCTCAGAGGAGAGTGGTCTCCAAAGGTCTGAGCCCTGAGCACAAACAAAGGGGGCAATTTATACACATCTACTTCCGCATACTTGACACTTTTGGCACATACGCGAAGTGGGGCAGGGAGAAGAACCCGGATTGGTCCACACAGGAAGGAGAACAGGGAGAAGAACCCGGAAGAGCCCCAGGGCAAGGACTGGGACTCTCTCACTCCCTTGGTCGGCCATCTTAGGACACAGATTCTCCTTATCATTCCCCGCTTTGATGCCCCTTTAAACACCTAGTTTAGAGGGCATCATTTTCATCTTCTAAGAGGCAATAGTGAGTAAGGAGTAACTGGAGTCTGATGTTAGCAATTTGAGTAGTGATAAACCTAGTAAGGGCATTAAGAATACAAGGACCAAATGCTACTATGAGGAGAAGCAATAGGAGGGGGCCGATGAGGGGGGCGAACCAAGAGAAACATTGTGAGAGGGTATCCCACCAAGTTGTCCACTGGAGTGTTTCCCACTGGCGATGTACTCATTCCTGTAACTGGGTCGGAGTTTCTTGGACCACCCCCCACTCATTAGCATAGAAACAACATTCCTCCTATAAGAAGAGGCAGAGTCCCCCTTGCACGGCTGTGAGCAAGTCGAGCCTGCGCCTGTTTTGGAGGACCACTGAGGCCAGTGAATCAAGTTGGCACTGCAGGGCCAGGGCCTACTGAGTGAGGGTGGAAAAATCCACTGTGAGTTGTTGAGTTAACCCCTGGTACTGAACCTGAGACATCCCCACGCCAGTGGCCCTGAGGGCAACACCTGATGCGGCCAGCAGGCTCATGATAAGAGGGATGGCCGCAGGAGAGCATCAAGTGTGGCTAGGAGGTCTCTATATGAGTGGGGCATCGCTCCTGGGGAGGACTGAAAGATCGGGTAAGAGACTGACAGGCATGCATAATTGATCGTGTGGGGTGATGCAGATGTATACACCTTGATCACAAGCTAGAAAAGTGTTGTTAGGTGCACAGACCCGACTGTGGCCCGTGATGGGAGAGGAAGAGTTGCCATACAGAGGTACTGGAGCCAGAAAGGGATAATCTGAGGTCACCGGTGCTGAGGTGGGAGGTGACATGGTAGATTGGTTGAGGATGACACCTAGGTATTGGACGGGACCAGGCTTCATACAGATCCAGCAGTCAGATGCTAGGGATGGATTCAAGTGGTTAAGTGCTTGGTGGGAGGCGTTAATCATACCTAACAGTTGCGCTATAGATGCTTGCTGCGTGTGGATGGGGGACCCAGGGATGTGCCAGGGTGAGTTATTTTCTGTCTGACTCTGGGCGTTGACTGTAAGGCTTGGAGTGAACGTGGACTTAATCATAAATTTGGCCATGGGGTCGGTCCCCATAGGGTGATACTGGCCCAACAGGAGAATGATTCCTGTAACCCATGATGTGGCATTGGGTTCTAAGACTGAGAGGGTGAGTGGTATACAGTGATCATTAGGGCAAGAGGATGGGGCACCCTTGCGTGACAAGGAAATCTGGATATCACTGCACTGTTTGAGGTGCCACCTGGTGGACCATCGTTCCATTCCCGGCCAAGTTGCCACCCATGACTCACATCCCCAGGCTTGCGAGGAGAACTGAGGGCAGGTGTTTGGCTGTTGAGGCGTAGTGCCCCCACAGATGTAGATATCTACCAGCCGGTAACCAGAGTGAGGGCCATGGTAGGAACACCGTCTATGAGGTTCCCAGGAGGTATCAAGAAGCTGGCATCCATCAAAATGGAGGTTAACCTTTGGTGTGTGCCCATCCCAGGTGGAAGAAGTCACAGTGCAGGTGCTGGTGCAGGATTGAGGAGGATAAGCTGGAAAGTCCATTTGCCAGTAAAGGTGATGCGAGAGTTTGCCCCTGTTGCCGGGCCAGGCAAGCTAGAGGCAGTGCGTAGGAACAGCACACCAGGCAGCAGAAGACCAGGACGGACTGGGGCCAGGAAAACCATGGTGAAATGTGCTCAGGAGTAGACAGCAGAGGACCAATTAAAGTGGGATCTATTACCTTAGGTAGAGGGAGCCATCGTGGCTAACCCATCAACAGATGAAACCTGTGGACAAGTGAGTGCAGTAATACACCCTAGGGACACCCAATAAGCAATGACAATAGTAAGTCTCTTGGGGAAATTCCAGTCAGGAGGGGCAACAGTGTAGAGCCCGGCTCCCAAGATGAGGGAAATCACACTGCAATGAGAGCCAGGGACCACGGTGAGCAGGTGTCCATCAGTAGGTGGGGTCTCATCAAAGGTGAAGCCAGAGTGGGTTCGTGAAGTCTGGCTGGACTCTCCACTGGCGAGGCTCCTCGTCCGAATGATGAGCTTTCTTCACTCTGGAGTGGTGGACCCACGGGGTGACACCTGAGACCTTGAGGGCAGTAGGGGTGGTTAGAACAACAGTGTGGGGCCCTTTCCACTGCAGTTTGAGAGGGTCTTTCTTCAAATCTTTGACCCAAACTGAGTCCCCTGTCTGGAAGGAGTGTACCTGAGACCCTAAGGAGACTGGGGCCCTCTTGATGGTGTACTTTTGTAATTTATTTAGGGTGGCCCCCAGGGCCTGAAGCTGTTCCTTTATCCCTTTATCTCCAACCTGATGCAAGTTTCCTGGAAGGCTTCCCAAGCACGGGGGAGGCCATCCATATATTAATTCGAATGGGGAGAAACCTGATGTCCAGGGCGTGCAGCGAGCACGCAGGAGAGCTAGGGGTAGCAGATCCGGCCGTGGGAGGTTAGTTCCTGCAAAACTTTGCTAAGGTTCCCTTGAGGGTGCGATTCATTTGCTCTACTTCCCCTGAACTTTGGGGCCGATAAGCAGTGTGGAGTCTCCAGGTGATGTTGAGAGATTTGGTCAAGACCTGTTCAATGTCTGCCACAAATGCGGGTCCATTGTCACTATGGATTGTTAATGGCAGGCTGAACCAGGGCATGATCTCCTGCAAGAGGACTTCAGCTACTTCCCGGTTTTGCTCTGTCCTAGTCGGGAAGGCTTCGACCCACCCAGAGTATGTGCATACTATTACTAGGAGATATCTGAACCCCCTGCTCGGCTGCACATCTGTGAAGTCTACCTCTAGATCTTCGAAGGGGGTTGCTCCCATCCTCTGGACACCTGGCAGGGGCCGTGGTACAGACTGAGCATTATTTTTAGCACATGTTATGCACCGTTCACTCGTTGCTCGGCACAGTGCTGGCAGCTGACTGATGCAGTAGTGCTTCTTGAGAAGGTCCTCTAATGCAGTTTTCCCCAGATGAGTGAGTTGGTGGTATTCCTTGACTAGATGCCCTCCAGTTGCTGTTGGAACAAAGATGCGCCTGTCTGGCATCATCCACCATCCCTTTTCAGTCAGGGTGGCTCCCTCAGCCATGGCCCATTCCTTTTCCTTTTTAGTGTAACTGGGTGGAGGGGCTTCTTCCAGGGGGTGTTAGGGCCATGGAGAGGGAAGGGACTCTGTCCATGTCCTTGCTGGCTGTGGTCTTGGCTGCCTCATCTGCCAGATGATTTCCCCGTGCTATGGGGTTGTCTCCTTTCTGGTGTCCCTTACAGTGCAGGATTGCTACTTCCTTTGGAAGCCAGACAGCTTCAAGGAGTCTCAGTATCTCCTCCTTGTTCTTGATAGCTTTTCCTGCTGTGGTTAGGAGGCCCCTTTCCTTGTAGATGGCTCCATGTATATGTACAGTAGCAAAGGCGTACCGAGGTCAGTATAGATGTTGACTCGTTTGCCTTCACCGAGGGCGAGGGCTCAGACTAAGGCATATAACTCAGCCTGTTGAGCTGATCATCCAGCTGGTAATGCCTTAGCTTCTAGGACTTCAGTGGTTGTCGTTACTGTATAACCCGCTTTCCGGGCACCCTCCTGTAGGTAACTGCTGCCATCGCTGGACAGTGTGAGCTCTGGATTCTTTATGGCTTGATCCTGCAGATCTGGACGGCTCGCGTAGACTTTATCAGTCACCTCGGAGCAGTCATGGTCTGGTTCCCCCTCTTCCATGGGGAGAAAGGTTGCTGGATTTAATGTCCTTACTCTTTCGAGGGTGACCTGTGGGTTTTTGCAGGGAGCTCTTGGTATTGTGCTAGCTGAGAGTTGGAAAGGAAGCGGTGTCCCTGTGCGTTCATGAGGGACACAACTGCGTGAGGCACCTTGATGTGTCTTGTTCTTGCCCCAGGGTAAGTTTGTCTGCCTCCTTGATGAGTAGGACTGTGGCTGCCAGTGCCCTGAGGCACGGTGGCTGTCCCGCTGCCATGGGGTCCAGCTTCTTTGACAGGTAAGCAACTGGCCACTGCTAGGGTCCAACAATCTGGGTAAGTACGCCGAGCGCTGTTTTTTCCTTTTCATGCACAAAGAGATTGAAGGGTTTCTCTACATCTGGTAGGCCCAGGGCTGGAGCCTGCCCCAGGGCAGTCTTTATCTCTGTGAAGGCAGCTTTTGCTTCCTCAGTCCACGCAGGGGGTTCTCAATCTTGTTTCCCTAAGAGATCATAAAGGGGTCTTGCTATTGCCGAGAACCCAGGGATCCAGATGCGGCAGAATCCTGCAGCCCCCAAGAATTCTCGTAGGCCCCTTTTTGTCTGGGGCTGCGGCAGGGAGATGATGACCCTTTTCTTCTCTGGCCCTAGTTCTCTTTTCCCTTGGGTGAGAAGGAAACCGAGGTATCAGACCTGTTGTTGGCAGATTTGTGCCTTCTTCCATGAGGCTCGGTATCCCGAGTCTGACAGGAGCTGTAGGAGGACCTTTGTGCCTTTTGTGCAGTCTTCTTGTGTGTCACTGGCAAGGAGGAGGTCATCCACATACTGGAGGAGGGTGCATCGGGTGGCCTCTCTTGGGAAGCTGGCAAGGTCCACGGCCAGTGCTTCCTCAAAGAGGGTTGGTGAGTTTTTAAATCCCTGCGGGAGGCGCGTCCAAGTCAGTGCACCTGGCGCCCTATATCAAGTTCAGTCCATTCAAAGGCAAATAGTGGCCAGCTCTGGGGAGCTAAGTGGAGGCAGAAGAAGGCATCCTTCGAATCTAGGCAAGTGAACCATCTGGCCAACCCTGGGATTTGGCCAAGGAGGGTGTATGGATTCGGGACCACTGGGTGCAGAGAGATGGTCACCTTGTTGATGGCCCACAGGTCTTGAACTGGTTGGTGTCCCCCTCCTGGCTTCTTGACTGGCAGGAGTGGGGTATTCCAGGCCTACTGGAGCTTGACTAGAATACCTGTTTCTTTGAGTTTGGTTAGATGTTCTTGGATGCCGATCTTAGCTTCTTGTGGAAGGGGGTATTGCCTTTGCCTCTGAGGTTGGGCTCCTGGGATCAGTTCACAAATGATAGGTCCCAATTCTGGGCTAGTGCAGGTGGGTTGTTTTCAGCCCATACTGAAGGGAAGGCGAGTCTGAACTCCAGTGGGCTGCTTGGTTGGGCCCGGGCACAGAATAGCCTCCATTCTTCTACCCTTGGCATGGTAATTGCTAGTATTAGAGACTCCATCTCCTCTTGCCTTGGGTTCAATTGGAGGCTAGTGTGTCCAGTGGGCTCAAAGGTTATCTGAGCCCCAAGCTTGGAGAGTATGTCTCAGCCCAGGAGAGGGATGGGGCAATCAGGCAAATAAAGGAATTCACGTCGGACCTTGTGGCCCCTGAGTTCACACTGGCAAGCCTGGCAGAGGGGCTGCTGTATCGCCCGCATCCCAGTGGCCCCAAGGATGGTCGCAGTCCTTTTGCTGAAAGGGGCCACTGGGGAGGTGACAACAGTGCTCAGCCCCAGTATCAACCATAAAAGTCACTGGTTGGCCCCCCACCTTCATTCTGACTGTGGGCTCATGGGGGCCAAGGAGGAAAGAGCCTGGTCTCCCTCAGTCTGAGCCCATTCATGCAAGGCCTATGAGGTCCTCCTCTCGGGCTTCTTCCTTGTAGTGGCTGGGCTTTTGAGCCTTTCCCCGGTTGGGACATTCATTTTTCCAATGCCCTTTCTCTTTACAGTAGGCACATTGATTCCTTGCCAAGGGGGTTCTGGGGTCCCCCCTTTTGGTGGTTGGGGTCTCCCTGTCTTTGTGTTGTTCTTTTCTTTCAGGGCAGCAGCGGAGAGGAGGCTGACTTTCTTTTTCATCTTTTTGTCGGCTTCCCATTCGGCTGCAACCTCCCTGTTCATGTAGACCTTATTGGCAATCTCTATTAGTTGGGTGATGTTCATCCCTGCAAAACCTTCTAGTTTCTGAAGTTCTTTTCTAATGTTTGGGGTGGCCTGAGCCATGAAGGAGGTGTTCACCATCTGTTGGCTTTCCTGTGCCTCAGGGTCAAATGGAGTGTATATCCTGTAGGCTTCACATAGTCTTTTGTGGTAGTCCCTGGGGAACTCCCCTGGTTGTTGAGTGACCGAGGATACCTTAGTCATGTTCATGGGTTTCTTAGCTCCTGCCCGGATTCCCCGGAGGAGGGCCTCCTGGCATCGGTGGATGTGGGCCTGTCCCTTGGTTGTGGTGAAGTCTCATGCTGGGCACTCCTCGGGTACGGCTGTATTAGCCCAGGCAGCAGGGTCGATGACTCCCGCTGGTGCATGCTCTTCCAGGTACTGCTGTAGACCTTTCATTATTCTCCTCCTTTCCTCTGTGTTAAACAGGGTGCGGAGTAACTGTTGGCAGTCTTCCCAGGTTGGCCCAAGAGTCTGGAAGAGGGATTCTGTGAGCTCTACCATGGCCTGTGGTTTCTCAGAGTAGGATGGGGTGTTATGTTTCCAGTTAAGGAGGTTGGTGGTGGAGAAGGGCTGATAATACATCATGGAACAGCTGGGTTGGACCGTCCCATCTTCACTGTGCCTCTCGGGTTCCAGCGTCTCTTGTACCAGCATTTGGAGGGTGCTTGCACCTGGCCTGGGATGCAGCCTGGCTGATGGTCCTGGAGAAAGTGGATCTTTTGGGCCTGGGGGCACCGGTGGATCCTCTGGGCCTGGGGGCGCTGGTGAAACTGATGGCGACGGAGTGTCTGCCACTGAAGGGCCAGGTGTAGGCAGTCTTGGGGGTACGTATGGTGGGGGCAGGCTCAGTTCATCCTCGGGATCTCTGGTTAGGATTTGTGGAGACTGGGGCTTTTGATGATTTTCTTTAGGTCGCTTGGATGAGGTGATTAAGACTCTGGCCTGTCCCTGCCTCTTGCAAGCGAATCGCACCCAGTGGGGAAGGGTCTGAGCAATTCCTAGCCAGGAGTCAATGTATGGAAACTGGTCAGGGTGTTCTGGTTCCCCTGTTAGGACTCACCATCCTTGACGAATCGTTGGGACATCCAATGTCCTTTCTGAAGGCCACCTGACATCAAAGGTGGGCCATTCCAATTCACATAGGATTCTCAACTTGTCGGGGTTCATCCTGACTCCATAGTCTCCTGAAAATCCCTTCTTGAAATTTTTGATCATGGTCTCTAGAACCATAGGTTTACTCTGCCCTGACCCCATGATGATGTCTCTGTGTGCGGTGGTGCAAAGACAGACAAAGGGGGGATGCCTCCTGAGATGAGGAGACCAATCAAATGCCCATCTGGCCATGTCCCAAAGGAGCTTAGGTAGGCTTAGCTGTAGCAGTCTCAGTGTTGTGACTTACGATTGGAAACTATTCTGATGCCACCATAGACTGTATGCCGTTCACCTCAGAATCACAGATGGGCCCACTCAGACTCTAGGCTTCTGGGGACCTTAAGGGTGCCCGCCCGTGGAGTCACAGAATCAGTCTGCTTGAGCAAGCCAGGTCGGACTGCACATTCACTCACACATTCACACTCCAGAAGTTATTACACTCCATCCCTGGGAATCCCTACCTGTGAGACCTCTAAGAGGTCTCTGGGAGGTGATCAGGCTCCCTTTCCACCCTAATGGGGGTGGGCCTGTTAGAGTCCTGGGGCCCCAGGCCTTACTGGAATCTGACGTCGGGACCAGGTCCTCAAGTTTCCTCGAGTCTGGTGGGAACAGTGGAGCGGGGCTGGCCCGAGGCGACTGGGGTGGGAGACTACTGAAAATTAGGCAGGGCACACCTTTTCCATTAGGATCCCTCGTTCCATCACCGCCCCGCTGTTGCCCCAAACTGGTGGCAGCAATGGGCCAGCGCAATTGGGTTTCCCGGTCAGGGAACCAAATGTTACGGAACCTGGACTGGATCGCCCGGCAGAGGAACCAACGGCACCCAGAGATCTTGGAGGATAGGAGGTTTATTTAACACCAGCAGGCCCAGAGGAGAGTGGTCTCCAAAAGTCTGAGCCCTGAGCACAAAGGGGGCAATTTATACACATCTACTTCTGCATACTTGGCACTTTGGGCGTGTGCGCGAAGCAGGGCAGGGAGAAGAACCCGGAAGAGCCCTGGGGCAATGACTGGGACTCTCTCGCTGGCTCGGTTGGCCATCTTAGGACACAGATTTTCCTTATCATTTTCTCTTAGGGTCTTCATTTCCCTTTTTCCCAGGCTGGCCTCTTCCAGGAGCTCCTTATCCATCAGGCTTATCTGAATACCAATTATAGTCTAGTTTGGAATTCTTACCCACAGTCCTCCTTTGTCCTCAGTAATTTTAGAGATGTGGCTGGGTATCTGTTTTCAGTTAACCTAGAAGATTCCATGACAGTGAACATATAGGAGACATTTCAAGAAGTTTCACTTAGAAGTCTGGCTTTCTCAGAGCATGCAGAGGACTTCCAATTGGAGGTATGGCTGGTAAAGGAATTCTGGGAATGCAGAAGAAGAAGCAGTGACTATATTTCATAAGGGAAATAAATTTTGTTTTCTACATTCAGGGTCTCCAGCCGGGACTGACAAGAGATTAACAGGAGAAAAGCATACAAAAATTTTAAAAGTAGGGGCGCCTGGGTGGCTCAGTTGGTTAAGCGACTGCCTTCGGCTCAGGTCATGATCCTGGAGTCCCTGGATCGAGTCCCGCATCGGGCTCCCTGCTCGGCGGGGAGTCTGCTTCTCCCTCTGACCCTCCCCCATCTCATGCTCTCTCTCTATCTCATTCTCTCTCTCAAATAAATAAAATCTTTAAAAAAAAAAAATTTTAAAAGTAATTTTTTGCATGTACACAGGAGAGACTTCACAAGAAAAGTAAAGGCCCAAATAAGCTGTTAGGGTCCAAATTTTATATGTTAGGTTGGACAAAAAGTAGTAAATTTTGAAAAAGTGACAACACAAAGGGGTTTGGGCTAGGGCACTTAATTGTGGAAAACTCACTAGGAAAATAAGGGTTAGTTTAATAAGGTTTGTTTGTACAGATTTCTCTTGACCTCTACTCTCCATCTCTGGTAATACCAATGTCTTCCTTTTCCTGGTACAGGGAGGGCATCTTTCACATAGGAGTTATATCTCCTGCTTTGAAGAAGGAAAAGTAAGGTCAGAGTACCCATTTTGTATCTGTTGTTTTTCAAGTGCCTTTAGCTCAAAATAGTCAATGTACCAAGGCAGCATATTTTTTGGATGACATGCTCTGAACCCCTACAATTTCCAACATTCTAAGGTGTATTGGTTTTTTCACATTTAATGTTTCTAAAGTTTTCACAGGCCATTTAGTTTCTTACCATGTATAAAAATGTGGTGGTAAATCTATAAGGCATCATGTAATTTGTAGTGTCTTAGAATTGAGGAAATATGGTACTTTTAACTGAGGCTGGGTGGTTAGTTAACTAGGGTTAGTGGTTGTGGTTATTCTAATAGAGAAAGTGGCATCTACTAGACCCTGAAGGGTAGTTGAAATTTGTCAGATGGAGACTGACACAGAGAGTATTCTGGGAAGAGAAAATAGTGAGAGATGAGCCAAACTAGAAGGTGAGTTTGGGGGCTTTTGAGGCTTTGATACATTTTTGGATGAACAAAATGGGTTTTATAGATAGAGTGGGGGATAAATTTGAAAGCCTACGTGTTTTACTTTATATTGGCTGAGAATTGAAAGCTAAGAGCATTTATTTTCACCTGATATTGGAACAACTAAAGGGTTTTAAGTTGGGGAATGCTTTTAATACATTGAATTTTCAGGACACATTTGAGGTAATAAGACCAATCAGGTAGTTATGGCAATAATCTAGCAAGAGATGATGAGCATTTGATCTAGAAACAGTCAGAGAAAGACATAGCAAAATGGGGGATGGAATGAATGTGGAGGGTTCTGGGGGGAAATGAGGTAAAAGATGAATCAAGAGTTTTTACCTTGGGGACTGAATAGATGATGGAGCCACTTATTGAGAGTACATACAGGAGGAGAAGCAGGCTTAAGGTCTTAGAGTTTAGTGTGAAAAATATAGCAGTAGACTATATGTGCACAAACTTAGAGGTGTCCAAGGTGGCAAAGAATTAGATAGTAAGAAAATCTGGGGAATTTCTTGGAGAGGGATTTGAACTAAAAATATGGATGCATTCTTTATTTTAGCCTGTCATAATTTTTGGGGGGCCTCATATGTGCAAGTTTCCATTGTAGGTGCTTATGATACAAAGATGAAAAAGACCCAGCTTCTGCCCTGAAGGAGGTCACAGTTAGGAGAGGAGATACATCAACCCATCTGAATTTCTTGTCTAGATAATTAGCAGTATAATTAAGATATGATGAATGTCCTGTAGCAGACCCTGTTCATGCCTAATATACATATCTACTCAGCTCTCAACATTACTGTGCATACCAACCCCAAAATTTCCAACAGCAAGTACCTGCCACTTTTGAGGGGGCAGTTTCTCTGGCAGTGGGAACCCTCTGAAAGTGTCAGGGGGTTACCACCACCTCCCCGACAAGTAACTCTCCACCAATAACTGTGAAGCTCCTCAACAGTTGCTTCACAGTTGGGATAACAGTGATGCATATTCTACGCTGCATCACATAGGTGTCATTGAGATTGAGCCCTAGTTGCCCACAGGACTACTCTGCTGGTTAAGTCACCCTGAATTCTTGCACTTGAATTGTTGGTTCAGGGGCTGTTCTGTGGCAGCTTGTAAACATGGCTACAAACTCTGATGTGGCCTTCATCAAGAGATTGGATTTAGATCCCTACCTATTGAATCTGGCTGAATTTTAACCCATAGATTGTGGTAGAAGTAATGCTATGTGAATTTTGAGCTTGGGTCATAAATGACCATGTAGCTTCTGTCTTGTTCCCTGGAACATTTGCTGTTGGAGCTGAGAACTACCACGTGAGGAATTCAGTTTGCTTGAGGCTGCCATGCTGGAGATGTCACACTGAAAGACCACATGGAGAGTCTGGAGACTCTACATATAGTGAGATGCCCAATGAGTCCCTAGTCTTTTTTTTTTTTTTTAAAGATTTTATTTATTTATTTGAGAGAGAGAGAATGAGAGACAGAGAGCATGAGAGGGAGGAGGGTCAGAGGGAGAAGCAGACTCCCTGCCGAGCAGGGAGCCTAATGCAGGACTTGATCCCAGGACTCCAGAATCATGACCTGAGCCGAAGGCAGTCGCTTAACCAACTGAGCCACCCAGGCGCCCGAGTCCCTAGTCTTTATGTCATTCCAGTGGAGGTGTGAGACATGTGAGTGAAGAAGCCTCCAGATCATTCCAGGCCTCAGTATAGGAGACACCCCAGCCATCCCAGTCTTCTCAGTTGCGAAGACATGGAGCAGAGACAAGCTATCTCCACTGTGCGCTGGCTGAATTTCCAGCCTACAGAATCCATGAACATAATAAAACAGTTGTTTTACACCACTGAATTTTGGGGTGGTAACCAGAACATTGACCTAAGAGAGTTTTGATTTATGTGGTCAAACATCATGAACATTTGCAAGATAGTTGAAAATTGGAGTATGAAATAATTCATCAAGGGAGAGGGTACAGCTCAATAATTATTTTCTACCATGCAGAGATGATGTGCTTTATCAAAAAAAAAAAAAAAAAAAGGTGTTGAGTTCCTGGGTTGGTCAGTTGGTTAAGCATTTGACCATTTGACTTCCGCTCAGGCCATGATCTCAGAGTCCTGGGATCAGGTCCTAAGTCAGGCTCCTCACTCAGCGGGGAGTCTGCTTGTCTCTCTCGCTCTGCCCCTCCCCCTGCTCCGCTCTCTCTCTTTCTCAAATAAATACATTTTTTTTTTATAAAAAGATGTGTATTCTGTGTACATTCTTTCTCCCAAAATAGGACCAGGCTCAATTGATATTATCTAGGAACATTGGCTTTCAGGAAGTTACATGGTCTGAATTAGGCTAATAAATTACAAAAGAACTGTCAAGGGGCCAATGGCTAATAAGTTTTCAACAGTATTCCCATTTTAAAATAGTTGTTTTTGCTTTATCATTAGTAATGTACACACATTTGGTTAGAAATATATGTAACCTGAAAAAAGACACTAGCAGAGATTTTGCCTGAGTTAAGCTCTAGATTCTATGTGGTGTGAACAGGACGTGAAGGGGAAGGGATAGTTCTCAGGTGATTGGAAATTATTTCTGTGTTGGATGTGATGTCTGTCACATCCAATCACCTGGTGCCTGTTTAGGATCATACATATGACAGCAGGTGGAAGTGTGCCTTTTGATCCTGAAATGGCAATAGACCCTCACGTCTGCAGCTTCATCTGACAAATTTGGCAGGAGGAAAGAGGTCTGGAACCAGAAGCATCTGCCACTGAGTTGGAGAGCTGAAATAAATGATTTTATTAAAGCCGTTTCCTCCCACTGCTATCCAGTGAGTTTACTATGGACACAAGATTAGACCCAAGCATATATATCAATATGAGGATCCTGGGATCATCTCTCCATGTCTATGGTGCTTCTGAGATTCCATTTGAATCAGTCTAATCCATGTCAATTTGAGAGACATTTTTACAGTGTGTTAGGTGTGTGTATATCTGTGCTGGGACCATGGAAGAGACCTGAGCAAGGTGTAGTTCATGCCTTCCTGATAGTCATTCCCCATCTAGTCATTAGGTGCCTCTTCACGGGATGGGAAGCCTTACTTCACACTGGATGGATTACAGTTACATTAAAAATAAAAAAGAGAACAGTTTAAATGTGGAAGAAAATACTTGTCGCTATTTGATACCATGGTGGGCAATCATTTTACTCTATAAAATGTGGAAAAATTCACAAAGGTAAGAGATGAGAGTTTATATATGAGTGAACAAAAGCTACCGTAGGTCCTAAATATAAATAAAAAAGGAAATGACAATCTGAGGAAAATATTTGAAAGAAATACTTGGTTAACTTCCTGAACTTATGAAGAAATCTTACCAATCAACTACAAAGAAAACCACAGAACACAAAAAACAAGAATGAGTAAAGAGCATGAGAAAATAAATTATTCATTAAAAGTACAAACGGCAGGTGCTTGGGTGGCTCAATTGGTTGTGTGTTGGTTTCGACTCGGGTCATGATCTCATGGGTCATAAGATTGAGCCCCAGTGTGGGCCCCATGCTGGCTGGGGAGTCTGCTTGAAGATTCTCTCTCTCTGCCCCTCTAATCATACATGCATGTGTACTCTCTCTCTCTCTCAAATAAATCATTTTTTTTTTTAAAGTACAAATGGCTAATAAAGGTATGAATAAAATAAAGGAAATAAATATGCCACATTTTGCCAAGGTTTCTTAAAAGCAGTAATATACAGGGGTGAGAGGGTGTGAGGTGAGTAGTTTCACACACTGACAGTAGGGACAGTATTTCTGCAACACTTCTAAAAGAAAACTGACAATTTGTGTCAAGATATTGAAGGAATTCAAAAGCCTTTTGACTCATCAATAGCACTTTTAGGAATCTGTCCTAAAGATAAAAGAGATGAATTCAAGATTTATGTAAAGAATAATGATCTAAATGAAGTTTATTATAAAAGAAATATGAAAACAGTCTAAATGCCTCTAAAGGTCATGGTTAAATAAATTTTTATATATGCGTAGAACATAGTAATTGCTAGAAGTTAAAATTTTAAGTAATATTTGATAACAAAAAATACTCTTGTTAGAACACTGATTAACAAAATAGAAAATGAAAGAAGAGAGAACAAAATTTATTAAATTGAACATGTATTTGTAAATACTAGAAACAAAGACACCAAAAATGTCAGCGTGGTTACCTCATATGCTGAGATAATGGGTGATATTTATTTTCTTCTCTTTAACTTTTTTAGGTGTCCCAAATCTCTACAGTAAACACTGAATTAGTTTTCTATCACTGCACACACAACAAAATACCACACCCTTAGTGGTTGAAAACTATACCACGTATGACTTCTTAGCTGCTGCAGATCAGAAGTCTAAGGGTAGCTTAGTTGGCTTCCCCGCTTAACGTCTCACAAAGCTGAAAAAATGGGGCTTGCTGGGATAATTCTCACCTAGAGCCCAGAGTTCTCTTTCAAGTTCATTCAGGTTGTTGGTAGAATTCAGTTCCTGAGATTGTAGGAGAGAGGCCCCTATTTCCTTGCTGGTTGTCAACCAGGGACCCCCATTAGCTCCTAGAGGCTGCCCACAGTTCTTCTCCATGTGAGCCTATAGGCAGTTTACTTTCCTTTCAGATGAGCTAGAGTGTGAATCTCCTATTCTGTGACCAGCTGGAGAAAATTCTTTGCTTTTAAAGGACTCAAGTGACTAGGTCAGGTCCACCTGGGTAATTTCCCTGTCTCAAGGTCAATTGGTTTGGGAATTTAGTTACAACTGCCAAGTCCTTTCATAGCAATATGTAGATTAGTGTTCAGCTGGATAACTGGAAGATGATGTAGGATCACCAGGCGACTGGCAATATTGGGTGCCTTCTTAGAATTTTCCTGACCACTAGTAGGACAAGCATATACTAGTAGGCCAAGCTTTGGGGACAGACTCCTTGGTTTTAAATTCTGCCTCTGATGGATCAAGTGGCTTTGGGCAAGTTACTTAACCTCTCTGAGCTTCAGTTACTTTTAAGATGGGAGAAGAGTAGTAGTAGTAGTAGTAGTAATTGTCTCAAAGGATTGTTGTAAAATTTGTTGCATATTTACATGTAATGATATTACTTAATTTGGCATGAAGTGTGGTTTTTAGTATCAGTATCAGACAATGCAAAGCAAAATATAAAAGCCCACAAAAACTAGTTAGGCAGAAAATAATTTGTCCACAAGAAAAGATTCAGATTTTTCTCATTCTCTCTTTTTCTAGCCATTGGCGAGGAGCCTGTTTATTCCCTACCTCGGTGCAGCAAAATGAAGCAATGCAACACCCTTCTGTTGCTCCAGACTCTTTTTTCTTTTCTTGATGTTCTTTTCTTGATGCTCCATCTCCAGTAGAGAAAAATAGTTTGTGCTTCCCCATAGCTGGAAAAAAGCCTTATAAAAATGCAAATATCATCTAAAAAGAGAGAGCACACATGGCAGTTAGCCATGGCTCGTATTATTTTGAAAGTTCTGTATTAGGAGAGAAAGGTATACCAATGGGGATGTTGGCTGTGAATGTAAAAGAAGGAGGTGCCCTGGTGACCTGCCAACTCTTACAGGTATCGGAAGGTGAAGAAAGTCAGAAAAACATTAGCTTCTGGAGGAAAAAAATCCAAGAGATAGAAGGAATACTAGAAGCTTATTTCTAAAAAAGGCCCTGAGTGCAGGTAGGGCAGGAGACAATCTCAGTCGGTTGAGCGTCTGCCTTCAGCTCAGGTCATGATCCCGGGGTCCTGGGATGGAGTCAGCGGGGAGTCTGCTTCTCCCTCTCCCTCTACTGCTGCTCCTGTACTCTCTCTCTCTCTCTCATGCTTGCTCATGTGCTCTCTCTCTCAAATAAATAAAATCTTTAAAAAAAAATATCTCAGAGAAGTGTCATCCTGCATCTGTTGGTCAGATGGCTCACTGCCTCACTTGGGTTCATTTCCGGTTATTAGGAAGTTTTAGTTTTACCTGTGGAGACTTCTGCATATCTTTTGTTGGGAACCCCACATGACAAATCTAAACCTGCTTCTTCAGGTTGGCCTCTTGAAGCTTCCAGTCTGGAAGAGGTAGAGAGATGCTGAAGACAGACTTTGCCTGCTTTGGGCCAACCTACTCTCTGTTGTAAGCTATTTGTGCTCACTGCCACCCAATTCCACACTTCCTTTCATTTCATATCCACCTCCCTGGATACTGTCTCCTCTCATTGCATGAGAAGAAAATGATTACAAGCAGGTCAGGTCTGCTTTTGGATTTCCTGAAAGGCACTACATACGATGGCCAGGTTGCTGGGTACTGAGATACACCTCTCCTTATCCTTCAGCCCAAGCTGATGGAATCATGGAAGCAAGTAGCCAGGAGAATGAGGCCAAGATCTCTGACAGATCTCTGTGGATTTTTATAGAATTGGTATTTATTAACCCAGAGTATATGTTCAGTAAATACCTTTGGAAAGAATGAGTGAGAATACATTATGACAGCTCCTAAAGAGGAATGCTCAAATACTATTAATTATAAAAGTTATTCTCCTATTGTGCATGAGAATAGGGCCATTTGAATTTGGGTTGAGTAAAAAAAAAGAATAATGTCTTATAAAATACAGCAATAGCAGGGTTTTTTTTTTTTAATGTATTATGAGCTAGATACTGAGCCAGGTGCTTTATAGACATGATCTTAGTTAATCTCCACTAGGCTATAAACTACAGGAGGGCAGAGACCAAACCTTCACTGTGTGGCAAGGTATCCTCAGTATCTAGTGTAGTGGCTGATGTACGGTTGTAGAGAATGTCTGTGAACTCCTTTGGTATATATTTATGGAGTATCTATCGTGTGCTGGAGCAACTTGCCAATAGCCACTGATGTTAATTCTCAGTATCAGGGAATTTGCAGTGCACAAAATGCAAAAATCCTGACCCTCGTGGAAAGTAGTCCTGAAGAACGAAGACTGGATGCAGGTTTAAATTCTGTCTCTGCCACTTATTAACCATGTGACTTTGGGCAGTTATTTCATATCTCTGGGACTCTGTTTCCTCATTTGTAAAATGGACATGATAATAATAATGCCTAGGTCTTAGAGTAGCTTGAGGATAAAAGAACAATCCTTGGCCTATGGTATGCTCCCAGAACATGGCAACTACAGTATTATTTTTATAACAGCCACTCTGTAAGAATTAATTGAATGAGTGTATGAATAATTTCTTCCAACAGCTCAGATAGGATGTATATTCTCTGTTTCATGAATAAGGAATCTGAACTAGAGAGGGGTTAAGTCCCTTGCCCAAGGTCAAACATCTGGTAAGGAACAGAACTGTGATTTGCATCCAAGACCATATGACTCCAAAGTCCATTCCGTTCCATGCTATTGCTGTTACTGTCTTAGTATTAATGGTGAATGTTGACAAGCAGCATAAACACTTGGGGTAGAAGTCCTGAAAAGAATTAAGGCAAGAGGGCAAATGCCATGTTGTTTCCCCGTAGGAGTGTGGCCAGGGAGGTAAGAAAAAGTACTGCAAAACTCAACCAGGGTCCAGCCACCCATGCGAGAGTATTACTCAGTCTAGCTGTTAAGCATTGTTGTGTGCCAGTTGGAAGTGGGCTGCATTTTCCTCATGTGACAGCTGGTCTTGGTAGCAAGGAATGCCTCAAAGTTGGCACCACAATTCTGCCCAGAAAACATTTGACTTGATTCACAAATATGTAGCTGAAAAACTACAACCAGAGAGATGGTGGGCACAGAATAGAGTCTGAAAAAAAGGCAAAGGAGAAATGAAACTTTATTACTCTGTTTGCATAATGAAAGGTGCTACATCTAGCTACAAATCTCCAACTTACTAATGTATGCTTTTGAACATGTGATTAAATACAAGAGACATTAACTTCTCTATTGATGTTGTTTTTGACTAACTTATAGTCCTTGTTCTTGCAGGATTTGTAAAATGGTCCCATTCAGGGTATAGTTAATGCAGAGAAAACAGTGAGTCTTGTTTAAGTTTTCTATGGACTTATCTCAAGTGTCACGTACTGCAGAATGACTTCTTTGATGCAGTTGATTCATTCATTCACTCATTCATTCACATATTTATACAATTTAATACATACTTACTGAAGATCTACTATATAAAAGACTCTGGTGGAAAGCTTGAACAAGGTCCTTGCTCTTATGGGATTTGCATTCTATTAGGGAGACAGATAATAAATAAACCAATAAGCAAGAAATCAAAAATATTTACGGAAAATGATCCATTTCTATGAAGGAAGAAGATACATTGTGATACCTCTCTGAAATGGTATTTGAGCTAAAAACTGAATATTGGGGTGGGGTGGCCATGGGTAGAGCTGAGAGAAAAAGTGCCATGGGCAGAGGAAAAGGCAGGTGCAAGAAGCCTTATAACTCTGTAATAGAAAAGCAACTCATTTTAAAAATGGACAATAGAGGGCGCCTGGGTGGCTCAGTTGGTTGAGCGACTGCCTTCGGCTCGGGTCATGATCCTGGAGTCCCGGGATCGAGTCCCGCATCGGGCTCCCTGCTCGGCAGGGAGTCTGCTTCTCCCTCTGACCCTTCCCCCTCTCATGTGCTCTCTCTCATTCTCTCTCTCTCAAATGAATAAATAAAATCTTTAAAAAAAAAAATTAAAAAAAAAAAAAATGGACAATAGACATGAATAGATTCCTCCAAAGAAATAAAGATGGCCAATAAGAACATGCAAAAATGCTCAGCATCATTATCCCCCAGAGAAAGGTAAATCAAAACCTCAATGAGATACCACTTCACACTCAGTAGGATGGTTATAATAAAAAAGATAGGTAATAACAAGTGTTGGCTAGGATGTGAAAAAATTGGAATCATCATGCACTGCTGGTGAAAATGTAAAATGGTGCAGTCACTTTGGAAAAGAGTCTGGCAGTTTCTCAAGTGTTAAACATAGAGGTAGTATATGTTTCAGCAATCCCGCTTCTAAGAATGTACTCAAAAAAAGTGAAAACATGGCCACACAAATGTTTACACAGCATTTTTCATGATACAAGTAGAAATAACCCAAATGTTTATCATCTGATGAATGGATACATAAAATGTGGTATATGTATACAACAAAATATTATTTGGCAATAAAAATTTAATGTAATGCTGACACATGATAAAACACATATGAACTTGGAAAATATTAAGTAAAGAAAGCAGTTACAAAGGACCAGGTATTATATGATTATATGTATATGAAATATCCAAAATAGACAAATCCGTAGAGACAGAAGGCAGATGAGTGGTTGCCTAGAGCTGAAGGAAATAGGAATTTGGGGGGTATGGTTGAGGGGAGAGGGATTTCTTTTTGACATAATGAAAATGTTCTACAATAGATTGTGATGATGGATGCACCATTCTGTCAGTATAATAAAGTCATGGAATTGTGTACTTTAAGTGGATGAATTGTATGGTATATGAATTATATCTCAATAAAGCTGTTTTTCTTCCCAAGTTTTTATTTAAATTCCAGTTAGTCAACACACAGTGTAATACTAGCTTCAGGTGCAGAGTTTATCTACCGGTGTAGATAAAGTTAACAGATGTAGTAACAGATGTCACTTACACACAACACCCAGTGCTCATCACAAGTGCCCTCCCTAATACCCATTGTCAGCAGGGCAAGACTAGAGATATGTAACCAAATTAGAAGGCTGTTGCTGCTGTCTGGCAGATGGTGGTGGCTTGAACAAAGGTAATCTGGTTACCCCAACCACTACCCCGAGCCCAGGCCAAAGTACATATTTCTCTCATTTATTCTCATGTGCCTACTTGCATCATTAATACTTAGGGCATTGCATTGATATAATCCATATAGCTGTCTGTCTCCCTTAATACACTGTAAGCTTCTGATGAAGGACTCTGCTCTTGTATTTTACCTCCCTATAGCTAGAATGTCTGTACACAGTAGGAACTCAATAAATATGCAGTGAATTGATCTGAGGCAGTAGTTGATAGCATTAAAGATGTTTCAGATATTTCTAGAAGGTATAAAGCTTGGTACAGTTAAAACTGTATCCAACACTCTCATTTTCTTTCTCCTGCATCTTTATCTAGAATTCATTTCAGAAAGTTTACCTGGAGGAGAAAATAATCCACAAAAAGAAAGTCTTAGGGGTCAGAATGGAAGGGAGTGAAAGAAATAAGACTGTCTCTATTTGCAGACAGCATGATTGTCTATAGAGAATATCCCAAGGAATTTATAAAAACAACTCCTAGGACTAAATACATGAATTTAACAAGGTCATAGAATATATACAAAAATAATGAATCGTGGATCACTACATCAAAAACTAACGATGTATTGTATGGTGACTAACATAACATAATAAAATAAAATAAAATTTTAAAAAATCAATTGTATTTCTATATACTAGCCATGTACAATAGACAAATTTTAAATTAGCATTTACAATGGTACTCAAAAATGGAATATATTTGTATAAATATAAGAAAACACGTTTACGGTCTCTATGCAGAAAACTACCCCAAAAAATGTAGATGAAAGAAATGAAAGACCTAAATAAATGGAGACATATGTTCATGGCTTGGAGAACTTGACATTTTAAACATGTAATTTTGTCCAAATTCAGTTATATTTTAATACAATCCTATGAAAATCATAGGCTTTTTGTACAGAGGGCAAGCTAATTCTAAAAGTTTATATGGAGAGGAAGAGAACTAGAAAAGCTAAAACACTTTTGACAAAGAAAAGTGAAGTTGGAAGAACCATACCACCTGTTTTAAGACCACCTAGAAAGTATTAGTGATTGAGAATGTGGTAATGGAGAAGGACTATACACATAGGCTGATGGAATGGCATAGAATCCAGAAGTAGACCCACACTACCATGGCTAATTTATTGTCTTCAATTAACAGGTTTATTGAGATATAATTTACATACTATAAAATCCATTCATTTAAACTCTACAATTCAGTGGTTTTGGAATGTTTACAGAGTTGTCTGATCATCATCCTAATCTAACTTTTGAAGATGTTCATCACCCAGAAAGAAATCTCACACTAGTTATCAGTTGCTCTACATTTCCCTGTTTGGCCAGTTAAGTTTTTACATGGTGCAAAAGCAATTGAATAGAGAATGGATAATCTTTGCAACAAATGGTGTTGGAGCAATCATTCATATGAAATAAAAATGAAAAATGAGTTTTGACCTAAGCCTCACATCTTATACAATAGTTACATCACAATGACATCATCAATCTAAATATACAATGTAAACAAAAAAAATTACAAGAAAAAACACCAAAAAATCCTTCCAGACTTAGAGCTAGTCAGAATTCTTAGATCTCACACCAAAAGTATGACCCATTAAAAAAATGGTAATTCATACTTCATCAAAATTCAAACCTTTTTACTCTATAAAAGATACTGTTAAAAGAATGAAAAGACAGGCTAGAGATTTGGGAGAAATGTTTACAAAACATATATTTGACCCAAGACTTGTATCCAGAATATATGAAGAACTCTAATAACTCAACAGTAAAAATACAAAAAGGAAAATAAATTTTAAAATGAATGACTTAAACTTTACTAAAGGGATATTCAAATGAAAATAAACATATGAAAAGATGTTCAACATCATTTGTCATTGAGGAAACATGAATTAATACTCCAGTATGATTGAGAATCACACACATGTTAGAATAACTAAAATTAAAATACTGAAAATATCAAATGGTGACAAGAACAACCAGCACTGTCCTACATTGCTTGTGGGAGTGAAAAATAATCAGCCACTTTGGAAAACAGTTTGGCAATTTTCTTACAAGTTAATCATATGACCCATCAGTCCTACTCCTGAGTATTTACCACAGAGAAATGAAAACTATGTTCGCACGAAAACCTCCTCATGAATGTTTATGGCAGCTTCATTCATAATTGCTCAAAACTGGAAGCAATTCAAAGCCCTTTAGTGAGTGAATGGGTAAACAAACTAGTATATCCATACAATGGAATACAGTGCAGCAATAAACAAACTAGTGAAAAATGCAACAATGTGGATCAATCTCAAAGGCACCTTGCTTGAGTGAAAGAAGCCTGGCTCAAAGGTTACATGCTATATCATTTCATTTACAGGACATTCTTCTCTTAATTTTTTTATTGAAGTATAGTTAACATACAGTGTTATATTAGTTTCAGGTGTACAATACAATGACTCAGCAATTCTATACATTACTCATTGCCCAATATGATAAGTGTACTCTTAATCCCCTAATCTATTTCACCCAACCCCCCCACCCACCTCCCCTCTGGCAACTACCAGTTTGTCCTCTATCTTAAAAAGAGTTTGGTTTTTTTAATCTCTTTTTTTGTTTGTTCATTTGTTTTGTTTCTCAAATTCCACATTAGAGTGAAATAATATGGTATTTGTCTTTCTCTGTCTGACTCATTTCACTTAGCATTATATCCTCTAGGTCTGTGTTGTTGCAAATGGCAAGACGTCATTCTTTTTCATGGCTGAGTAATATCCCTGTGTGTGTGTGTGTGTGTGTGCATATTTCTCCTTTATCCATTCATCTATTGATGGACACCTGGATTGCTTCCTTATATGACATTCTTGAAGAGACAAAATTACAGTGAAGAAGAACAGATCAATGATAGTCACAGGTTATGATTAGGCACAAGATGTGACAACAAGGGGTGGCTGGCTAAAAGGACTTTTAGAAGTGATGAAACTCTTCTGTATTCATATTGTTGTGGTTATAAGAATTTATACGTGTGTTAAAATTCCTAGAATTTTACAGCAATAAAAAAGGCAATTTTACTGTAAATTAATTTTTAAATAAAGAAAAAAATAAAATAGCCTTCTTGACTCTCAGGAACTCTGGGGCCAGACTCACCTGGCATTTGATCTAGCTCTGCTACCCATTCCCTGGGAGAATTTAGAGTGACTGCTTATCCTCAGTTTTCTCATTTGTAAACTGGAGATAATAATGACACCTGTCATGTGGTAGGAAAAAGTCAATGAGAATACCTGCCTGGTACTTAGCACAGTACTTGGCACATTAAGAGCTCAGTAACATTCAGCTGATGTTTCTGTTGCTCTTTCTCTGCTCTGTTCTATCATATTGCAGAGAACAATGCCAATAAAAAAAAATTAGTCTTCTATTTTAACCCTTAACATGTTACCATCGGGACATTTTGAGAAATAGCAACATGGAGCAGCACTGTGATACTTTATCCTGAGATCATATCCTAGGGCTGGGCAAGGCACAGGCTGCTCATCAGTGCCCTCCGCAAAGAGAGGCCACTGTTCTACAATACCCCAGTGGAACTGATGTAGCTCCATCTAGAATCTCTGATCCTACCGTTCTCTTGTTGGTTAACCTCGGAAAAAGGTTCAACATAATAGATTAAGAGAAAGCCTTTTGAGAGGTCCTGTGCATCTTTACTCTGAGGATGTTTTCCAAAAGCTAATAAGAATTACCATTGCTACTGTGTGTGTGTGTGTGTGTGTGTGTGTGTGTGTGTGTAAGCATGGCAGTCTTCCAAACTTCTCTGCCAGTATCTCACAGCCACAGAAGGCTGGGTTTTAGGCATTTGGATTTCCAATTCTTATCTTCCAGAGTTTGGCATTGAGAGCCCAGGACAGCTTCATATGTAAGTGCCTGATGTCACTGATAATCTATAACTGATAGAGCTGGGATTCCTGATTGAGTATGCCCAATCGCTTAAGTTAATAGAGAAGCTTTATCACGTGCCTCTAATCTTTGCCATCTGACTTGCAGTCCTGTTCCCCCCTCACATGCTGAGCTGGCAAATATCCCTCCACCTGCAATCTCCTGGGCTAGAGCATCTCTCCAGGAGGCAGCAGAGGGTCAACTCCTGGGCCATCTTGTTATCTTCTAATGAACTCTAATAGCCCTCCATGCTTGCCACTTGAGAATTGTTTTAAATAGAGCTTCCTGGTGTGTATGTTAGGATTTTTTTAGAAACATATCTGTGATGGGCAGGCCAGGAAGATGCAATGCTAGCTCTAGAGAAGGAAGTTGTCCAGCCCTGGAAAAGTCTTTCATCTCTCCCTCTGGCCTCAATTTTCACAACCAAGAGGGTTGGATCACGTTGTTTCTAAGGTCTCTATCAATTTTAATATTCCAGGACTCTAGTTCACAAACAAGTTTTTGTTGTTAAAAAAAAAAAAACAAAAAACCCTTGCACTCTGAAATACACATTGATTCTGCATTCTTCATGTTTCTTCTCCCAAAATAATGATCACATTTAAATTGAGTTAGGAGTACTATAATATTTGTTGCCTGATTCAGTATGGCTACAAAGAAATTAGCTCTTCAACTGTCAATAAATTAACATTGATTAGTGGTTGCTGTTCAAGGCAGATTTGACACCAACCATAAACTGAGGAGTTTGGGGAACACATTTTTCATATCACAAGTGGTTGAAAATGTATTAGGTTAGTTCAAGTGCATGTATCCTCTACTAGGAGGTGGGGGTGGAAAAGTTGGTAGCGGCGGTGGTTAGGAGAGAAGGATGGGGATTTACAAACCTCATGTGACAGCACAATCACAATTACACAAATCTCCTTCAATTGCATATAACACCCAGTGCTCATCACCACATGTGCCCTCCTTAATACCCATCACCCGGTTACCCCATCTCCCCACCCCCTCCCTTCTGTAACCCTCAGTTTGTTTCCTGGAGTCCAGAGTCTCTCATGGTTTCTTTCCCTCTCTGATTTCTTCCCATTCTGTTTTCCCTCCCTCCCTCTGTGGTCCTCTGCACTATTCCTTATGTTCCACATATGAGTGAAACCATGTAACAATTGTCTTTCTCTGCTTGACTTATTTCACTTAGCATAATCCCCTCCAGTTCCATCCATGTTGATGCAAATGGTGGGTATTCATCCTTTCTGATGGCTGAGTAATATTCCATTGTATATATGTGCCACATCTTCTTTATCCATTCATCCATTGAAGGACATCTCGGCTCCTTCCACAGTTTGGCATTTAGTGGGTAGAGGCCAGGGATGCTGCTGAACAGCCTATGATGCACAGCACAGCCCCCCATCACAAAGAATTATTTGGACCAACATGTCAATAATGTCGAGGTTGTGAGACCCTCATTCTTCAAAGTCAGAGCCTTCTTTGTGCAGCTTCCCTAAACCCCATACCCCACCCTACCTGATGCTCTCTCTGAATTGTGTGGACCTTACAAACTGCCTTTCATTGTTTCATCTATTCTGACACGATTATGTGCACAGGTTTTGGAATTATACAGCATGGATTTCATTTTCAGTTCTATCTATATGATCTTAGGTATATTATTTAGCTTTTCTGATATACTTTTATTCTTATCTCTAAAATAGGACAAATACATTGTTGGAAGGATTAAATGAGTTAATGTGTATAAATCCCTTACCATACTGCCTAATGCAGGACATAGTAAATATTAGTTATTATCATGATTGCAATTATTCAATTTCCTGTACTGGTTTGTATGACCTTGAAGCCATTGATTATAGCTTATAGCTCTATACCTTATCCCTCCTTGCATCCCCAGGGCCATATGAATTAGAGTTGTTTACCAGAACTTTCTTGGTAACAGTGAGGTATGAGTAAGACTTCAGTATCCTTCCTAATGATGGGCTCTAAAACTGGGAGCGTAAGGTAAGTGCATCTCCCTTTGAGAAAATAAACTGTGCACTTTGGTCAGTGAATAAACTCTTCCAGCTTACCAAATAGTGATTCTTGATCCAGGACAAATCCATCACTAGGGCTGCACCTGAGTTTTCAGAGATAGCTTTCCTCTTTTCTGTGTTAAGATAAAAAAGAAAAAGAAATGGTCAGAATAGAAAGTTAAGCACCAGCTGAACATGATAAGAAATAGGACTGTGTGGGGCATTGCTGGATGAAGGAGTAAATAAAACAGAAATGAGCCGAAGACAGAGTGAGAGCTGTTCATTTAGAGGAATCCTGTGCCCCCTCCTATTTTTTAAAACTAGTCCACTGGTATAATTTCAGTGGACTCTTGGTGGAAAATACGTCTCTGTCTTCTCTCTGCTCCTGTAACCAGCTGACTCTCCAGTTTGCCTCTAGAGATCAGAGCAGTAAAACAAGACCAACAGAGGCTAACATATTGGTGCAAGCAACTACTCATTACTTCACTCCCCCTTAATTTCTTTGTTGGATAAGTCAAGATTTTTAGCCACAGAGCTCACTTACCTTGGGAAATACAGGGCTGCAGACGGTAGCAGAGGACTGAGACCTTGCCCCTGCTCACCCCTGACACAAGACTTCCAAGAGTCATCAGGAAGGGGTGTGCTTTTTCTCTTATTGGCAGAAACAGGGGCAAAGGGGATGCTGGAGACAGGGAAAGACCTCTGACCGTGGAATATGTATGCTCTGAAGGCAGCCATTCTTTTTTCAGTTCTGAGGCCACCTCTCACTCTCTCTCTCTCTTCCCACCTGCCTCCATTCCCTCTCTCCTCTTCCAAAGCCTGCTCAGCCTTCCATCATAATTTAAATGTCTCTTCCTCAGGGAAGTCTTCCCTCACTGCCCTTGCGAGCTTGTCTTGCTCTCATTCTCTTCACGGCACCCTCCACTTGTCCTTCATAACACTTATCACAGCCACAGTACATGTAAATCCCATTGTCCTCTACACTGAAAACTCCAACAAGAGCAGTCACTGAGATTGTTCTGCTCATCCCTCCGTTTTCTGTGCTCACAACAGTGCCTGGAACCTGGTGGTGTCACAGTAAATGTTTCTTGAACGGATCCTGGAAGTGGAAATTAAAAGGCCTGGGTGTTAGGCGCCACTCTATCATTGACTTGTGTGTGACCTTGAGCAAATGTTTTCTTCTATAAAACAGTTCACAGCTACAAACGTTTTATGTGCCTGATTCTCTTTAGTCCTCCCCGTGACCCAAGAGCAGATGAGCACTATTTGTTATCCACATCTTGTAGATGAGAAGACTAAGACTCGGAGGTTAAATAATGGGTCCAAGTTCACACAGTATTCAAATCACGCTATAGGGATGCCTCAGTTTCCCTACCTATGATGAGAAGGTGTTAAGCTAGATAACTTCGGAGATCCCTTCAAAGTCCTATTTTGTAAAAGTGTGCAATTCTGATATTAAACTGGAACTGGTAAAATAGAAGGGCTGGGGTGGGGATGGATATAGAAAGATCAGTTTAAAAATGATTGTCATGTTGTAGGTCTAGGAATAGGAGGGCTGGGGGACAGGGCCAGCAGTAAGAAGGTCCACTCATAAAAGGGGATGTGTCTATTCTCATTCCGACTTACCCAAAAAGTTAAATGACTCCAGAAGCTTTAGTAGCTGACACAGCACTTGCTTTATAAGATTTGACAAAGATCAGGCAGGAGTCAATCGTCTGCCCAAAGCTAAATGATACATTCTGAATGTGGCATATCATTGACAGTCGCTCTCTCTTACTCCCCTTCCTAGCCAACCATATTGTTCTGTCTCCTTGCTCTGGAATTTCTTGCTATCTGAAAGCAAAGCAGATGAGCTATGCCCGGTGAAGAGTGAAAGCACAACTCCTGTACCTTGCTTTGCCCACTGCCTCTGTTTAATTGTGCATGACTTCCTGAGTGATTGGAGATGTTGGATGGGAAGTGAGGAATGTGCAGATTCTCCAGCTCTCTCAATGGGTTCCATCTGGCTTTGAGGAAGCTTGGATTCAAACCTACCGTTGTAAGCAAGGACAGTGATACTGTCCAGGGGCAAGGTGAGAATGAGCCACCAGGAAAACGGGTGGGCGGGACATCCCCTGGATTTCTAGGGCTGGCATCCCTTGCACTGCAGACTGTGGGTGCTGACCAAGCTGCTGATGCGGTGGGTTCCTTCTCAGCTAAGTCACTAACTCCTGTGACCTTGATAAATTCACTCTCCTGGGCTCAGTGCTTCTCAATCTATAAAGAGAAGATAATGGAGCATTGCGGGGGTGCAGAGGCTTAATTATTGTTTGCAGAGGACTTGGATATTCCTGGATGAATGGCGCAATCAAGGTGCTGTGCAAAATATTATCATTTTGCATGTCAGTTAGCAGGATGGCTTACACCTGTCATTGCATCCTGGGTGAGTCTTAATAGAAAAGGTGCTGTAGCTGTAGAAAGAGGAAGAAATACGAGGCTAGAGAATGGCTATTCTGTGGAGATAACAGCTTTTCAGTCCAATTGACCATCCTTCAAAGTTCTTATTATTCCCAGGGTTAGGTACTGTGGCAGATTAAAGATGGCCACAAATTCTTTGATTATCTTCCTATCAAGAAGTGTTCTTCCTTCCCTTGAACCTGGGCTGGACTGTGATCACTTCAACTACTGGAGAACAGTGGAAGGGACATCAAGAAGAGCCTAGTCTTGCAGCCAGAGAACTAGTAGCATTTGTCTGGGTCTCAGGGAGCCCGGGACTCTCATGTGAGAATTCCAACTAGTCTGCTGGAGTGTCCAAGTGAGCTCATCCTGTGAGTACATGGAGTGTAGTCATCAAGGGACTAGGTATGTGAGCAAAGCTTACATGGACCTTCTTGGAGCTCTAGATCAGTCCAGCTACTGGCTGAATACCCCTGGGTAACGCAGTCGATGCCACATGGACCATAAGAATCATCCAGTTAAGCCCTGCTAGAATTTCTGATCCACAAAATCATAAGATATAATAAAATAGGGATTTGGATGTGAATCACTGGAGCTCATGGTCTTTCCATGGCAATACCCACTCTCCTTGGCCCATCTTTCCTTAGGGCCTTCCCTGGTACATGAGGTATTGACTTTAATACTTCATTTTTTTGGAGGGGGGCTGAGTACTGCCCAAATTTCATTCTTATGCAAGCACAGAAGGGGATTTTGTCATTCAGCAGTCAATAATATGAATTAGCTCTCAGATCTTTATTTGTAGATTATTTTTAGCTGAAGGGAAGAAGTGATCATCTCTAATAATGATCACTGACATGTATTGAACAATTCTCTGTGCCAGGCTCTCTGCTTTATCTCTTTAAATCCTCACAATGACCCACGAGAGATATACTGTTATCTCTCTTCATTTTACGGATTAGGTCCAAGATCACCTAGCTGGTTCACCAAGACTAGATTAGCCCCATGCAGGTCCTGTTCTGACCAGTTCTCAGCATAGTGGATCCATGAGTTTCCTGTATAATCAGCTGTATGGGGATGCTACTGGTCTAAGCCAGCTCTATGCAAGGAGCTAATTTCAGTAGAACCTGGGCAGGTTGTTGCTTATGCCGCCCAGGTCAGTCATTTGCTTCCCTGTGGTCAAACTGCCACCACCCTGAGAAGCATGGTGCTCAAGGAGCAGAAACTTGGCTCCTGACCCCCTGTACTAATTCCCAGATTGGTTGCTGTGGAGGTGGGGAGGGTGGTTGCTGCATGCTGACACCCACTCACTGGGGACATGTGAATCTGAGCCTACATACTTACCCTTGGTAGGTGAACTACAGTATCTTCAAAGGGTCTCAGAGATAAAGGGACATTAAGTAATGATTTTTCCAGACCCTTAATTTCAGATAAGTGAATTACTTATTCTCTTATGGATGGTTTGTAGACCTCATCCACCACCACCCTCTCTGTTGCTCACTGCTCTGCAGTGCACTGGCTTTCCTTCTCTTTCTCAAAAACCCCAAGCTTGGGTCTTCACTACAGCCTTGGAACTTGCTGTTTCTTATACCTACTTTTCCTCCACACTTTTCCAGTTGGACTTCTTTTATTTAGATGTCCCTTATAGAACACTTGCTGTATACTGGGCATTGTCCTAAGCCTTTATACATATATATTCACTTATTTAAATCTTCACAATCATCTGAGGAACCTGAGGCACAGAGAGATTAAGTCACTTGCCCAAGGTCACACAGCTGGAAAGTGGGATAAAGCCAGGATTTGAACTCAGATTGTCTGGCTCTGGCACCCATGCTCTCAACTCATACTGTGTTGCCTCTCCTTTCTAATGTTCAGTCCCGAACTTAAGGTCACATTACACTGTTCTTATTACACATTCCACAGCACTTATCATGATCTGAATTTGCCATATTTGTTTGTTGCTGGTTGGTTACCTGTCCTCTCCTCCCAGGACATGTGCACCCGTGAATGTGGGTATGTTGATTTGTCCTGTTTGCCACCACATTTCTAGTATCTTTGGTAAGTAGTAGATAGTAGACAGAGGCCCACAAAATTGAGTAACTTTGTGGGGAAAAGGTGATTGGGCAGGATGGTATCCTGAAATCAATCTGATTTCTACTTTGTTTCCTTTTTTTTTTTTTTTTTTAGATTTTATTTATTTATTTGAGAGAGAGAGAATGAGAGACAGAGAGCACGAGAGGGAGGAGGGTCAGAGGGAGAAGCAGACTCCCCGCCAAGCAGGGAGCCCGATGCGGGACTCGATCCCGGGACTCCAGGATCATGACCTGAGCCAAAGGCAGCCGCCCAACCAACTGAGCCACCCAGGCGCCCCTCCTTTTTTTTCTCTTTATTATTCTTCACTTTTGCTCTTTCTTGGAGAAGTGGTCCTTTTGAGTGGGAAAAGCACAAATCTAGCAAGAGCAGATCTGGCTTTGAGTCTATATGGGTCCCTGCCAACTGCTGGTGGGAAGACCCTGGGCAGGCCAGTTAGCCATTCGGAGTCTGTTCTCTTCTCTGAAAAGTGGTTTGAGGCTTAACTAGCGGTTACACTAGACTTAGCTCATGTGAATCCATCCTTGTCTGCCAGGCGCTGAGCAAAGCCCATGACATGGATTGTCTCATTAAGTGCTCCTCAGAACCTTATGAAGAAACTGAGGCACAGATACGTTTGATATCTTGTCTAAGGATCATATTTTGAACCCATGCCTCTATCTGATTCCAAAATCCAAGCTCTGAAGCCCCAAGAATGCGTGTCTAAAGTGCTATGAAAATGTCGATGATTATCATGGGTATGAAATGCTGCATAGTGTGGAATTGGTGGTTGACTGGTGGGGCTAAATCTATAGCCAAAAGCAGCACTGTGTTTGGCCCCGCTGTGGGTTGAAGTTAGCATCTTGTAACAGATGTGCTTCACCCTGGCAGGGGGCTGACAGGATAATAGACTATTGCTCCCAAGTTGGCAGAATGGGCAGAGACAAAGCAGGAGAGAAGAAAAATGAAAAATAAGGTTAAAACATCTGAATGTTCCACAGAGCAAATGCCTCCCTTTCCTGCCGAACATTAGCTGCCATTTAAAGAAAATTATGTAGCTCGGCACTTCCATATAATAAATTGGCTTACAGCTGGTGCAGTATGTTTCATATATTTTTAAAAACAAGAGCAATATGTTGGTAGAATAAACACAGTTGTACTTCACGTAAAAATTGAGATAGATATTAAAACGCCTGTTTCCTGTTGTGTGAATGAATAGGAGGTATTAGAATCATTTTTCCTGATTCCAGTAATACATGTTGCTATTGAAATGAACAGTTCACTTATTTAAAAAAAAAGTCATGGGCACCTGGGTGGCTCAGTTGGTTAAGCGACTGCCTTCGGCTCAGGTCATAATCCTGGAGTCCCGGGATCGAGTCCCACATCAGGCTCCCTGCTGGGCAGGGAGTCTGCTTCTCCCTCTGACCCTCCTCCCTCTCATGCTCTCTGTCTCTCATTCTCTCTCTCGTAAATAAATAAAAAATCTTAAAAAAAAAAAATTAAAAAAAAAAAAGTCATGAGGATTATTAGCTTCTTTGCATGACAGTAGTTCCTCATACATTTTTAATGTTTTAACCTGGAAAGCTCATTGACGTTCCATGTTGGAAAGACATGGAGTGCTGTGTTGCAGTGTGGCAACTTAGGGACTCGCGCACGTCAAGATGGCGGGCAAAGAGCGTCAGGGCTGTGGGGGCAGAAGGCACTGATTCAGCTGTGGTCCAGGCTGACTCAAACATTTTCATAACTCAACTATTTACTTATCAGTATGGCACCTTAGGAGGTAATAAAAACATTTGCATAATGTGCTATAGTTTACGCAGGCTGTTGTGTACTTTCTTTCATTTGAACTTGGAGTTTATTATCCCCATGACAAATGTAGAAACTGACATGCAGGAAAGATGTGACATGCCTAAGTTCAGATGTGACATGCCTAAGTTCTTGTCATTAGGTCCCGGAAGATCCAGGATTTGAACTGTCTTCTGACTAAAAGATCTGTTGAATTACATTCCACTCTGATACTACTACTATTTTGTCTGATTCCATGATGGGGAATAGAAACAAAAGATCTGGCCTATGAATCCTGTGATATTGCTAGTGTTTTTAACATCAGGTCAGCTGACAAAAAAACAATGTAGTTTGTCTTTTCGGAATAGTATATAACGTTTTTGGTATCCATTCATTCATTTATACGTAGCACCAATATTTATTTAACATCTGTGTTAAATATTTATTTAACATGTATGAACATCTTTAATGTTCCCAGTTGCACGATCTATGTTAGAATAAACACAAGCAGAGGAATATTATGCAAGAAATAAAAGAATGAGGTAAATCTCTATGCAGTGAGAAATCAAGGTTTCCAAAGCTTATTGTTGTACAGAAAGAGGAAAATGCTTACAGTAGATATAATTGATATTAAAAAATCAGGGAAACAATAATATGTATGTTTGTGTGTATGTATATCTATTGAGAGATACCTACATACAAAGAGAAAGTCAGACACACACCCACATACACACACTAAAAAATGAACTCAAAGATTACATACCAGTGGTTACCCCCCTGGTTGGTGGGGGAAGGGTTGGAGGGTTAACAAACGTAACAGACGAAGGCTCTGCTTTATCTATACTTTTTGAATTTTTTACTCATAGACTAAAATTAAAATAAAAACTGTTTCATCTTATATGTTACAGTGAAGAACACTTATTTCTCAGAGGTAACAGAGGAATCCAAGCTCTGTATCTCAGTCAATTAGGGCTGCGATAACAAAGTACCATTGACTGCTGGCTTATAAATAACAGAAATTTACTTCTCACAGTTCTGGAGGCTAGAAGTCCAAGATCAGGTGCCAGCTTGGTTGGGTTCTGGTGAAGGCCTTCTTCTGGGTTGTGGACTACTGACTCCTTGTTGTATCCTCACAGGGTAGAAAGAGGGCAAGAGAACTTTCTGGGGTCTCTTTATAAGGGCACTATCCCATTCATGATCTAATTACCCCCAAAGGCCCCACCTCCTAACACCATCATATTGGGGGTTAGGAGTTCAGCATATGAATTTGGGGTGGGGGGGTCACAAATATTCAGCTCACTGGACTCAAATATATAGCATGGTTGCATCTTCATAAAAACAAAGTTTTACTCTAGACCCCAAACAGCCTTTTTTCTTTGTCTTCTCATACTGAAATGGCTAGAATAAAATGGAAATTACCAGTGATATATCAGTTTTCTGATAAAAGAAAATTGTTTTCTCATTTTAAATAGTAAGCTTTTTCATGGGACCTTTGCATATAATTTTGGAGAGCTGGCTGGACGGTATATGACATTAGCTGGGCTAGGGTAATTACATTATTCTTGGAGCCATATTGTGATTTCAGGTGTTACCTGTCACTTGCCAACTTCAGTAGCTCTTGAGGAAATTGAGTGGTCCATGATTCATTGTTTTCGTATAACACCCAGTGCTCCATGCAGTATGTGCCCTCCTTAATACCCATCACCGCACTAATGATGTACTGTATGATGACTAACATAATAAAATTAAATTAAATTTAAAAAAAAGAAAGGAAATTGAGTGGCCATGGGGCACCTGGGTGGCTCAGTCAGTTAAATGTCTGCCTTCGGCTCATGTCACGATCCTGGAGTCCTGGGATCGAGCCCCACATTGGGCTTCCTGCTCTGTGGGGAGCCTTCTTCTCCCTCTGCCCTTTACCCCACTCATGCTCTCTCTCTCTCAAATAAATAAATAAAATCTTTAAAAAAAGTTGAGTGGCCTTCAATGGAATAGATTGAACACAGAGACTTCCCTCTGTTCTTTCAAAAAAAAAATTACATGAAAATTGCTAAATAAGGCAAAATATTACTGAATACCGTGGCAGTGGAGGTGCCCCACTCACATGTCCCTTCAGAGGAACTGGTGTGAGCAGCGTCACTGGCTGACAGGTACCAGCTGTTATACTTTCAGATCCACTGTGTCATTCACGCTGACATCACATTCCTGCTGGGATGCTCCCTGGCCCTGACCGACAGGGCAAAGGAAGTAGAGCCAGGCCACTTACGCCCAGTGCAGGACTTCTCCTATGGGCTTCTCTGCCTGGGGGTTCTCCATTGGCCTGGCCAAGGCTCCGTTAGAACTGCGCCGGAGTCCGTGCTCTTCCTACCCGCCTCCCTGCCCTCCCCCCTTCCTTTCAGAGGTCTCAGTATGCTAGCACCCTTCAAAGGCTCTCCCCACCTACTCTGCCTCGATTTCTCCCTCTCCCTTACCCTTTACAGATGTTTCCTCTCATTGCTTGCAAGTCTGATTCTATCTTGTCATCTGCTCCTCAGAGGACCTGAGCTGACACAGGGTATAAACAAGACTTAAATCCTTGAAACAGTGACAACGGGAATGGGGATTTCAGCAATCTTCGATCATAGTTTGGAAGATGGAAAGTAGACAAACGAGTAGGAAGTGACTTAGCAGAGTGGAGAATGCCTATAACCTCTCTGCCATGGAGGCTGGGGTGGGAAGCATGTGATTCAAGCTGAACAATTCCAGAAAGTCTGGAATTAGCAGCACCATGTGTCTTTCAAGCTCGTGATTCAGAATGGGGCTAAAATCAGGGGGTTGTTGGAAGGTCTGAATAAGGAACATTTATGCCAGATCACAAGATCCTTCACCCCCCCCTAGCTAGGAAGGAAAGAGATTTAAGCTCTTTAATTCAGAAAGGCTCTCTACCCCTGGGACAGCAGGCACAGCAAAGACAGAACAGGATGTCTGCATAGGTGAGAGCATGAGAATTCCTACCACTCTCTTACTGTTAGGTCTCTAGAATGCTGGCACCAGCCTTATGTAATGCAGACAAGAGACTGGAGGCTTTCTCTTGGAAAAAGTTGTCTATGAAAAAAATAAAGTGGTACTGACATCAAGAGGTACCCCAAGGAAATTCAAGGCCCTTGCTTATTCACCCTATAATGCTCTGCTCAGTCACACGTAGTTTTCTATCAGCTTTTTAATGCCTGTCTCTTAAGTATGGCTGAACAACCAAGGTTAGCCAGACATGAAAACACGAAACACACACACAAAAAGAATGTAACAGAAAACAGAGAAGTGACAGAGAACAGAATAAAACCTAGATAAACCCAATCATAACTAAAATTCTTAGATAAGAGAAGGAATTGCAGACAAGAAACAAAAATATAAAAAATAAAAGAACGTTCAAAGAAGGAGAAACAAGTAATGCAAATTTAAAACAGCATAGCAGAAATTATGATTTCAATACAAGAGTTTTTTTGAGATAAAGCTACAGGGTTTTCCCATAAACTAGGACAAAAAGAGATAGAAACTATGAGAAAAGATTTATAAACTGGAGAATTTGTGTAAGAGGACTAACATCCGACATCAACAAACTCCAAATGGGAAGACAGATAAATTGAGGGGAGGAAATAAGAAAAGAAACACAGAAAGATTGTCCACACACAAAAAAAGTGTGCCTGACATTCCAGATTAGAAGTTCCCCTGAGTGCCAAGCGTAACAATTGCCAGACATACATACAGACTTTCAAACACTGGGGAGAAAGAGAAGTTTTCTCAGCTGCCGGGAAAAAATTGGGAACGATCTGGGTTAAAACTGCTCACCAACATAATTGCTAGTTAGATGGCAATAGGATAATACTTTTAAAATTCTCCTCAAAAGTGGTTGACAAACTAGAATTGTATACCCAATGAGACTACAAGTGAACATGTAAACCAACAATATTTTTAGGGAAGCAAGTTCTCAAAAATTTTATCTACCAAGAACCCTTTGTCAGGAAGCTATTGGAGAGCATGCCCCTCCAAATGAGAGAGTAAATCAAGAAAAAGAAATGAAGCAGGGGATTCAACACAGGAGTGAAGAATTCTCAGATGACGGGGAAGGAAAAAAAAAAAAAAGCAGGCTTGGAAAAGAACCAGCTGAGATTAGAACTTGGTGGGAAGGTGTGGGAGGGGGGCAGGTGTTTCAGGAGCCATATCTCCAAGAGAAAAAAACAAACAAACAAACAATGAATTGGATAGATTTACTGATCCTTTAGACTCTATTGAGGATCAAAGATCTGGGGGTAGAGTTGGAGATACATATGTAAAAAGCTAAGCAAACAAATGAAAGTAGCCATTATTAACTCCTAACTCCTGAAAACACCCATTTGTATCAGAAAGGAATTCTATGAAACACTGTGTGTTACAGCTATGCACAAATAACTGGAGTGAAAATGATGTGAACATTGCTATTGATTAGCCTAGGAAGTATTATATGACTTCACTGGGAGGGTGGGGGCAGCAATTGGTGTGGGAAGAAAGGGTTTCAGAGAGCGAGAGCATCATCGTGTGTAGTAGGAAGTCAATAAATAAATGACAGAAACGGGAAGTAAATCAAGGATGGCAGCATAAGCGTGTTATCTAGAATATGGAAGATAAATAACAGAAGAAACATCTGAAGATTTGTAAGTAGCTACCTGTGGGAGCTGGAATTGGAGGAGAGCAAGGGCGGAGCAGGGCACAGCTCCTTCCATGTCTAAGCCTCCTGCTCTTTCTTCACCTTCTAAACCATACAGAAAACTACTTTGATAAAATTAAGAAATAAATTTTATAAAAGGCATGGATTAGAAAAAGGGGGGGAGAAGTATCCCTCCCTGCCACCAAGGATTTTTTGAGGTAAAAATTTCCAACTTCCCTATCCCCTTCATTCCTCTTCTGATGTGCTCTGGGGAAGGCAGTAAAACAGACCCTTTCAAGATCAAAAGTTCTGAATTTAGCCTCTTTGCTTTGTTTCTAAAACCCATGAAAATTTTTGTGCACTGTCCGATTTTTTTTAAACAAAAATCTTTCAATTTTTGGTAAAAAAATCAATGATCACAGCCATAAAAATAGAAGTGCTGATCTTAGTCGATGTCCTATGTATGCAAATAGCCAACCGGTAATACAATAAAAAAAGATTCAGTAATTCAATATAATATGAATGCAGAAGAGAAAGGCTATTAAGGTCTTTCTATGAGGCAGACACTGGGCTGAGCACTTTCTATGCACACTGTCATTTAACCCCTACAACAACTCCAGCAAGTACTATGGTCCTCAACATCTTGAGAGCTTCCCAAGGCTAACAGGGTCTAATTCCACACATCTCACTCCTCAAAACCCTATGTAAATTCCAGTTCCTCGGGCAGTAGTGGCCAAAAGGGGCATGCTACCTTAATCTAATTAGACCTCACCGTCTAATTCAGTCCACATAGCAACTTTGGAATGAATGCAGGGCAGGCATTCGTTTCTCCATTTTACAAACACGAAAACTGAAATTTAAACAACTCGAATGATTTGTTAACATATCCCCAGGGTAGTAAGGGACATTGCTGGAAAGAACCCCAGTCTTTCAACTCTGAGCCCCAAGGAAGGTTATCAATTAAGGAGACATATTTTTACCTTTGTTGTGGTGAACTTACAACTCAAACTATGATAGCCCAGAGAAGCTGTGTACCTAGCTCACACCCTTGCATTCTTTGTAGATATCAGACCAGGGAGAATCTGCAGCTATAATTCTCTGGACCTCATTTGAAACACATATACATGGTTTTTTCTTTATGCAACAGTGTTCCTTTTTCATATAATTGAAAGTCAGAATTATTCCAATCAACTTGGACTCATTTCTGGTAATTTATACCCTTAACCATCCAAATGTCATATTTCTAGCAGGAGCCTGAGAATGACAATCACATGTAGAATCAGAATGCTCTCCAGGTCCATTGTGTATAACTGGAGAGCAGGGAGCTTTGCAGGGGAGCTCTTAAATTCCGGAGCAAGACTATAATTAGCTGTAATAGGACCCAAAGTAACTTCACTATCATAATTCTCAGCAGGAAAACAATTACCTTGCAGCTGTATAACTAGACAGACATGCTGTAAATACAAAACATTCTCTGGAAATATATGCTCTATATTTCTAAATACATGGAAAATTAAGTCAGACACTTCCTTTCTGATTGTAATTCAATGCACTATTATTTTCTTTTCCTCAACAGTTTTTTTCTTTCCTTTCCCTTCCTATATGGTTTCCTGCCCAACTTTAGATATTCTATTTTAACATATATGGTTAAGAAATACATATCTCACTTAGGAAATATAATAAGGGAAACAATGATGAAATCTGGCTTGTTCCAGACAGGCAATCTGGGGCCAAGAGAGCCCTGGTGTGGAATCTGGGAGACTGGATTTTTTTTAAATTGGCATAGAGTTGACATATAACATTGTATTAGTTTTAGGTGTACAACATAATGATTTGATCTATGTGTGTATTGCAAAATGATCACCACAATTAGTTAACATTCATCACCACACTGAGTTACAAATGTGTGTGTGTGTGTGTGTGTGATGAGTGCTTTTAAGATCTCTCTTAGCAATTTTCAAACTTACAGCACAGTATTGTTAACTATCGTCACCATGCTGTACATAACCTCACCAAGACTTATCTATCTTATAATTGAAAGTTTGTACTTTTTGACCACCTTCACACATTTCGCCCACCCCTACCTCTGGCAGCCACCAATCTGTTCTCTGTATTATGAGTTGGCTTATTTTTAGATTCCACATATATATGAGATCATACAGGACACATCTTTTTCTGTCTGACTTATGTCACTTAGCATAATGCCCTCCAGATCCACCCATATGGTTGCTAATGGCAGGATTTTATTCTATTTTGTGAGTGAGCACCATTCCACCACACATACACACACCCACACCCACCACATTTTCTTTGTCCATTCATCCATCCATGGACACCTAGATTGTTTCCATGTCTTAGCTATTGTAAATAATCCTGCAGTGAACATGGGTTGAAGATATCTTTTCAAGACAGTGATTTGGTTTCCTTTGGATAAATACCCAGAAGTAGAATTGCTAGATCATATGGTAATTTTATTTTTAATTTTTTGAGAAACCTCCATACTGCTTTCCAGAGTGGCTGTACCAATTTCCATTCCCACCAGCAGTGCACAAGGGCTCCTTCTCTCTACCTCCAATGCTCATTTTCTTATCTTTTCCATAATAGCCATTCTAACAGGTGTGAGATGATATGTCATTGTGGTTTTGATTTGTATTTCCCTGATAATCAGTGATGTTGAGAACGTTTTCATGTACCTGTTGACTATTTTATGTCTTCTTTGGAGAGACTGGACTTTCTATCTAGTCCTGCACCTAACTGGGCCAATCATTTTATCCTGAAGCCATAAAATGGCAGTTTATGTATCAATTCTGACAAACAGATGACAGATGACTTTATTATAACCTGTACAGTATTCGTGGGGGAGGAAATGAGCCAACCTTTAAAAATCAAGGGATTTCATTTAAAAAATCTTGATTCCTGGCTTATCGTGAAAACATCAGAATATGTGGCCCCAGTAGGTCCACAATTCCTTAAGGCAACTGTCAGCAATAACTGGGTAACCACTGCTTCCTTTGGGTGAGGCATCTGCTCTCCAGTTCACCACAGAATTCACCCGTTCATTTTGCTCATTTAAATGATCCACCTTGTAATCAGTTTCCTCACTTGTAAAGAGGGGAGGTTGGATTGAATGTTGCAAATTGGACCAGTTACGTATTCATTCACCTTTTAAAATCTAGGACTAACTAAAAGACTGATTTAGAATTGACTAAATCATATAAGGATTTTTAAAAGCCTAAATCATGTATTTTTCCTCTTTTCAGTTTGGGTTCTTACATTGCTGATAGTCTGTTTTTACCCCTGGGAGCAAAATAATGATAAATCACAGATGCCTGCAGAAAATGCAGTCTCTCTCTGCTTGAGAATTTACACCAAGTTAAATGGGTAGGTACTTACACATAAAGCTGTTTAAGCACTTGGAAATCTTCAGGTTTAGTGGGGTTAAATCAGAACTTGACATCATTTTAACACAGTTTTATCTTCCTACGACCTCCAAGGATCCTCTATAATCCTAAAATCATAGCTATTCCAAAGGAATCATTTCCTCCTGCATTCTGCTCTACAAAGGCTGTGCAGCAAAGAGCATCCCAGGCACCAAAGAGGGAAAGAACAAATTCCTGAGTTCAGATGTGCCAGGTTCGGCCCCACCCACAAAAGCCTTGGTGCTCTTGGCCCCACCTTGGCCCCACTCAGGCCTCCATGCAGAGAAAATGACCAATGAAGATGGAATTAGATTTCACTGTGAAAAAAGTTACAGCTTCAGGGTTCTGAGACTACAACTACCCTGCCTCCCCTGCCCCCCGCCATGACTTGCCATCAGGATGGAGAAGGGCATGAAGGATTTTACAAACCATCAATACTGTGAATATCTTTGGTTCAGTTATCAAAATGGAATTCTCAATGGCCAAGCTTTCTTTTCTAGCAGGTTGACTGAAGAAATGGACTTCCATTATAAGACTTGGGTGAAATACATTACTCCCTAATCAATTAAAATATTTATCTGTGGATTATTTGGGGTTTTCTCTGGAGACAATAATGTTACCTAAAAATACCAATTGTTTTGTTTTTTCCTTTTCAATTTCCATGCTTTTATATACCTTTTATGCTTTTTATCACCTGAGTACATAGAATAGGATCTTCAGCATCAGACTGAATGGTTTTACCATTTTACCATTAGCTCAAATCGTTGTTTGTGAGTTTTTTTGCATGTTTGTTTATTTTTTGATATGTGTTATCAGGCTAAGGAAGTTCTTTCTACCCCTGTATGCCAGGAGGGTTTAACATGAGTGAATGCGGAGTTTTATTTATTTTACTTTTTCACCCCAAAAAGTTTCCCTCTGTCTGATTGCCTTAGGTATTCCTGTCACTGTACTTAGAATTTAACATGAGCAAAGCTGTCTTGGTTGCACTCTCTTATGTCTGGCTTCTTTTCATCAGTATAAGGTTTTAAAGCATTCATCCATGTGTTATTTGTGTCAGTAGTTTATTAGTTTAAAATTTTTTTAGATATAATTCACATAAAATTCACCATCTTAAAGTGTACAATTCAGTGGTTTTTACTATATTCACTGTATTGTGCAACCATCCCCACTGTTCCAGAACATTTCATCACCCCAGAAAGATACCTCCTACCCGTTAGCAGTCACTCGCCATTACCCCTCCTCCTATGTCCCCTGACGACCACTGATCTACTTTCTATCTTTATGAAGTTGCCTCTTCTGGACACATATATACATGCAGTTATACAATCATGGAATCTTTTGTATCCAGCTTCTTTCACTTAGTATAATGTTTTCAAGGTTCAGAGTGGATGGTGAACTTCATCTAATCTTTTTTTTTCCTGCATCTATTAAGATGAGTCATGTGATTTTTCTTTTAATTGGTCAATATAATCAACTACATTAATTTAAGTTTAATGTTAAGTTAACCTTGCATTCCTAGGGATATCCCAACTTAGTCCTGATTTCTTTTTTTTTTTTAAGATTTTTTTTTTTTTAATTTATTCATTCCAGACACAGAGATACAGAGAGAGAGAGAGAACATGAGTAGGGGGAGAAGCAGAGGGAGGGGGAGAAGCAGGCCCCCCGCTGAGCAGGGAGCCCGATGTGGGGCTCGATCCCAGGACCCTGGGATCATGACCTGAGCCGAAGGCAGACGCTTAACCATCTGAGCCACCCAGGTGCCCCTAGTCCTGATTTCTTAATTAAACTGGGTGCCTAATTCATTTACTTCTAGCCTTAATTTACAAAATGTGTATTTAGAGGTGCCTGGCTGGCTAAGTCGGTAGAACATGCAACTCTTGATCTCACAGTTGTGAGTTCAAGCCCCATGTTGGGTGTAGAGCTTACTTAAAAAAAAAAAAAAAAGAAAGATGGGGCGCCTGAGTGCCTCAGTTGTTAAGCGTATGCCTATGGCTCAGGTCATGATCCCAGGGTCCTGGGATCGAGCCCCATATCGGGCTCCCTGCTCTGCAGGAAGCCTGCTTCTCCCTCTCCCACTCCCCCTGCTTGTGTTCCCTCTCTCGCTGTCTCTCTCTGTGTTGAATAAATAAAAAATCTTTAAAAAAAAAAAAAGAAAAGAAAATAAACTAAATGTGTATTTAAAGCTGTTTACATATTTTCCTAGTAAATGTTGCTCTCACTATACCCCAGAGGTTTTAATATGTAGTATTTTAAATGACATTCAGTTTTAAATTTTAAAATTTTCTAATTTCTATTATGATTTCACACGGGCCATTAATGTTTTTAATGTGCCTTTGAGTTTTCAAATATATGGACATTTTATATTTTGCTAGGTTTTAAAAAAATATTTGGAATTTTAACTTAGTTGCATTGTGGTCAGAGGATTTTTTGGTAGCAAACTAATCCTTTTAATTTGTTGATTTTCATGTTAATTGTATTGTTTAGATTTTCTGTATCCTAATTTTCTTTTTAGTATGCTTAATCTACCAGTTACTGAGAATGTTCTTCATTATGGTAGGTTTATAAAAATCCTTTTGTAATTCTGCACATTTTGACTGTATACATTTTGAAGCTATTAATTAGGTCCATATCAGGTTAGAATTATGTCTTTCTAGTGAGTAAAACCATTTATTAATAGTGACCCTCTTTATCTTTATTAATGCTTTTTGCCTGATATCTAATTTGTCTATTATTAATATAGTTCTCCTAGTTTTCTTTTATCATTTTCCTAATGTATATATTTTTCATACTTTCACTTTTTATATTTAAGTTCTTTTGTATTATTAAATATAACTCACTTTAAAAAGAAATAGGAAAAAAAAAAAGGAAATCTCTTATGTAGTTGCAAAAAGATCATACAGCTGGGATGACACTTCAGAGATGTCCCAACTGGGGTAAGGTTGTCTGACCCCATAATCCTGCATCAACCAGACTACCCCCAAGGAGAAGGCCATATACCTGAGCTGAGGGCAATTCTTGGAAAGGGACACAGCTCTGAGCCATCAGCAAGCAACACTTCTAGATACTGATGGAATGGCTAGCTCGATACTGAAGAGCGAATCAGGGAGGTACATCCATAGCCTCCACTAGTTAATTGTATGCACTGTTCAGACCTGCTTGCTTCAGATAATAAGCTCATTAAATCTGGCACCAATTCTTCCCAGATTCTTTGTTCTTCCTGGAGAAACTTAAAAGAGCAGGATTAGTTGAGTAGACTGCAGTCTTGGCTATGGTAGCTGGTCTCAGAGTCAACTGAAACTCATTTCTTTCCCCCTTCTTTCTCCCTGGGTGTATGTCTTTTGCTTAGTTGCTTACCAAGTGAGATGACAGACCTTCTTGGAGTACTCTGAGCCTCTGCTCACTATTTTCAGGTTGTGGCAGCTGTACTTGTCTATTGGCCTTCAAAATTGGCAAGGGAGTACCAAGAGATGCTCTTGGAGATCACCTGGGTGCCAAATATACCTCCTCCTGATGACCATTTGCAGAATGGTGACACTTCTTTGCCTGCTGATTTGTTGGTAAAAGAAGCCTAAAGAGTTAGGGTGGCAATCACACCTTAAAGTCTAATAGAACATTTGCAGTGTCTTCTGGTGGAAGCACTGCACTCTTAGAACCAGGACCCTTAGGTCTGTAAAGCATAGATTTTTTAAAATGGTATGCACAAATTCCCCAGGTTGGTCTCTGGGAATGATAGTTTGCAGAACCACTCCAATTCCATTTCTTAGTTCCAGGACCCATGCATTCTACCTATTGTGCGCATAGCACCACATAATAATCATTAAGTTAGGGTGTATTTCCCATAGTCAGTGTATCATCTCCAAGCTGGTCCCTCAGGCATGCCTTCAAAGGGCCATTCTACACTCTATCAGGCCATCAGCTTCTAAGAGTAAGGTATGTGGACAAGACCATACCTTTCATTTGCCCATTGCCTTTCTCTATTGGTCTGAGGCAGTGTTAATGGAATCCCCTGCTTATGGGCCAAACTCCCTGAGTCCTCATATGGTGGTGCTGGTTGAGAACTTATGGGAAGGAATGTTAAATCCATACCAAGAGAATTTTTCAAGTTGCTTCAAGATGAATTGCTACCCCTTCCAGGGTGGAAGGAATCCAGTATAATCAACTTATCACCAAATAGTTGGCTCATCTCCTGGAATGGTAGCTAGATTGGGGCTCAGTATGGTGTCTTTTGGTGGGAAGTTGTACATGTGGCATTGGCAATAGCTAGATTTGCTTTCCTGAGTGTCTGCCCTTACTATTGGGCTAATGCCTAGCCTCCATCCCAGCCACTGTGACTATTCCATTTGTGGTCACACTCTACTGGCACTGCAGTGGTCAATGACAGAGGTTGGATGATGTCACCTTGCCAAGTCATCTGGTCTATTTCCTTGCCAGTACCTCTTCTGTTGTTGATATTCTCTGGTGGTTATTAGATTCTGAATCAAAGATATTTACTATCTGTTCCTACCCCTTAGTTCATCCACATACTTCTTCCTCAGACACCTTTGGTCCTGATCTTTGAATCTTTCTCTTTCCAGCCCACTTTCTTCCCACACAAAGAGGATGACTATTAGCATCACCTACAACTCTGCCCACTGAGGGGACTTCTTCTCACCATTGCCTTTCTGGGACATTCCTGAGTGAGGCAGTAATAAAGCAGTCCATTTTCAGCTTGTATTCACATACTGAGAGGTTTGGCCCATGAATCATGCTTGGCCTTTTTCTCCTCTGCTAGCTGGTCATAAGGGACCTCCCTGCAACATGGCCATACATTTGAGTTGAAGGAGAAGAACCAGTGTAAGACATGTGGACACTGTGGAAATCTGCATTATCAGCTTGCACTTCTTACTTATGCCTTCTGGCCCTGTTCATGCTTGATCCCATATATACTCCTTCCTTACTTCCTCCCTCCCTCCCTCCTTCCCTCTTTCTTTTTTCTTTTCTTGTCTTGTCTTTTCTTTCTTTCTTTCTTCTTAAAAATATACCACAATTTATTTCTTTTAAGATTTTATTTATTTATTTGAGAGCGAGAGCAAGCACAAGCAAGGGGGTGGGTAGAGGGAGAGCTGAGCAGGGATCCCAATGTGGGACTCGATCCCAGGACCATGGGATCATGACCTGAGCTGAAGGCAGATGCTTAACCAGCTGAGCCCTAAAATATACCACAATTTAGCTAGAGTGTATTATGCTAAGTGAAGTCAGAGAAAGACAAATACCATATGATTTCACTCATACGTGGAATTTAAGAAACAAAACAGATGAACATATGGGAGGGGGAAAAAGAAAAAAGAGAGAGGGAAACAAACCATAAGAGACTCTTAAAGATAGAGAACAAACTGAGGGTTGTTGGAGGGAGGTAGGTGGGGAATGGGCTAGGTGGATGATGGATATCAAGGAAGGCACCTGATATGAGCACTGGGTGTTGTATGTAATTGATGTATCACTGAATTCTACTCCTGAAACCAATATTGCATTGCATGTTAACTAACTAGAATTTAAATAAAAATTTGAAGAAAAAATAAATGCAAATAACTGAAAAAATAAAATATAAAAAAATAAAATTCAGACTAAAAAAAATTACCACAATTTACTCATGTATTTCCCTATTAATGGGAATTTGGGTTTTTCCAATTTTTACAATTACAATTTTGTTGAGATTCTTTGTACATATCTATTTGTTCACATATGCAAGAGCTTCTATAATAGTGTATGCCTAAAAAAGAATTGCAATAAATAGGGTTTGTGCCTTCTCAATTTTATTATGTGCTATATATATTTCCCTGAGTTTTAGTAGAGTTGAACATAAACGGCCATTTATTGTTCTTTTTCCTATTCATCTCCTTGTCCTTTATTCTACTGAAAGTTTTTCTTTAATATTTAGTAACACTTTCACTCATTTCTCTCACTGCCCACCCCCTGCTTCTGGCAACCATTAATCTGTTTTCTGTATTTATGAGTTTGGTTTTATTTTGTTTTGTTTTTAGATTCTATATATAAAAGAGATCACATGGCATCTTTCCTTTTCTGACTTATTTCACTTAGCATTATGCCTTTGAAGTCCATCCCTTTTGTTGCAAATGGCAAGATTTCATTTTTTAATAACTGAATAATATATATAATATATAATAGCAATAGATGCAATAATTAATAATATATAGTATATGCCATACATATATATTTTATATACAATATATATTTATATATACATACTTATTATATACATTTATATATAAAATGGTGTGTGTGTGTGTGTATATATATATATATATCTCAACAATTTCTTTAGCCATTTATCCATCAGTGCACATTTAGGTTGTTTCCGTATCTTGGTTTTGATAAATAATGCTGCAATGAACATGGGGTTGCATATATATTTTTGAGACAGTGTTTTCATTTTCGTTGGATAAATACCCAGAAGTGGAATTGCTGGATTGTATGGTAGTTCTATTTTTAATTTTTTAAGGAACCGCCATGTAGTTTTCCATAATGGTTGCCCTAGTAAACATCACCACCAACAATACACAAGGGTTTCCTTCTCTCCATATCCTTGCCCATACTTGTTATTTCTTGTCTTTTTGATAACAGTCATTCCAACAGGTGTGAAATAATACCTCATTGTGGTTTTCATTAGCATTTCCCTGATGATTAATGATGTTGAGCATCTTTTAATGTTCCTATTGGCCATCTGTGTGTCATCTTTGGAAAAATGTCTATTCAGATCTGCCCATTTTTTAATTGGATTGTTTGTTTTTTTGACGTTGAGTTGTATGAGTTCTTTATGTAATTTAGATATTAACCCCTTATGAAACACATGATTTGCAATATTTTCTCCCATTTAGTAGATTGTCTTGTCATTTGTTGATGGTTTCCTTTGCTTTGTAGAAGCTTTTTAGTTTGATGTAATTTCACTGGTTTATTTTTGCTTTTGCTTTGGGAGTCAAATACAAAAAATCATCACCAAGACCTGTCACGGAGCTTACTGCCTTGTTTTCTTTCAGGAGTTTCATGGTTTCAGGTCTTATATTCAAGTTTTTAACCCATTTTGAATTAATTTTTGTGTATGGTGTAAGATAGTGGTCAAGTCTCATTCTCATGTGCCTGTCCAGTTTTCCCAGCACCATTATTGAAGAGACTGTCCTTCCCCCATTTTATATTTTTGGCTCCTTTGTTATAAATTAATTGGCCATATATGTATGGGTTTATTTCTGAACTCTCTATTCAATTCCATTGATTGATGTGTCCATGTGTTTTTATGCCAATACCACACTATTTTGGTTACTATAGCTTTGTAATAGAGTTTGAAATCAGGGAGTGTGATGCCTCCAGCTTTGTTTTTATTTCTCAAGATTGCTTTGGCTATTCAAGGTTTTTTGTGGTTCCATTCAAATTTTAGAATTGATTGTTCTATATATGTGAAGAATGCCATTGGCATTCTTTTGGAGACTGCATTGAGTCTGTAGATTGGGTTGTATGGACATTTTAAGGATGTTAATTCTTCCAATACATGACCGTGGAATATTTTTCCATGTATTTGTATTGTCTTCAATTTCTTTTCTTCATGTCTTAGAGTTTTCAACATGCAGGTCTTTCACCTCCTTAGTTTAACTTATTTCTAGGTATTTTATTCCTTTTGATGCAATTATAAATAGGAATTTTTTCTTAATTTCTCTTTCTGATAGTTCATTATTAGTATAAAAAAAGACAACAGATTTTTGTGTATTGATTTTGTATTCTGCAACTTTCCTGAATTCATTTATTAATTCTAACAGTTTTTTGATGGAGTGTTCAGGGTTTTCTTTTTTTTTTTTTTTTTAAGATTTTATTTATTTGCGAGAGAATGAGAGACAGAGAACATGAGAGGGAGGAGGGTCAGAGGGAGAAGCAGACTCCCTGCTGAGCAGGGACCCTGATGTGGGACTCGACTCCGGGACTCCAGGATCATAACCTGAGCCGAAGGCAGTCGCTTAACCAACTGAGCCACCCAGGTGCCCGTGTTCAGGGTTTTCTATATATAATATCATGCCATCTGCAAAAAGTGACAGTTTTGCTTCTTTCCAGTTTGGATGATTTTTATTTTTTTCTTACTTAATTGCTCTGGCTAGGACTTCCAATATGATGTTGAACAAAACTGGTGAGAGTGGACATCCTTGTCTTGTTCCTGATCTTAAAGTATGAGTATGATGTTACCTATGAGCTCATCAGAGATTGCCTTTATTACAACGAGGTATGTTTCCTCTACACATGATCTTTTGAGAGTTTTTTTTTTTTAAAGATTTTATTTATCTGAGAGAGAGAGAGCACAAGCAGGGGAGCAGCAGAGGAAGAGGGACAAGCAGACTTCCTGCTGAGCAGGGCGCCAGACGTGGGACTCAGTCCCAGGACCCTGGGATCATGACCTGAGCTGAAGACAGATGCTTAACTGACTGACCGACCCAGTCGCCCCCTTTTGAGAGTTTTTATCTAAACGTTAAATGGATATTGAATTTTGTCATGCTTTTTTCTGCATCTATTAAGATGATCATATGATTTTTACACTTCATTTTGTTAATGTGGTGTATCACATTGATTGATTTGCAGATGTTGAACCATCCTTGCATCCTTAGAATAAGTCCCATTTGATCTTGGTGTATGATCCTTTTAATGTGTTGTTGAATTTCGTTTGCTAATATTTTGTTGAGAAATTTTGCTTCTATGTTCATCAGGGATATTGACCTGCAATAATCTTTTCTTGTGGCATCCTTGTTTGTTTGATATCAGGGTGATGCTGGCCTCATAAAATGAGTTGGGGAGAATTCCCTCCTCTTCTGTTTTTTGGAAGAGTTTGAGGATTGGTATTAAGTCTCTGATGTGTGCTAGAATTCACCAATGAAGCTATCTGGGTCTGGACTTTTGTCCATTGGGTAGTGTTGGCTGCTGATTCAATCTTCTTACTAGTAACCCATCTGTTCATATTTCTATTTCTTCATGATTCAGGGTTGGTAGGTTGCATGTTTTTAGCAATTTATCTATTTCCTCTAGGTTTTTCAGTTTGTTAGTGTATAAATATTCATAGTCATCTCCTTATGATCCTTTGTATTTCTGTGGTACTGGTTGTAACATCTCATCTTTAAGATCTAATTTTATTTATTTGAGCCATCTCTCTTTTTTTCTTGGTGAGTCTAGCTGAGGTTTTTCAATTTTGTTTATTTAAAAAAAAAAAAACTTAGAGACTAGGAGCTGGTTCTTTGAAAGAATTAACAATATTGATAAGCTCTTGGCCAGACTTATCAAAAAGAAAAGAGAAATGACCCAAATAAATAAAATCATGAATGAAAGAGGAGAGAGCACAACCAACACCAAGGAAATACAAACAATTGTAAGAACATATTATGAGCAACTCTATGCCAGCAAATTAGATAATCTGGAAGAAATGGATGCATTCCTAGAGATGTATCAACTACCAAAACTGAACCAGGAAGAAATAGAAAACCTGAACAGACCTATAACCACTAAAGAAATTGAAGC
>NC_138375.1:42845750-42935053 GCF_054177405.1 Leptonychotes weddellii
GGTTAGCCTGGTGGTGGGTATTGAGGAGGGCACATTCTGCATGGAGCACTGGGTGTTATGCACAAACAATGAATCATGGAACACTTCATCTAAAACTAATGATGTAATGTATGGGGATTAACATAAGAATAAAAAAAAATCTATTTTGTCTGATATAGGGGTAGCTACTCAAGCTTTCTTTTGCTTTCAGTTTGAATGGAGTATCTTTTTTCATCCTTCATTTTCAGTGTGTGTGTGTCCTTACATCTAAAGTGAATCTCTTATAGACAACACATAAATGGGTCATGTTTTCTTTAATTTTGTTTTGTTTTATCCATTCAGCCACTCTATGTATTTTGTTTGGAGAAGTTAGTTTCTTTACATTTAAAGTAATTGTTGATACCTATAGGTATAAATTTATTGCCATTTTGTTAATTGTTTCTTGGCTTTGGTTGTAGTTCCTCTCTGTGCCTTCTTCTCTTTCTCTTTCTTTGTGGTTTGAGAACTTTCTTTAGCGGTATGCATACTTTTCTTTTTAACTTTTGTGTATTTATATTATTTTTTTGCTTTTTAGTTACTATGAGGCCTACATATAATAACTTGTATCTGTAACAGTTTAAGTTGATAACAACTTATGTCTGCATTCTAAAGCTCATTTTCACTCTATCCCTCAGGCTTTATGTTTTTGATGTCACATTGCATGTCTTCTTATCTTGTGTATCCCTTACCTAATTGTTGTAATCACGGTTATTTTTACTATTAGTGTTTTTTTTTTTTTTTACTACTATTAGTGTTTTAACTTTCATACTAACTTTATAAGTGATTACCACCTTTACTATATATTTACCTTTCCAGTGAGATTTATTCTTTCATATGGTTTCTGTTGCTAATATGTATCCTTTCTTTTCAGCTTAAAGAAGTCCCTTCAACATTTCTTGAAAAGCCAGTTTAGTGGTCATGAAGTCCTTTAGCCTTTGCTTGTCTTAGGAACTCTTTATCTCTCCTTTAATTCTGAATGTTAACTATGCAGATAGAGTATTCTTGATTGCAAGTTTTTTTTTTTCTTTCATCACTTTGAATATACCATGCCATTTTCATCTGGCCTGAAAAATTTCTGCTGAAAAGTCTGCTGATAATCTTATGGTAGTTCCCGTGTATATAACACATTACTTTACTTTTGTGCTTTTAAGCTTCTTTCCTTATCTCTGACTTTTGAGATTTTAACTATAATGTGTCTTGGTGTGGGTGTTTTGGGTTCCTCTCATTTGGAACTCTCTGAGGCTCCTAGATCTAGATATCTGTCTTTTTCCCCAGGTTGGGGGGTGGAGGGGATGCCTACAAGGGTACCCAGAAGAAGAGGAAGAGAAAGGGACAGAAAACTTATTTGAAGAAATAATGGTGAAAAACTTCTACCTTATGGTGGATTGTTTCAGGACCTTTCTAAACTTATGACTTGGTAGGTCTGAAAGAACCCAGCTCATGATGGGCAGTTCTGTCTGCATGGTCATTTGATGTTCTATGATTAGGTTCTCTGTCTTTGCCAGCATTTAGCTGCGTGCCAGGAGAAGCTTTTTTAATGGTGAATAGTTTTCTGCTTCAAATGATATGGCCTTTCTCTACAACCGTGTAGTGTTGATGATGTGATTCTTCTTTGAAGTGTATCATAACACTATACATTATCTTCCCACTTAAATATCTTTAAAACCTAAAGATTGATATAGCCTATATGGCCCATAAGTCAGGGCTGTTTGCACTATGTCATGGACCTGCTAAAGAAACCTTTACTGCTCTGAGCCCACTCAATGGAGGCAGCCTTCCTTTCAGTTGATAAATTGTTCAAAGTAACATTCTTAAGTGTTACAGCTATCATGTGATTGTGTTTTGGCTCCAAATCTACTTTTCATCACCCTCTTGTGATACTAAAGCTATATTTTGTAACTGTTTTTTCTTTTGCTAGTTCACATGTAGTAAAGCTTTGCCAGTGAACAGTGCTGGAAAGTGTTTTGGTTTTGTTTGTTTGTTTTCCTTTTTTCTAGTTCTGGTGTGCTTACCTTGCTTCTTGCCCCTCTGGCTCTTAGCTAGCATGTATGGCATCCAAGACATTCCTTGATTTCAGTAAGGATGATGGTATTATGGAGTAGTAGCAGAGGCCAAGTGGCAACACTTCTAAATACAAGCTGGCCACACCTTGCAACTATAAGGAGCAGCAGGGACATACTGGTAATTAGAATGCCTTGGCCTACAAAGCCCTTTGGAAGTATTTAACTGATTGTGTTGTCCCAGTAACAAAATTTATGGACAACTTGCTAGCATATTGCTTGATCCATATAACTAAAGAAACCTCTAGCTCTGATAACAGAAATCTTGAAGGACCGTGGACTATCATAAATTTAACCAGGTTTTGATTCCAATTGCAATTGACACCTCAGATATAGGGTTTTTACTAGGACAAAATGACATGGCCCTTGCATTTGGTATGCAGCTATTGACCTGGGTTATGATGTTTTCTCCATACCAATTTCCAGGGACCATCAAGAGCAGTATGTTTCTCTCTGCAGAGCCAACAGTATATCTTTACATCTTGCCTCAGGGTAACATCATAATTGATGCTCTCTGCCATAATATGTCTGCAATGGTCTTGATATTTTGACCTCTACAAAATACCACAATGGCCTACGACCTTGGTTATATTATGCTATTTTTATCTAATAAGCAAGAACTAGCAAGTAATTTGATGCCTTGGAAAAAATATATGAATGAGAGAGCGGGAAAAAAAGCCCATAAAATTTCAGGGCCCCACCACTTCAATGAAGTTTTTTGGGGGTTCATTCACTTGGAATATGTCAAGATATATCTGCCAAGGTAGAATACAGTTTGCTCAATCTTGTATCACACACCATAAAAAGAGGCACAAGGCTTGGCAGAACTTTTTGGACTTGGGAGTCAATATATACCACATCTGAGTGTGCTACTTCAACCTATCTACAAAGTCACCTTGTACAGTTGCCAATTTCAAATGGAGGACAGAGCAAAAATAAAAGCCTCTGTAACAATTCTAGGCTGCATTACAAGCTGCTTTATCACTTGGGCCTTATGATCCTACTGATTCAATTATACTTGAATTATCTGTGGCCACTAGGAATGCTGTATAGAGTCTCTGACAAGCACCAATAGATCACAGCATAGATATCTATAATGTTGAAGCAAACCTCTGCCCTCTTTTTCAGACCACTATTATCATTTTGAGAAAAAGCTTCTTGTTTGTTGCTGGCCCTCTGTGGAGACTATATGCCTAATGATTGGTTCATCAGATGACCATGTGACCTGAGCTTCTTGTCATCGACTGGCTGTGTCTGACAAACCTTGCCATAGGTTGGGTATGCATACAATCACCTGTCAAGTGGAATGGTAAATGAGCGGCTGAGCTCAGACAGGTACAGAAGGTATAAGTAGTCATGACCAGATAGCAAGAGTAATGGCAGTAATGACCCCTGTTGCATTGTCTCCTCTCCCAAAATCCATGTTTGTGCCCTTTGGGGGAGTTAGTAAGAGTCTTCTCTGCAGTGGATGCACTTTGGGGGGCACTCACATGAGACACAAATATCTTTAAAGTCCTTACCCATTTAGGATTCGAACTCTTAGAAATAAAGGTTTGTTCACTCCACCAGGTGAAAGCTGACCAGCTTAGGTTCTGGCTGAGGGCCAGGAAAATATGGAATGAACAGTGGAAGAGGGAAGTCACAGACATCAATTCCAGCCTCTGTGACCACTTACAGAAACAAGGACTATTTTCTCTTTGCTTGTTATATTTGTATATGCTAATCATTTTTCTTCTTTTTTCCCCCATTACTAATGTTTATATAACTTTTTGAGGTAAATTTACAGTTAACAGAATATTCATCATGACTCCAAATTTGAGGAGTAATTAATATAGTCTGACATGGATACAAAGATTGTGGGATATTGTGTCTCTGTTTCTTGGGGGAAACAGTGAGAACTTCTTCACTTGTACAAAGGATTGCTATATCTTATAAAGTAGAATGTATTTGGTTCATTGTACCTAAGTTCAAATGTCTGTAGGACAATGTGTAGAGAAGCTGGATCTTCAGAGGGGTGGACTGTGCCTGATACCAGTTTAAAGCCTGTCAGCTCCAAATCTATTTATCATTGCCCTGTTTCTAATACTGGAGTTGCATGTTGCAGACATTTCTCCTTTGCCAGCCAGCATGATGTTAAACTTTGCCAGTAAAGTGCCTAGAGGGTCACTGCACCAGAAAGGGCTTCTTCTTCTGATTCTGGTGTATATTCCTTGTTACTAGCTTCTAGGTGGCTGAACTGGTATGTGGGGCACCTAGTAGAGCTCCCTCCCAGTGAGTGTCATATTCTGCAGAATGTCCAAATAGTTTAGATCCAACAGTGGTCAGAAGACTTAGTGTGACTCTGAGGCAAGACTATAAATTTATACCGTTGTCATTTCACCCAGATGTGAACTTCCCCTGATCTTCCTTCCTGATAGGGATGGAAAAGAATGCACTCACCATACCATTGGCTACGTAACATATACCTGGGTCTGTCTTAATCTCTTCCATCAAGGTTTCCAATTTTGGCACATCAGGTACAATGTGGCTAGTTCACTTTTGTTCTCTAGAATCCACATAGTTTTTATAGTGGCCAAACTTGAATTTATGAATTAAGTAGGAAAAATAATGAGTGCATTATCTCTGCATAATTTAGATTTTAAATTTGGCATCTTTGCTATGGGACCCCACTGCTCCACCCTTTTAATAGAATTTTTGATTTATTGTCTTAGCCAATTTCAGAAGTTTTCACTTGGCTTTTCTTACCATGACAAGACAAGGAACCAATATGGGGGCCTCTCAACTACCAAGTATACCTATCCTAATTATACAGTCACAGACTTAAGACATATCCACTGGTTGGGTCCACTGGCCAAGTAGATTTATTGGTAACCAGATGTGGGCCAATACTCCATTTATTGCCTGGTTCTCCCAATATGCCCCCACTCAAAAAGGGGGTGGGGCATGATGACACTTAAATTCCCCAGATATGAGTGCCAACTCAGATCCTGTGTCTGACAATTCTTGAAATATATGAGTATTCCTCTTTTTTTGTTTACTGGATTAAATAACAGTAGATCTTTGGGGGAAAGGACTGTATATACTTGCTGAAGTATTGTTCTGTCCTTCCTCCCAGGGACCTGGCACTATTCAATAATTAATTCCTTTCTCAACACTAGTTTGGACCTGAAAACTAGGAAAGGAACATTAGTTTTTATTTGGACAGTGGGCCTCAGTCTTTTTGATATTTTTTTGATTGCATATTATAAGCCAGGAGTTGGCAAAATTATTCTATAAAGGGCTCGATAGCACATATTTTAGGCTTTATGGGCAATAAGGTGACTATCACAACTAGTAAGATCTTCCATTGTAGGACAAAAGTAGCCATAGATAATATATAAATGAATAAGCAGGGCTGTGCTCCAATAAAACTTTGTTTATGGATATTGAATTTGAATCATATAATTTTCACATTTTATGAAATAGTCTTGGGATTTTTTCAGCCATTAAAAGGTGTGAAAAACATACTTGGCTCATGAACTATACAAAAACAGGTGGTAGGCTGGATTTGACCTGGAGGCCTTAGTTTACTGACCTGTGGTTTAAGAACTGCCATTGTTGGCTGCCCATTGTTCCTAGGGATGCTGTGTTCTTTTGATTGTTTTTTAGCTCTCTGCATGCCGGACCTCCTTGGCTGCCTCTATGACTATAATCGCAATATGATAATTGTGCTTTGATTCTGATAGTCAAACACCACCACTTGTATTTACTATCATCCTCAGTGCTATTAGGGAGTCCAATTTGTAAAATAATTTCCTGTTAATTCTGGTCTAGAAAAGGACAGTCACCAGTGAGCTTCTTAACTCACTAGTATTGCCAAGTGCATTATAAAACACGATATCCTCCGTGTTCTCTACCTCCTCACACAGAACACAGTTGGCTGTTGGTTTTTAGCCTTATATAATAACTATACTCTAGGCATGCACACATTTTTTTTAGCCTTTTGATCTCTCTTTTGATCATCTGCCATGATAGTTCTGGCATTTTTATTTCATTAGTTTAGGCCAAACTGCTAAGAGCCATCCTAACTCTGTGTTATTACTGTCTCCTTGGGTCTTTGCCAGCATATTCAATCCTCTGTCGTGGGAGAGGATTTCTATGATGGAAACTCCCCTTTATCCAACTTAATGTTCCATCCCCCTTATCAGCAACCACAGGATTCGTCACCACATATATTCTCTCAACTCCTAGTAGTGCGTGTTGGCTATGATTCCTTAATTCATGCCTATTTTACCCAGTTAACTATCAAATCATCAGATATTATAAACCATAATCTCTACAAGTCTCAACTTCCCATCTATAAAATAATGTATATCCTCCATAACATTTATTTGAGAATAACAGAACTCCTGTTTTAACTCATTTTGGCAGAAAAGGATTTGCTAAAAGATAGAATCTTTATGGAGGGAAGAGATCCAGCCTTGGAGACTACACATCTGAGAAAAATGCCCAAATTACTCTATGTCTCCTAGTAGAGACTCTTGCGGCCCCAGTCGCTGGAAACAGATATGTAATCTAGCATCACAGGTAATGTGTGCAGTGCTACGCACAAACCACTGTTTCTGCCTTCAGCACCTGTTTATTCTTCATGCTCACCAGAAAGTAGATTCCACATGCCTGTGCCCACACATTGTTCCCTTCTGAACAGAAGCCCAAGGGAGCATGACTGACTGAAGAAGCCTGGATGAAATGACTGTGTCCTAGTTGTCAGGAAGTCTGGGGGAAAAAAATGGCTCTAGGTTCTACTCTGGGAAAGCAAGATTCATAATGTGGGAAAACCCACAAACAAAGGAAGGCTTTAAATGGTGCTGAGTGGCCACACATATGACAAGAATGTACCAGAAAAGGAGAGCTATAAACAGGAGAAACCTAGTACTCAAATTAAGCAATCAATATCATCTCTAACCTCCTCCAGCTCTCACATTCATTGCTTCTATGATCCTAACAAGAGCATGTCTTTGCATTTAGAGAACATGGACACATAACATAAAATTATGATATTTATAAAACTCTTTGATATGATTTTATAAATTTGGCTGTCTAATTCCTTTTAGTACCAAATGCATGTACATACACACACACAAACACACACATGCATGCACGCATTTATATAACTAACCTGGTTTATCTGATTTTAAAGCTAATGAATAAACTCACTCTCCTGTTCATAAGGAGAAAATTTAGGTTACAGGTAAGATTATTTAAATATTTTAATTTATAAGGTGAAACAATTCTAGTCTCAGTTATTTTTCTAGGCATTTTCTCCAAACCTCCTTGGCTACCTAGTCAATTAAAAGATTTGGAGATTATTCAAGGAATTTAAGTTTTAGGTTACTTTTTCATAAATCAAGGTCACTCAAATTTCAGTTCAAATATCTGATCAGTTATCTTTCATCTCTCCACCAAAACACCTAAAGATTACAATTTACTCCTTTAAACAACAAACCTTCACTAAGAATACAATTCTTAACTGGGGAGAGGGGCATGCTCACTAATTGAAAATCATTATTTTAGCCCATCCTACTTCTTCATCCTTTAGCAGCTTGACAGAATGAAAATGGCATGGGGTGTGCATCTAGGGCAGACTACATAATATCCATTCTTCCTTTCTTCCTCCTGTTAGATTCTGGAAGCCAAGTGCCCAGATTCCTTTGTAGCTGGAGGTAGATAAATTAAGTGAAAGTTTATAAGTGGAGCTGCTGAGAAGATATCTTAAAAGGAACTGACTCACCTGGGAGGTTTATCCTTTTTGTACCTTGCTGTTCTCCTTTTTATCTCCCTGAAATTTGGAGGTGATGGCTAGAATTCTTGCATCCATCTGTCCTTGAAGATAAAAGCAGTGCTGTGGATAGCTAAACAGAAAGATAGAAAGATCCTGGGTCCATGAGGGCTTCATGGAACTGCTATACCAGCACTGTGTAGCTTACCTCTAGACTTTTCTTTTTCCCATGAGAGTAAACTGCTACTCTTAAAAACAAAATAAAATAAAACAAAACAAAAAAACACCTTTTTAAAGCTGCTGTCTGTATTAGTATCAGCCAAACACATTTCTTAACCAACAAAAATCAGATTCAACCTGGTTAAAATCTCTTGGTTCTATGCCTCTCTAGCTGTGAAGTTCTGAGTCCATTATTTACATCCCTGAGATTCATTTTTATTATGTATAAAATTGGAGTGCCTATTTTATTGGGTTGCTCTGAGATGTCAGTGAACAAATATATAAGCAGAATGCTGTCCAGTTCCTTGTACAAAATTGATTCCCAGTGAGTGTTAATTCTTTCTGACTTTCTCTTTGTAGTTTCTCTTTTAGTGGAAACTTTGGGAGCAATAAAATCTTCCTAAGGGGCTACTGAATCATAGGACATAAATGAAATTTTATATTGTAAAGTTTTGTGAGAAGCATATTTTGTTTAATTTATTTGAAAATTAGTTGACTTTATATAGGTTATATTTAAACTTTCTATTAATAAGAACATATTTGACTAAACAGGCTACCTTTTTAGTTAAGAAACATGACACTGCTAAAAGAAAAATAAATTCTCTGAAACTGGAGGGCCTCAAAGGAAGGCGGCTGACCAGGGACCCAATTTCAAGCTTGTAGGAGGAATTAAAATTTCAGATCTGGGTTGTACTACACTAATGTTTCTTAGTCTTTAAAAATTCATGGACCCTAGTGGTTTTCCTCATTTTATACTGTGTATATTTTTTACCAGCCAAGAAGACTTTGCTGACCTTTACTGACCATGAACTTTACTAAATGTTATAAAAATAATAGGTATATATGCTCCCCTTCATGTACCTTTTCCCTCTTCCTCCCATGGAGAATTTTTTTGAGTACAGTACAAGGATTAAGAACACAGACTTGGTGTTAATGGATCTGGATTAGTTAGAGATTACTAGATACACACATCTTAAACCACACTCATACATTGCTAACAGTGAACTATTCGGCAAGGTGGTAGGTCAGTTATGGAACTATTTTATATGGAGACGACCCCTCACATTATACCTTTATATAGCAGGGGGCTATGTTCTAGTCTCCTTGTAAGGACTGAGGTTCTGGAGTCTACTGGAGTCTAACCCAGCAGAAGCCTCCGATTTCTCATCCTTCATTTAGGGAAAGAACAAATTTAGTGGTAGTAACAGCAGCGTTATCACGAGGAAGAATAATAGCCATAATAATAACGTCCTTTATCATTTTCAAATTATATGCACTGTGGCTGCTAGGGAGGCATGCCACGCAGATCCCCTTTCAGGGGAGAACCTTCTGTGAGGAGTCTAATAAACTGAAAGCTTCCAGCTGCATAGCTTTTGGGATCTGCACACAGCTGTAGAGCCAGGCCATTCCTGCCCAATCGGGCACCTTCTCTAACAGGCAGTCTGTGCTCCCAGCTCTCCCCTGGCCTGCCTGAGATTTTCTCAGAACTGCACTTCAGCATGAGCCTCTTTCTACCCAAGTGGCCATTCTTCTCTCTTCCCTTCTAGAGGTGTCCAACTTGCACTGGGGCCTGAAGGCTCTTCTTGGTCACTCATGTTCTCTTTCTGCTTTATCCTTCTGTATCAGTTTGCAGGGCGGCCCTAACAAAGTATTACAGACTGGGTGGCTTACACAGCAGAAGTTTGTTCTTTCACATTTGTAGAGGCTACAAGTCTAAGACCAAGGTATTGGCAGGATTGGTTTCTTCTCAAGTGTCTCTCCTTGGCTTGTAGATAGCAGCCTTGTCACTGTGTCCTCATATGGTCTTTCTTCTGTGTGTGTGTGTTTGAGTCCTAATCCAGCTTGGATTAGGGCCCACCCTAATGACCTTAATTATTTCTTTAAAGAGCCTATATTCAGGGACCCAGGGATGCCTGGGTGGCTCAGTCAGTTAAGCTCAGGTCATGATCTCAGGGTCCTGGGATGCAGGGGGTCCTGGGATTGAGCCCTTCTTTGGGCTCCCTGCTCAGCAGGGAGTCTGCTTCTCCCTCTCCCTCTGCCCCTCCCCCTGTTCCTCCCTCTCCACCTTCTTTCACTCTCCCTCTTAAATCAATCAAACATCAATCAATCTTAAAAAAAAAAGAGCCTATATCAAATTCCATTATGTTCTGGGATACTGGGATTAGGACTTCAGCATACGAATTTGAGAAGAGCACAGTTCATCCCATAGAACCTTCATAGGAATTTCCTCCATTAAATCTCTTCTCGTGCTTTTCATTTTGTCATGCATTTGCTTCCCAGGACCTAAGTGACAAACTAACAAAGATGATTTCCCCCAATCTCCTGATCAACCCTGTTTTAGAAGTGAAAGGTGAAATAACTTCGACAAGCTATCATTACTATTACAGATTGTGCCCCAAATCTACATCTTCTCTCAGTCTAATGCCTTTTTTCCTACATTTTCCTGGAGTAAACTATTTGTTTCACATAATTGAACAAAGATGCAAAATTTTCCCTCCAGGCCTTCTTACACTGAATTGGCAATAACATTATATAGTTTGGCGCATCTTTAACAAACTCACATTTATTTATCATTTTCTGTACTTTAATTACTAGTAGCCTTTCCTTTTTTATTTTAAATGAATACCATCTCTAGACTTCTGGTTTGAAGGCTGGGATTTTGTCTTTCCCCCCTCTGTTCTCCTACAATGTCTGGGAGAGTGACTCACATGGTAGATGCTCAGTGAATACAGCTGACTTCAACAACCACTGATTGTGTGCTTGTTTTAACCTGCATTCCTAATACCTAACGCAGCACCTAACGTATTTCTCAATATATATGTATTAAATGGAAAACTTGTTAATATTTACTGAGCAATTACTAGATGCTAGACATAGCATTTTCTCACTTCAAACCTGTGACAGGAGGTACCACTATGATCTCCATTATTCGGACGTGGTTTGAGGGGATTCTACTGCTTGTTAATGCCACATAGTTCGTGATGGAGTTAGAATGTAAACCAAGGCTGTTTGATTTAACAACTACTTTATACTGTAGAGCATCTTCAGTTGCTCAACGGCTTTACCAACACAAAGACTGTAGAAGAAAACTAATTATAGGTAATGAATTATCTTTAAAAACTTGGAAACAACTCCTTGGCCTATATTTTCCAGTCATACAAAGTAGCATGACTCATTAACAGCAGGATTCCCATTGTTGTGTTTGCAGGATTAGTTATAGCGTTATAAGGTATCCTTGAGAGAAACTAAAAATAGTTCTTCAAGACTTTCAGTGAAGAAAAACTTTGGGGAAGGATTTATAGGAAACAAAGTTGACCTTTAATTCTTACTTTGGTCATGGACCATTTGATTTGACAGCTGATGGAAAATTAAAACTATAGTCAGATTTTAAGTTTTTCATTAGAAAGGTTACCTTCTAGTGGGCATTGTGAAATAAGACTCTACCGTGGTCAAAAGTAAGAGAGGCAACAACATGTTTCATTCAAAAAAAATTTTTTTTTTTTTTTGAGGATCTAACTATGAAAGGGTACAGGGTGGGAGCTAGCAAGAGTCCAAAAAGGAATCACTTCCAGTCACTGTCTTCCAGGAGTTTGAGGTCTTGTGGAAAAGACTGACGTGTAAATTAAATATCCGAGCTATTTTCTGAGTGGCCTCTGTTTTTCAGACACTGTGTGCTAAGGAGGGCCAGTGATGGAAGTTAGGCGCTCATCATGTGTGTAAAGTTTACAAGGATGCCCCAAAGTCAGTATTCAAGAGAAATAATATTTTATGTAATGTTTTAAAAATCAAAATAAATGCAAGCAAATCCATGGTGGAAAAATACCAAATTTTAAATAAAGACAGGATCAGTATTACTGATTTTTCCTTTTGCCTCAGGCTCAGCACGGCACTGGAGCTGAGCACTTGACATATACATCAAATGCGTGTGTTTCTGCCATCCAAACCACTTGCCTCCGATTAATTTCTCAGGCAGACGACTGGAAATTCAGAGGAAAAAGGTTTTTCTTTAATGCAGTGGTTAAAAGCACAGGTTTCTGGCTCAGCCACACCTGAGTTTGAAGATCATCTCTGATGTTGATCCACTGTGCTCTTGGGTGAGGGGCCTCATCATTCTGAGCCTCTGTTTCCTTTTTTTCTAAAATGGTGCTAATAGTACTTAGCTCCTAGAGTTGTTATTTTCAATGAGCTAATAATACATGTAAAATGCCCAACTAATGTATTTGATAAATGTTATCTACTATTATCATATCATAAATGACAGGATGTATTAAGTTATAGCAAGATTATATATATATATGTATATATATATACATATATATACATATATATGTATATATACATATATACATGTGTATAGAAATTATTATATATATAATGTATATATATACACATTATATATATATATATATATACACACACATATAATGCATTGGGATTGCAACACTGTGAGTCATTTATACCAGATTGTGGGGTGTGGGGTATTATTAAAGGTTTAACAGAGGCAGTTATCTTGAGTCTTAAGGAATGAGTAAAAACTTGACAAGTGAGAGAAGGCATTTGAGACCAAGTCTCTATTACAAGAAAGGCATGAAATCATGAATGTAAATGGCAAATTGTGAGTAGAGCATATAGTCTATAGAGGATGCTAGGAGGGAATGGAGATTAGGACTCAGAGTTCTGACTATTCTCTATTTAATGGGAAGTGCTAGAAGGTTTTTGAGGAGGGAAGTGCCATATACTGACCTGACTTTTAAAAAGATAACTGGCCCCAGGATGAACCACTGATGGCCGAGTTGACTTTTTCAGGAGTAATAAAACAATGTACATGGATATGGAGAATATTTCATAGATTATATGGAAGAAGAAACTGGTTTGAAGTTACATTTACTGCAAGTGATGTTTCTTAATGTTCCACTAAGGAGAATAGTAGATCATATTTTCAAAATTTTAATCATAACTGGAGGATTCAGGAAGACTCAAAATTCCTATTTCATAGAGCTCTGCTGTATCTTGAGGAAAATGTGGTACCAGAGACATCACGTAATTATCTTGGATCTACATCCCAGGGCTCAAGCAATGATTCCACCTAAAGCAGTCAGTTTGTGGGCACATTTTAACTTGTTTTACTATACTTGGATTTTTTCAAGTCTTAGTTATTCTTAAAATAACACTATAGCAAAATTAAGCAAAATGTTAAAAAAAATTATCCTTAGTCTCACGATTCTTATACAACCCTTTTATCCTCCAGACTTCCTGCTGGTTCGTTTGTATGTATGTGCGTTTTCACACAGTCGTAATCAAAGCACATGTATCATTTTGCATTCTTTTTTTTTAAGCCTAATGTTCAATTACAATTTTCATTTTTTTTCCCAAAAAGTACATAATCCAATAATAATCCACTCCCTCACCCTCCTACACTGTTGGTGGGAATGCAAGCTGATGCAGCCACTCTGGAAAACAGTATGGAGGTTCCTCAAAAAGTTGAAAATAGAGCTACCATATGATCCAGCAATTACACTACTGGGTATTTACCCCAAAGATACAAATGTAGTGATCGGAAGGGGCACGTGCACCCCAATGTTTATAGCAGCAATGTCCACAATAGCCAAACTATTGTGGACATTGCTGGACATTCATGGACTTTGTCCATAAATGGACAAAGAAGATGTGATATATATATACAATGGAATATTATGCAGCCATCAAAAAATGAAATCTTGCCATTTGCAACGACATGGATGGAACTAGAGGGTATTATGCTAAGCAAAATAAGTCCATCAGAGAAAGACGATTATCATATGATCTCACTGATATGAGGAATTTGAGAAACAAGACAGAGGATCATAGCAGAAGGGAGGAAAAAATGAAAGAAGATGAAACCAGAGAGGGAGAGAAACCACAAGAGACTCTTAATCTCAGGAAACAAACAGAGGGTTGCTGGAGTGGAGCGGGGTGGGAGGGATGGGGGGGCTAGGTGATGGACGTTGGGGAAGGTATGTGCTATGGTGAGCGCTGTGAATTGTGTAAGACTGATGAATCACAGACCTATACCCCTGAAACAAATAATACATTATATGTTAATAAAAAATAATAATCCACTCCCTCCTCACTAAAGGATGGGTAATGTATTAGAGAAAATAGAAGCGGTGAAAACATCTGCATTTGGAGTCATAGAAATTAGGTTTTGAAACCCAGCTCACTTTTTACTAGATGGTTGAATTTGGCAAACTTACTTATGCCTCAGCTTCTTTGTCTATAATATGCAGTAACAGTATGTTTCTCATGTGCTAGGAGGTGGACATGAGACATAAGTATCATAAAGTGCACATTTCTAAGCCTAAGTTAAATGCTCAGTAGAGGTACCAATATTATTATTCCCATCAGTCACTATGCCAGCAATACAGTTTTATTTATTAAAAACAATAATGTTTATTAAAGGCTTACTACTGTATACTAGATACTGTGCTCATCATTGTGGTTCCTGCCTTCCAGGGGCTCTCCGTGGAGGAGGGGCAACAGCTGTGTAACGGATGATTGCAATGAAGCATGTTAAGTCTATTTTTGGTATCTCTCTCCTGCTTCACACGTCCTCACATCCTGGTTTTTGTGCTGTCTTCACTGGTGAGCTGAAGGTCTTTCAAAATCCCTTTGCAAATTTCTCGAGTCAGATAATTATAGGTGCAGGACCCCTAGCTTTACCCTGAACACTTTCTGTGAGGAGGGCAGCCACGGAAGAGAGCTCTCTGAATAAAAGAGCAGGTGCTGCTGTCAGACTCCCGGCTTTCAAACACTAGCTTGGCCACTAGCTCCGTGTGAGATCTTAAGAGGATTTCCTGACCTCTCCAGCGGCAGTTTCAAGTCCCCATTGAATGGGACAATTCCTGCCCTACAGGGTAATTGTGAGCATTGAACAGGACAACCCTTGTGATGCTTTTCACTCAGGCCCAGCCCATAGTCAGCATATTGCAAATGCAAGTTGCTCTTATAATCAGTATGTATCTTGTAACTCCGAACTATCACTGGCTTCACCTCATCTGTGTGTTGCTCTGACTCATGAAATGCTAGCACCTTGAGAGGTAACCAGAGAGGTCTTACCACACCCAAAAAAGAAACTTGACACCCAATGTATTTGGCAAATGTTACTTTGACTTGACTTCCTTCATGATTTCCTGTTTATATCCTGCATCCTTCTCAAGTTTATGCTTCTTCACTGATCAGCTGTCCCTTCATCCTCTCCACCTGTCTCATGTCCCTCCAGTCAAGATGTGATATCTGACGGGTCTGCTAAGCAACTCCATCTGCAATCTGGCCAGATCGGCCATTGGCTTCGCAGACCTCACTGGATACTCTGGGTGCACTTCTCAGATGCCATACATGGTCCGTGTACCCACCACAGCCTCTTCTTGGCCCGACAGACCGTCTCAATTCCGTCTGCTCTTCTGCCTGATGGGAGGTTGCTTTTTTATTTCTACTTTGATGTTTTCGGTGGCAAAGAACAGCTGAGGGGCAGAGTATCAATAGGGAGTTGATTGTCCCGGGGGAAAAAAAGCAGCTCTTTTTCTTGGTATTCCTTTGCCTGTATGGTGTCTGCACTTTGCTAATTCCTGCTACTTTCCACATACACGCTGTCTGTAGTTACAATTACGCAAAGCCTGGCGATTCAGTGTGCAGGTGCTCCACAGCCTGTGTCCTCATGCCATACACATGTACATGGAAACGTTTTCAAAGATTTTATTTATTTATTTGTTTGTTTGTTTGTTTGTTTATATATTTATTTTAGAGAGAGAGCACAAGTGGGGAGAGGAGCAGAGGGGGCCACCCAGGTGCCCCGAACTTTTTTATTGACATAAAATTCACATAACATACGATTCATCATCTTAACCATTTTAAAATACACAATTCAGTGACTTAGTTCATTCACGGTGTTTTGCAACCATCACCACTATATAGTTCTAGAACATATTTTCCTCCCACCAGAAAAAATCATGTCCCATTTCCCACTTGCTCCAGTCCCTTGAAACCACTATCTGCTTTGCGTCTCCATGAATTTGCCTATTCTGGACGTTTCATATAAATGGAATAATGAAATATATGACCTTTTGTGTCTGACTTCTTGCATTTAGTGTTATGGTTTCAAGTTTCATCCATGCTGTAGCATGTATCACTCCTTTTATGGCTGAATAACATTCCGTTGTATAGATATATCAGATTTTGTTTATCCACTCATTAACTGACAAACATTTGAGCTCGTCCTACCTTCTGACTATTGGGAATAGAGCTGCTGTGAACATTCCTGTACATATTTTTTTTCAAATACCAGTTTTGGGGTGTACAGCTAGGAATGGAATTGCTGGAATGAGATTGCACATTTGCTAAACTCACAAAATCCATCTCTTCCATATGTAATTTAATCTCATGAGATTCCAGGGTGCTAAAGTAAATATTTGGTTCCATTGGTAGGCTGGGTCTCAAATTTTCATTCTGGAAACATTTTCTAGGAGAACAAATATCTTGCATTGAGGTAATATTTGTGTGACTCAAAATGACAACAACAAAAAGAACTCACATAAAACATGTTTTCCAAAGAAAATACTGTACGGAGAAAGCACTGTGAAAAAATTATAAAGATTTTGAAGTCCAAAAGAATAGTTCTGTTCTGCCTGGTTCACCATAGCCAGTGAATAATGGAATGCAGAATCTTTTCTTTCAGCAATTTGGAACTGGCTGGCAATCTTCATTTTGCTGCTCTCTCCTCCAACAAGCCAATGAATAGATGAGGAAAATGGATGGAAATGAGTATTTGAATCACCTCCTAATTGTTTTACTCAGTTCAAATGGCCACAGTTACCATACACACACTTTTCTCTATGAAGGAATCCCTAGATGATAGAAAACAGTCATCTTTTTGGTGGATTCCCTCATTCCCTCTGTTTCTGACCCATAAATAAATGGGTCCCATAAATAGTCCTCTACATCCACACTTGTATTTTGTTATTGGTTTCTAAACCTAAATCAAACTCTCCTCATGAAGTCTGATTTTATCTGCTTAGCAGAAATCGAATCTAATAGCCACTGAATACATGCTGTTGACAAAATAACATTAATCTGCACTCAGGCAAATGCCTATGCAATGAAGGGACATTTTAATAGTGGCATGCTGAATAACCAATTCCACTTTAAGACACAGATCAATATTATCTTGGAGATGTCTAAATAGCCATTAAATATGAACAGAACAGGTCTAGCAAGCAGAAAAATGAGAAAGAAGATTGTTTTTGACAACAACATGAGGTTTCTAATGATTTTGAATGGAACCTTGACCTGTCTGGAAAATTAACTGTTATTTTTTTCTCATTGATGAGTCTAAATTAATTAAGTTTTGTTTTCATTTTTGTTTTGTTATGGATTTTTTTCTGCTTTAAATATTTTGTTTTTCGAGGGGTGCCTGGGTGGCTCAGTCAGTTGGATGTCCGTTTCTTGATCTCTGTTCAGGCCGTGATCTCGGCTCAGGTCGTGATCTCAGAGTCGTGGGATCGAGCCCGCACCGACCTCTGTGCTCTGAAGGGAGTCTGCTTGGGATTCTCTCTTTCCCTCTGCCCCTCCCCCTACTCTCTTTCAAATAAATAAATAAATCTTAAAAAAATAAATATTTTATTATTTGAGTAAAGAATACTGTGTATTTCCTATAGCCTATTGCCTGGGGCTTTATGGTTGTTTTTGGCTTTTGTTTGTTTAATTTTTTAAAAAAGCTTTTTACTTTAGAATGGTTTTAGATTTATAGAAAAATTACCAAACTAGTAAGAGAGTCCCCATACACCCATGTACATCACACCTACTTCCCGCTTCTATTAGCATCTTAAATTACTGTGGTAGATATGTCACAATTAATGAACCAATAATACATTATGGTTTACTAAAGTCTGTTTTATTCAGACATCTTAGTTTTTAATCTAATGTCCTTTTTCTCTTCCAAGATTCCATTAAGATACCACATTGCATTTAGTTGTCATGTTTCCTTAGATGCATCTTGGCTGTGAGCTTCTCAAACTTTCTGTTTTTGATCATTTTTGACAGTTTTAGGTGCACTGCTCAGGTATTTTGTAGACTATCCCTCAAATAGGATTTGTTCGATGTTCTCCTCATGATTAGACTGTGGTTATGGGTCCTTGGGAGGAAGATCACAGATGTAAAATGCTATTCTCATCACATCATACCAAGAGTACATACTCTCAACCTGATATCACTGCTGATCTTAACCTTGATCAATTGGCTGAGGCAGGGTTTTTCAGCTTTCTCCATTATAAAGTTCCTCTTTTATCCTCTTTACATACTGTGCTCTTGGAAGGAAGTGACAATGTCCTGCCCACACTTATGGGATGAAGAGTTATGCTCCATCTCCTTGAGGGGGGAGTATGTACATAAAATGTTTGGAATTCTTCCAAATGGGAGATTTGTCTCTACTTATTTACTTATTAAGTCAATCATTTATTTATATCAGTGTGGGCACATTAATATTTATTTTAGACTTTGGGTTATAACTTAATATTACTTTATTTAATTTGTTGTTCCAAATGTTCTATGTTTGGCCATGGGGAGCTCTTTTAGTTGGCTCCTTTGTCCATTTGACATACCCCCAATACTGTGTGTGTGTGTGTGTGTGTGTGTGTTTTGAGCACTTTCTTACTTTCTGGCACTACAAGATGCTCCAGGCTCACTTTGTACATTTCTTGCCCTAATTCTAGAATCAGCCATTTCTCTAAGATGTTCTTTTTTTTTTTTTTAATTGGAAAATGGTATTAGAAACTAGGATCTGGGTGCTAGGCGTACTCATTGTTACTGCGTGTCATTGCTTTTAGGCCTTCTCAGATGACAGAGCAAGGAAATAGGTATGTGTATACTAATCTATGTTCACCTATCTATGATGATTTCTATATGTATCCATCTGTATTCTGTATGAGTTCATACTGATCTCTCCAACTCCAGTCCATTATCACATGGATCATTCTAACCTTTTCTCATGGCTTATCTGAAACCTCGCACTCTAAGAGTGAGAAGCCAGACTCCCACTATCAGTCCTTTATGTAATTGTTCAATTCCAGTAGACATTTATAATGGTTTCATAATTGTTAACATGTACCCACACAAGAAACAATTTTATCAGCTATAGAACAGTACTTATGTACTGTTCCTTTTGCTTTTAGTCTTACAGACTCCACTCATTTGTAGTTATTTAAATCAGTACCTTCTTCTTCCACTTCTTTCAATGAGAGTGTTTCACACATTTGTAATTCAGTTAAGAGTCTCTTGTCCAGTCTCCATTCCTTCCTGGGATAACCTGGTCTCCTAAATGATTCTTTAAATTTGCATACGTTAAGGTTTACTTTTTGTGCTGTAATTTCTATGCATTTTGACAAATGCCCAGTGTCATTTATCTACCATTATTGTATCCTACACAACAGTTTCATCAACCTAAAAAAAAATCCTCTGTGCTTCACTCTTCAATCCTTCTCCTCCCACCAAAGCCCCCGGCAAGCACTGATCTATTTACCATCTCTGTAGTTTTGCCTTCACCAGAATGTTACATAAATGGAATCATCTAGTATGTAGCCCTTTCAAACTATCTTCTTTCACTTATCAGTATGCATTTAAGGTTCTTCTGTGTCCTTGAATAAACTGAAAGCTCATTCCTTTTGACTGATGAATACCATTGTATTGTATATATTGTATGGATATACTACAGTTTGTTTGTCCATTTCCCTATGATGGACATCTTGGTTGCTTCCAGTTTTTGGTGATGCATAAAGCTGTGATAAACATATGCCTACAGGTAGGTTTTTGTGTGGACATATCTTCAAATTAATTGGGTAAATACCCAAGAGTGCAATTTCTCAATTGCATGGTGACACCATGTTTAGCTTTTAAGGAATTGCCAAACTATTTTCCAAGTGGCTACACCATTTTGCATTTCCATTAGCAATGAATGGGAATTCTTGTTACTTAACATCTTTGCCAAAAATTGGTTTTTCATTTAAAAATCCATTTTAGCCCTTCTTTTCACTATGCTGTATCTTTGGGGTAAATACCCAGTAGTGCAATTGCTGGGTCATAGGGTAGCTCTATTTTTAACTTTTTGAGGAACCTCCATATTGTTTTCCAGAGTGGCTGTACCAGCTTGCATTCCCACCACCTGTATAAGAGGGTTCCCCTTTCTCCACATCCTCGCCAACGTTTGTTGTTTCCTGCCTTGTTTTTGTTTTTTGTTTTTTTTTTTTGCCATTTTAACTGGTGTAAGGTGGTATCTCAATGTGGTTTTGATTTGAATTTCCCTGGTGGCTAATGATGTTGAGCATTTTTTCATGTGTCTGTTAGTCATTTGTATGTCTTCTTTGGAAAAGTGTCTGTTCATGTCTTCTGCCCATTTTTTGACTGGATTATTTGTTTTTTGGGTGTTGAGTTTGAGAAGTTCTTTATAGATCTTGGATACTAGCCCTTTATCTGTAATGTCATTACAAATGACATTTGCAAATGACCCCATTCTATGGGTTGCCTCTCAGTTTTGTTGACTGACCCCAATGTTCATAGCAGCAATGTCCACAATAGCCAAACTGTGGAAGGAGCCGAGATGCCCTTCAACAGATGAATGGATAAAGAAGATGTGGTCCATATATACAATGGAATATTACTCAGCCATCAGAAAGGATGAATACCCACCATTTGCATCAACATGGACGGGGAACTAGAGGGGATTATGCTAAATGAAATAAGTCAAGCAGAGAAAGACAATTATCTTATGGTTTCACTCATATGAGGAACATAAGGAATAACATGGAGGACAATAAGGAAAGGAAGGGAAAACTGAAGGTGGGGAATCAGAGGGGGAGATGAACCATGAGAGACTATGGACTACAGGAAACAATCTGAGGGTTTCAGAGGGGAGGGGGCTAGGGAGATGGGTTAGCCTGGTGATGGGTATTAAGGAGAGCACGTGTTATAATGAGCACTGGATGTTACACACAAATAATGAATCATGGAACACTACATCAAAAACTAATGATGGGGGCGCCTGGGTGGCTCAGTCGTTAAGCATCTGCCTTTGGCTCGGGTCATGATCCCAGGGTCCTGGGATCAAGCCCCACATCAGGCTCCCTGCTCAGCAGGAAGCCTCCTTCTCCCTCTCCCACTCCCCCTGCTTGTGTTCTTGCTCTCGCTCTCTCTCTCTCTCTGTCAAATAAATAAAATCTTCAAAAAAAAAAAAGAGTCACTTATGGTTTCCCTCCTTCTCTGTTTTAAAAAAAAACAAAAAACAACTAATGATGTACTGTATGGTGACTAACATAACATAATAATAAAAATAAAAAATAAAAAAAAATTCATTTTGGGAGCACCTGGGTGGCTCAGTCAGTTAGGTGCCCAACTATTGGACTGTTGATCATGATCTCAGGGTCATGAGATCAATCCCTGAGTTGGGCTCCACACTGAGCATGGAGCCTGCTTGGGATTCTCTCTCTCCTTCTCCCTCTGCCTCTCCCTGCTCATGCTCTCTCTCTTTAAAAAATCCATTTTAATAGGTATGTAGTCATTAAATTAAATTTCATTTAGTGACCATCCATATTCAATGGAAAAATACACACATCCAAAACATATCTGGGTTTATGACTGAATCATTTTGATTTTTAGAGGCTTTCCTTTTTACAATACTTTTTGCATCACCAAAATTTTGCATTTATCTCATATTTTTCCCTAAGGATATAAAATGCAGACTAGCGTATTGGCTACTTACCTTAATTTTGGAATGAAGTAAACAGAGTTTTAATCTGGACGCTACCACTTACCATTTTTGAGACTGTGGGTAAGTTATGAATTTATCCTGCTTCGGTTTCCTCATCTTTAAAATAGGGACAGAAATGGAACTCAACTAAGAAGATTATATGAATTTAATGAGTGAGTTGGTGGAAAGCATTTAGCACAGAGCCTGGAAGGTGGCGACCATAGGGTTATTATTGTTATCAGTGTTTTGCTGCTATTGTTTTTCCTAGTACTACTATTCCTACTACTGCTACTGAAGGCTCTAGTTATTTCTTAAAAAACCGTACACTTTGCCCTTCGCTTTTGAGCTGCACTGATCATTTTCACCCAACCATGCCTCATAAAAATAGAATAAACACACTTCACATTCATTACATTTCTTGCAGCATGACTTTTTTTCTACTCCAAAGAGCATGGTGGAATAGATATTTGCAAAGGTAACCTAAGTGTTACAACTCATTGGCTTCCTGTTATTTCTTGTATTGCTAATAATTTCTTACATTTGCTCAGTGGTTTAGATTTTACATAGTGCTAGCTTCACAGATATTATCTCATTTGCTTCTTGAAACAGCTTTCTGAGGTAGGCAGGGCATGCTATTAACCCCCAATTTGGGGGAGGGGAGGTAACTTGCATGACAGGTAAGGGCAGAGCCTGGGTTTGAATCCAGGTTCTCTGGATCCTGATTCTGTGTTCTCCGCGGTAAACCTGAATGAATCAGAATGAATTGAAACAGAATGGATATCCAGATCAATGTGCCTGGGATAATCATTGGTTCCCGTTAATTCTGGTCCGTCTGTACAGGTTCATGGGTTCATGGGCAGGGACCTATAAATAGTCTCCGTTGCATTTGAGGGCTTTAAATCAGCTGTAACATCACCAATCCTCATGTCACGCTAGCGATCTCCTACATGTGACCTAGTGTGTGCAGACTGAGATCCCCCACACAGCTTCTAAAGCGTTCGATTGCTCACGTTAAGGAGTGTAGCAGCCACATTTCTGCACTCTGTCTGGGATTTACACCAACCTTCCTTTTCCACTTAATATCTAAGTTACAGGGCTAAGCTCCCAGTAGCTTTGCTAGTACCGTGACTACGTCCTTCTGGTTCTGTCTGATCGTCCACAGGTGGACATTTGACCAATGAGATACCCTCTCCTGATAAAAAGACTTGAGGCCCAGAGACAACAAGTTAAGAAATGCATGGGATAGATACTATTTTCTACAGGAGAAGAGAAGCAGGGAGCTCTTTTGCAGCAAGAGAGGAAAGAAGTAGAAGCATAGCAAGACAATGAGATGAAAAAGATACAAAGATGGAGAGAGAAAGAATATATGAGATCTAGCAGGATTCCATTTCCACCTTCCAGTGCCTTCCGGAGGTCTGGCCTCATTACTTTCCATGTATGTCTTGAGTCTCTTGATTTTTTAAAATCAGTCTCCTGCCCTACTCCTCAAACTAGCTTAGGTTGGTGTCTGTTACTCTGAAAAAGCAAAGAACACTAATTTACACTGGGAGTGGAATTCTCCAGATGCAAAAACTTCCTTTTGAGCTGCAGCCAAAGCAGCTTTCAAGAGCAGCATTAACTTTCAAGTGTAATGGACCACCACTGAGTCAGTTTGTGGATTCTGCACAGCAGGGGGTACTCAAAGTACTTAATAGTATTGCCACCTCAGTGTGAACAACCCTTCACAGCCTCCCAGAGTCTCAGCACAAGGGGGTACTTACCAAGTCAGCTATTCAATCCTTTGCCCCAATCAGAATTCTGTCCTTCCATCTTCCAGCCAATTTTTGCTCTAACTCTTCCATGGCTGGGAAGCAAAGCATAAGAAGAGGGAGTATGGATTTAGGAGTAACACAGACTTTTGTTCAAAACCTGCTCTGGAACTTTGTAGCCTTAAAATCTTAGGCAAATTATTTACTCTCTTTGATCCTGCCTTTCCTCACTGGGAAAATGATGCTTAAATCCCCCTACTTCAAGGAGTTTTTTAAAAAGAGGATTCTATGAAATGAAAGCATGCAAAATACCTTCTACAGTGGCTAGTCCATAGTAGATACTCCATAAATGTATCTACTGCTAGCCTTTTCCCAGTAACTCATTGATCATCTTCACAGTGAATGAGAGATTCCTACTATGTCGTCTGCAGCATTCCCGTTTAAAATATATATGCCTGAGTTTGAAAGTCTGAGATGAAATCCTTGATCTATAGCTTTCTTATATATCTCATGATAAGGGAATCTGTGATAATTTCCAGATTCCTTTCAACTGAGGAGTTGAACGAGAATGGACATTTGAGATGACTTTAGAGCGTGAGATACTGTAAGTCTAATGTTCACACTTTAGGTTATGATTTTATTTATATTAAATCAATCAATGCTCTCCCCTTGTTCTGTTGGTTGGTGAACAGTAAGTACGTCTTCATTGTTTGTGGTCTCTTTCCTGTGGCAGGGAAATTATTGCCTCCAAAAGATGCTATTTTGAGTTTTGGAAAGATACAATTGCCAAGCATCTCTGTGCAGTCAGACAAAATCTGCTTCCAACAGAGTATTTAGTCCCAGCTCTTCTCTCCTTTTGGTCAGTGGCGCTGGTCCCAGAATGACAAGAAGACGCACGAGAATCTTCCCTCTTTTCATGTCAGATTTGTGTGGCCATGTCCTTGTCATTTCTCCATTTCTTTTCCTTGTCTAAGAAACTATGTTAGCTATTCAGCTGTTTTCCTTTCTCCTTAAGTCCCCAAAGTTTGGAATTTTGAGCAATAAAGGTGAACTCTATTGGAAAAAAAGATTCTGGCCAACAATGGAGCATTTGGAATGCATGACTGTTCTAGAAACGACCTTTTCTGCTCATAGTCCATTGATACTGCTTCAGGGACCTGGAGTTTCGGGTAAATATTTTCCTGGCTTGGGCTTTACCTATACTCCAAGCTTCACTCTCTTCTTCCTCTAGCTTGCCCCCAACCCTGGGCTTCCATCCACTTATGCATTCATGGATTGATTTACTCATTGAATAGTTACTGAGTTGCTACTACATACAAAACCCGCCATTAACTCTGGTCTATATTTCAGTGATAAAAAATATCTGAACCTTGCCCTCAAGGAACTCACAGTCTCATAAGGGAGGTAATATACACACACATGCAAACAAGACCCAAGATAAAATAATTAATAGCATGGTTCCATATTTCTCAAACCCCAAATTGCAGCCTATTAGCCGGTCATGGAATCAATTAGCAGGTCATGGCCAGCATTTTTTTTTAAATGAAATAAATTGAATAGAAAATATTGAAGTGAATCACACATCTTTTTAAAATTTTTTTTGAAGTGAATCACACTTTAAAGATATGTGTTGTTTTATGAAACTTTTATTTAAATTATAAGGAAGTTGTGTGTGTGTGTAGGTATGGTGTAATATATGGCTTTTTTTAAAAAAAATAAAAGCTATGCAACATACTCAAAAGTTTGAAGAACACTAGCTTCAGAGGGGAATAGATAGAGAAATGCGTCTCTAACTTAATGTGCATGTGAATCAGCTAGGAATCTTCTTCAGACAGAGATTCTGACTCAATTGGTAGAGGGCAAGGCCTCACATTCTGAGTCTGGCAGGCCTATGATGCTGCTGGTGCTGGTCCGTGTAAAGAGATGGAGTGCTCATAGAGAAAAACTATTTCCGTTGGAAAAACCTGAGAAAGCCCTTGAAGCCATTCATTTTCTTTTTAAAGATCTTATTTATTTGACAGAGACACAGTGAAAGAGGGAACACAAGCACGGGGAGTGGGAGAGGGAGAAGCAGGCTTCCCGCTGAGCAGGGAGCCTGATGCGGGGCTCGATCCCAGGACCCTGGGATCATGACCTGAGCCGAAGGCAGAGGCTTAACGACTGAGCCACCCAGGCGCCCGAAGCCATTCATTTGTGACTTCGAGCGCCTCCAAGGAATGAAAGGAAACAGGATTTCCCCTTCCCTTTCTGGTTTTTGGTTTTGGTTAATTGATAGAAATCCTAATTGAACCCATTCTTCTCCAAAGGCTGTTGCTGTCCAGCTCCCAGGTGTTGAATGTTGACACCAAGGGATCAGATTAACTTCAGGTCAGTTACCGTGAAAACTCCACAGCAGTCCCAATTTTCCACTGTATCTCAAACACATGTGCCTTTCCATACAGTGTCCCCTGCAGTTAACAGCAGAGTACTTCCTATAAGGCAGGCTTAAAAGAACAGGGTTGGGAAGAGTGTCATTGATTTCAGCTTTACCTGCCACCACATTTCATCAGGCCTCCATCACTTGCATCCGGATAGCTGCCTTGACCTCCTAATGGTTTTCTCTGCCTGCAATTCCTTCCCTCTCTTCCCTCCTCCTCCCTCATCTCGTCCCCTTTTAATCCATTCTGTACAGGGACTTACTGATCATCCTAAAACGAAGCTTTCACTGTTTTCTTTTACTTGCTTCCCATCACCCAAGCAAGCACTCTGCTCCTGCCAAACTTGTTTGCTGTTCTTGTAACATGTCCTTCTTCATCTCTCTTTGTGACCTCTCTCCCTCCCTGTGCATGATCTCGCTTTTCCAAATATCTGAATCCTGCTTACTCTTTAGGATTTTGCTTAAGTCCCATCTCTTTCATGAAGCCTTTTTTTTTTTTTTGGAACCCCCAGAGGAAAGGAATGTCTCTCCTTTTGCTGATGTTTCATCACAATACTGCTGAGTAGAATTTGTGTCCTGGTGTGTGGCAGAGAAAGTACAGGTTTGGCAGAAGACCAGGGCTAACCAAAATGGATGTGCCTAACCAAATTGGATATGTGTGACCTTGGACAAGCCATTTGTCTTTTCTGAGTTTCAATGCTTCCTTTAAAATAATGAGAAGATTGGAGACAAAGATCTCTAAGTGACTGCACACAAACCCAGTAATAGGTACATTTTGCTAGTTTGTGTTTCCCTAGAGATCTCAGTTCCTATTCTGTAACTTTTTTAAAAAAGTAGTTTCTCGTTAATATCGAATTATTTATTACCCATCTTTTGAAGTGTCTTCTAATTTAAAAATTCTCACATGTATTTATTTGTTTTGTCTTCCTTACTCCTATCAGGAAGGAGCCTCATTTTCTGGTTGGAGGCAGGAGGCCGGGAGAGGGCCTGCCTAAGGGCGCACAGAGCAGAGAACACAACTTGCAACCAGGGAGGGCCCTATGATTCAGGACACTGCCGGGCATCGCTCAAAGTGAGTGCTCAGTAATTATTTGTCACTTGACTGGAGGTTGTCAGGCCCATCTTGCAAGACAACTCCTTTCTCCCTGGAAGGAGGAGCCCCTCAGAGTCTGTTGGTTAACGGGAAAAGTGCTTACTCTGGGAGGAAGGCGGGGCAAGCCGGAACAAGCTCTCGCTGGGAACCCGCATATTGCCTCACTCGGTGTTTCCGAACCCCATTCTTCGCCCGGGAGAGGTGAGGGGGTTCAAGGATACTTGGAACCTATCGCTTTGGTGGAGACACGTAGCAGCCTCCGGCCGCGGCTCCAGGCTGATCCTGCGGAGTGGAGCGCCCTCCACCCCCTCGCCCCGGGTTTCGCTCAGGCTCCCTCCGTTCTGCAACGGGAGGGGGGAGCTGGCGGAGCCTTGTACACCAGTCTTCCCGGAGCTGCAGACGAGGAGCCCTGCGCCCTAGGGAGCCTCTCCGCGGCTTCCCCTCCTCCGCTGCGCGGGTGTGCAGGCTCTCCCCGCCACCCCCACCCGCGGCTCGCCCTAGCTCCCTCCCTCCAGCCCCGCCGGCCGGAGCGCGCACACCCGGGCTCCGGCACGTGGGCGCGCGGGAGGCGGCGGCCGCTGCTGCCACTGCCGGAGCCCAAGCCCGAGCCCAAGCCCAAGCCCGAGCCGGCGAGATCGCCCTCCATGCTGCGGGCTCTGCGGTCGCCTTCCGCTAAGCCTCTGGCCCCAGCCCAGCCCCGCGAGCCCTGCGAGCGGGTGAAACAGCAGAGGGGAGGAGGACTCGGACGGGAGGAGGGGCGCGGCGGGCTGGGGCGAGCCGGGCTCTGAGCAAGGGGCGCCCGCAGCCGGGAGGAGGCAGCCCGGCTCTCTTGCTCGCTCTCTGCTCCAGCCGCTGCTGGGGGTTCCAGGCAGCGCGATGCCGCTGTGCTCCTTCTAGGCGGCGGCCAGCGGAGGCTTCCTGCAGCCTCTCGGCCCACGCCGGCCCCCATTCCACCGGCGAGTCCCCTGTCTGTCCCAGAGGACGCGCCCGGCCGCTCGAGCCGAAGCGAGCGCGAAGTCCGAAGTCCACCCCCAGCTCCGCCAACTTCCCCGGGAGCCCCTCTCCCCACTGCAGCCTGCGCCAGCCCTGGGAGCGATGCGCCCCCAGCCGGGCGGCGCGCCCTCTGCCAACTCGCCACCCATGGGATCTACTGCCCTCGGCTGCCCCGCTTGGAGCGCGTAGCCTTAGCCGCGTGGCCCAGGAGACGAGCGAGACACCCAGGCGTTTCACGGATTCCACGCGCGCCAGTCTGTTGGGGTCCCCTCCGGGGGCAGCGTTCATACGCAGGGGTGAGTAGCCCGTTCGTGGCGGCGAACCTTTTCCCCCAGCTAGTTGCTTGCGGGGATGGCAGGGAGAGACGAGAAAGTTGAGCCCCTTTGCACCTATCCTGGGATTTGGCAGCGAAACATTGGTTCCCCCAATCCGATTGCCTTCGGGGTTTCCCCGACTGCCTACACGTGAACCAAGGACGGAGACCCCTTCCGCTTCCATAGGAGAAAAGGGGCTCCCTAGAGCAGGCCACTGACTGTTCCCCACCGGTGTGCCATTTGGGGCTTTTCTGCCGCCCGCGCATTAAGCAGACACCCAGCTAAGAGCTTGGAGATCACTGCCACCTGGGCGCGCTCGGAGATCGTGGGCAGCCCCGGCCCCTAGGGGAGGCTAAGCGCACTTCATTAAAGAGTAGTGACTGCTGGGATATTAAGGAAGTGTGTATGTGTGTGACTGGGAGCAGGAAAAGTAGCAAGCCATAGGAGGAGGCGCAAGTGAAATGTTTCTGTTGCTGATGAATTGGGTACCCTGGATGCCCCGCGCCTCAGTGAGGGTTTGTGGGCGCAGGATCTAGGGTGGCCGGACAAAGTCCAACAGGTGGCCTGCACGGGCTTCCCGTGGCCAGGCACACGGGAGGGGAACCGCAACTGAGCCGCATCTAGGGGTGCATCCCAACATGGGTAAGGAAACGCGCTCTGCTCTCAGGCCCGATTTGGGCTGAGTGTGTGAGGCATCCAAATGCCTCCTGTCGGAAAACAGCGGCCTCATTGTGTGCCTGACTGAGGTTTCAACTTGCAGGCAACTGAGGGGCCATTCAGCCAGGGCGACGTGGACTTGGCTGGTCCTCGGACGCGAGTCCCTGCCTTCTTCGGTCCCTGGTGGCGGGTATTCCAGCTCCCTCGGCTGGGCAGCGAGCCAAACCCCAGCATTTTGCTCCTCTCTACTCCACTAAGGGGAGGGGGAGTTGCGGGAGCATTAGGAGCGGCGGCCTGAGTTTATTCTTTACCTGCCTCCTGCACTTTCATCCTAAAACTCGGAGAGAGAGCTCCAGGTGGGGGGAAAGGGCGTGTGTAGGTGGTGTGCCGCGATGAGTGTGCGGACAGGTCGAGTTTGAGAGCTGCCCTGAAAGAAGCTAGAGAGACAAAGTTCTGCACCTGCCCACGGAGATTCGAATTGGGACAGGCTGTGTGGCTCAGCTTTGAAAAAGTTTCTTCTGAACTCGCCATCCTTTGGTGTTGGTGGAGTGTGCAAAATCCTCTGGGTCCTGATAGCCGTGGCACTCCAAAGTAACATCTTCCAGAGCCTGCTGTGGAACCTCTCTATCCCTCAGTTTGCCTAACTGTAGATCTGGAAAGTTATCCCTGCTCATGGCCGAAGCTCGGGTATGTCTATAAAGGAGGTACCTAGAGATGGGTTGCCGTTGGTAGTTGGAGGAGCAGCTTGGGGGAGGGGTGTAAGGGGAGAGAGAGTTGTCTGGAGGCTACATGCAAAGCGGGTGCTCAATTTTTACTTAGATTTTGTCTTTTGAGGAGGTTCATGGGCTTTGAGAAGACTGGTGGACATTTTAAGATGTTGAAGCTGTCTCAACAGCCCCTTGGCGCCGCCACTCCCCTGCCTGCTCTCGGTGTATGGAGCCGCTCGTATCTTGGAAATGAAGTGATAGACATTCCAAAATGCAAAAGAACCCTCGGCTGCTAGCTAGGCTTGGCCCCGTGGCTTCAGGTCCAGGGGAAGCTCTGGGTACTAGAGCTGTTTGGCCTTACTGGATCTACTCCGTAATCCTGCTGCATCTTCCCAGGGGGGATTTCGTTACCCTTAACCATGAGGGACCCTCCTCGCTGGGGCTCTCTGGCAGATTTCCAAGAATTTGTAAGTAGACTGAGCCTCTTGTAGAGGGCGCTGGCTGATTTCGCATGGCCCACAGGCTTTCTAGCTGGAAGTGTGCCCCCTGGAGGCTCCTTGTTGAGAGGGGAGCCAGGAGCTGGGCATCAAGAGAAGGAATGGGCAGTGAGGTATGGTGTTTGATAGACAGAGAGACACACAGAGGCAGAACAAGAGGGGAATCCAAGAGAGACACACATATACACAGAGGCAAAAGGAGAGAGAAAGAGACAAAAGAAAGAGAGCCATAGGGTAGAGGGGGCAAATATAGGAGAGAGGAGTGGAAAGAAGGAAGAAAGAGAAAATAAATCTGAAGAAAAGAACATAAGCAAGGAAAGCATCAGGGGAAAGGAATGGGAACCAGGGTAGCAGGAAGGAAAGGGCGGGAGAACCGAGCGGGTAGAGGAAGTGGGGACGCACTTGCTTGTTGTATTTAATTTTTACAAACCACGCTGCCATTCTAAGGAAGTTGACATAATCCACATCCTTAAGTAGCCCTTTGCTAGCATTTGTTTCTCTGGGGAGTCGTGAATTATGCAGAAATTGGACACTGGCTTGGAACCCAGCTGCACTGGAGATGACAAGAATGTAAGAAGTTTAGATTCTTGGTAAATGCACAGACACACGAGTTTATTTGCCTTCCCTGTTTTTGTTTTTTTCTTTTTTTCTTTTCTTTCCTGGGTAAACGCAGGACTGGAGAATTGGGGGGAGGGTTGTTTCATTAATTGTATCTGCCAGTGATTCTCTAACCCCTGTTTATGGAAGAATCTCCTGCATAGCTTCTGAGAAAAACTAATTACTGGACTCACTCCCTTGGGAGTCTGATCCAGCAGGGACAAGAAGGTGCTACTTTAATGACCACCCAGTCCCTCCTACAGCAGGTCACCCCTGAATGGCGCTTTGATAAACATGGAGTCGATTGTATAATGCCCTTCTCTCATTTGTTCCTGTATTTCCTCCTAAGAGCCTTAGCTTCCTGCCTCCCTCCAGTAGCCCACCCTTTCCAAAACAAGCTCATTTCTTGTGAATTTCTCTTGCTAAAAGGACAAGCCCAAGGATTGCTCAGCCAGGGTTACCTTTCCACGAACCTCATTAATCACAGTAGCTCCAGGGGACAGCAGAAAGCTTTTCTGGTTGACCTTGTCGGGGCTATCCACAACTAACAGGTAGTGAGCACTCAGCAGGGCACTGTCCTGGGCACACTTTAGACACTGCCTCTTTAACACAAAAACTATTTCATCACAAAAAGCTCTGTCATAGGCACTGTTTTTATCATCAGGATTTTATAGTTGAGGAAACGGAGACTTAAACATGATAGATCTATTCGTTATAAGAATTAGAATACTTGTTATAAATATATTCATTATAATATTATAAATATATATTCTTGTCCCAGGGAAAGTATATTAGTAGTCGGGGTTCCAGCAACTGGAAAGCCGCAGTGCTGAAAATGGAACCCAGGTTTGGGGACTCGAGTCTAAGGTCCTACATATGCACCATGGTGGTTCCTAACCCCAGCACTCTGTTCGAGATTGATGGAGCCAAAGATCTTTGGAGATCTTCCCTGAGGACTCTCTCCTGCTTTATCAATGGAGGATAAGGAGAGGTGGCTGAAAAAACAAAGAAGTGACTTGGCAGAGATCCCACACCCAGTAGGTGCCAGAACTGGGACCAGCACCCCAATAGCTTGAATCTCAGTCCAGCCTTGTCCCCATCAGTCCAGTGCAGACTGCATCTGGCCCATCATCAAGGTCACATGAGCATCTCAGTTGGAACACCAGTTCCTGGACCCCACTCGAGGCTTCCTGAATCCAAGCCTCGGGGGCAAAGAGCCCATTTTCATCCATGCCCCAAGTCTGCATCTGCACATTACTGTTCACCCCAATCATAGCTCCTGGGTTCTGATATGAGTCCCTTTCAAACAGCTTCCAGAGCACTCCGAGTCCTTCCTGCTTCCAGCCAAACAAACACACAAAAAGTCGTATCCTCTATGTGTTCTGTAGCTCTTGCTAATGTTCCACAGGTAAGGAAACAAGCTGGTCAACCCAGAGGCAACTTTGAAAGCTGTTTGAGAGGTATAGCAATCACACTGATGTTTGTGATACTCGGTTTTTTCCTGTGCCAAGTTGGAAGCCATTTAAGGAAACATCAAATGCACCTTGAGTGCATCAGTGATGGTATTTGTACTAATACTTGACACAAAACGACACCATGAGCCAGGCCAATGTGCTGCTGTCAGAAGTGTCAGGCTCCGTCTCCCAATTTAGTGCATCTAGCTGTGGTATAAGAAAAACCCCTTTCCTCCTCTTCCTTATTACACTTTTGACTCCCTCAGACTATGGCAGTGTCGCCTGCAGGTAGAAAGGAGCCATCACACACCCTCTGTCTCTTTCTGGCCCACTTAAATTGTTTTCTCGGTGACCTCAACATCTTTTCCCTTCTATTTCACTGAAAAGTGGCCAAAGGTGCCAGACATCTTGTCCAGCAAACTGTTTTGTCATCTTTCCCTTTTCAGATCCAGATTTATTTTCTGAATCTGATGCTTTTAACCCTGACCTCTTGATTCAAGGATGGTAATTGAGCTTCAGGTAGCTTTGATAAGCGATTGTCCAATAACATGTGTTTTAAATAATGACAGCCGTTTGAATAGCACACAAACCAAGGAATAACTCCATTTACGATGTCTGCATCTTTAATACACTGGGAATGTTTTGCCATTTCCGTGGTGAAAAGCTCCTTTTCTGGCGTAGCTGGAAGTGGAGAAGTAGAAGGTAGAAAGGAACACTGTTAGTAGTTAAGACTCTGGCTTCAGATTGCCGACAACTAAGGGATCAAGGCTTTACCTTCACCTTGTTAGCTACCCCTACCCCTAGCTGTTGTAACCTGGGTCTGCGTATTGAACTTCTCCAAGCCTTCATCTCTTCACCTGGACGTTGAAGACAATAACAGGTTGCCCCTTCTGTGGATGCTGCCAGGACTACCTTTATCAGTGACTGAAATGCTGAGCACAGCATCTGGTATGTGGTAAGGACTCATCTATTAGCTAGTATTTGTTCAACATTTGTCCTGTGCCAGGCTCCATTTAACTGAGGATGAAACTGACAACACAGAGGTTAAGCGACCTGCCCGTTTCACCCAGATCCTAAGGAACAGAGTGAGACTTGAAATCCACATCTGTCCTTTTAAACTTCCACACACTGTTACTGTGGCATTGGTTTGAGTCCCTGTTCCTTTCTTACACCTTAAGAAACAGTGTTGCATATGTATATGCATATACATATTCTGGTTTGTATTTTAATTAAACCCACTTCATAGAACATTAAGTAGAACACTTCTAGGTGGGGATCTTTTGAATTTGGGGAGATAATTTTTAGGTTGTTATGTCACCTCCAACAGTTTGCTTTTGCTTTTTGAGCAATTGGAGAGAGTTTCAAGGGTTGGTAAGCGTTCTCAGCTGCAGGCGCCTGGCTGGCTCGGTTGGTTAAGCATCTGCCATCCGCTCAGGTCTTGATCCCAGGTCCTGGGATTGAGCCCCGCATGGGGCTCCCTTCTCAGTGGGGAGTCTGCTGCTCCCACTCCCTCTACCCTCCCCCCTACTCCTTCTCTTTCTCTCTCTCAAATAAATAAATAAAATCTTAAAAAGAAAAAAAAGTGTTCCCAGCTGCTTTTGCTTGGTTAAACTCCTTGTTTTTAAGATCTCAGCATAGATACTGCTTCTTTGGGAAAATCTCCTTAGACTCCTCAAGGGCTGGGTTAGAAGTCTTTATAATGTGTTCCTCTACTTAAACTGTGGTATACATGTCTATTTACTTCTCTCTATATGCTACTTAGTCTATATATAAACTTCTTGAGATCAGGAATCTGGTCTTAATTGAAGTTGTCTCTACAGTGGCAGGACAATGCATGACATAGAAAACTCAAAAAATACTTTTGAATGACCAATTGAAACTTTGAGCTAATTCTTGGTGGCCCAGAAAAAGTGGTCATTGTCCTTAAATTCTAAAAGACAAGCATCCAACCATTGGAATTGAAAACCAGGAGGTATAATGTGTCCCCAGAGGCACCAGTCCTTCAGATGGAAGGAGGAGTGTTGTAATGGTATCTGGAGTTGTTGATTAACTATGTTGGTAGCTTTGGGCAAGTTCCATTGTGATGTTGCTTAAGATGTAATTAGAAGGGACATTCTGATTTATAAGCTAATGTGATTTTATCTATATATTTAATTAGTTGCTCTGAAAGACACTTTTGTTTCTCAGCCCAAAAGTTTTAAAAAATTAATAGACTTCTGGAGTTAGAACCAAAGTTAGAGATAATCTAGTTCTACCAGTTTGTCAGAGAGAAGGGAAGACTGAGGCCCAGGGAAGGAAAGGGACTTTTCTGAGGTCATCCAGCAAATAAGTGCCAGAGCCATGGTGAGAGCCGGAGGTTTCTAGTTGCTAAGCCCAGGAGTCTTCATGCACAGGTGAGAGTGGTTAACACACCTGTGGTAAACTACTTGTTTGCTCTGAAGGCATGCTTGCCAGCCTTCCTGCATGGACACAGCCAGGCCTTTGCAAAATTCCAAGATAAAGCCCATGCTGAAAAGGAAGGAAGCAGGACTGACATGGTGTGCTGGTAGGGCAAACCCCACGTTTCAGAGAAGCTTGTGAGCAAGCATGTTAGCAGGTCCTATGTTGGCAAGGTCGTATGGGCTTCTGGAGTTCCCAGTCTCCTTTTCAAACAAGGAAACATGGCTTGCCAGGGATCTTCCTTGGATGTTCAGGTGTGATATTTCAAGGAGATTTAAGGATGCATGGAAATACATTGCCAAACCCCTGGCAGAGGATTGTTGTCAAAGTAGTGGTTCAGATCAGGATCCCCTTTCTTCTTGACACTTTTTTTTTTTTTTACATGGGACACAGTCACCCTGGACCCTTCTCTTTCCCTCTGGGGTGCTTTGGTGTCTGACTAAATGGACCAGCCTGAATATATCCTCGGGTACAGAACGTGTGCAGTGTACTCTGACATGTTAACACACAGATCTTTATCACATGGTGTCAGTGTTATGGAGACATTAAGACACAGATCATCGGTGTGCTATATTGTGGATGATCTTTTGGAAACATTACAATCAGTGCTGACAAGGCAGCAGAACTATCTCAGCATAGCACGTTCCCTGCATCCCCAGATGCTTCCCAAACCAACCCAAAGTAACAAAATTGTGAATTCTCTTTCCTCTCAACCATCATCAGTCTGAGATGACTGGTGCTATTTCTGATTTGGTCTCCAAGGGCTGAGTGCAAGGGAGAGTCCCCTTTCTTTGTACCCCTACCCCTAGAATGAATTGCTTCCTTTCCTACCTCATCTGGGTCCCTAAAATCCCTCCATTAAAGAGTAATTCCTTTGGGCTTCAGATAATTTGGAATTTTCTGTGGTCTTCTATTAAACTGTGAAACTTTCTGAGTAGTATATCATTTAGCTCCGGTAGCTGTTTAGACCTATTATCTCCTCCCTGTGTCTGACCTTACCAGAGGCATTTTGATAGGCATTGAGGATAAATACTATGATCACCACCACCACCACCGCCCGTTACTAGGACCTCTATTTCCACTGGTACTGTTGCCATGTATTTGAGGTCCTATTATGTACTGACATGATTGTAGGTTCCTTCCATGTTTTTTCTCATTTCTATGCCCAGTAGCCCAGTGGCTGTAGTTATGGGTACAGGAATCATGATATCACCGTAGAAATGACAAATATGCCAGAAAGTTGGGGCAGGATACAACTAGACTAGTAAGAAAAAAAAAGTGGTAGTCTGAGCAGGAAAATATTGGGGAACAGCAGTGCAAAAGGGGTAGGAGGGAAAGTGATCTCCTTCCTTTTCCCTTTTCCCAGACACCCAAGTCTCCAAGTAGGATCTTGGGAGAGCTAAGGAAGCTGAGGGTTGAAAGGTTAATGTGTACCAGATCTTCACCGCTGACAGTGCAGAGCAAGGCTTTGAACCCAGACTTTTCTTATTTTCAAACTTCACTAGGGAAGACTGTCTCCAGTTGACTTAGAAAATCTCCTGCTTGAAAGGAGCTTAGAGAATCTCTCTCTTGTCCTGTGGCTTTCAAATGACTGTAATGTACATCAAGAAACATTTTACATGCTTATCTAGTATGTATCCACACACACTGACACACAGGTTTAAAATAACACCTTTACTATGTTTATTTTCTTTTTTTAAATTTAATTTAATTATTTTATTACATTATTTATTATGTTATGTTAGTCACCATTAGTTTTTGATGTAGTGATCCACGATTCATTGTTTTCGGAAAACACCCAGTGCTCCATGCAATACATGCCCTCCTTAATACCATCACCGGGCTAACCCATACCCCCACCTCCCTCCCCTCTAAAACCCTCTGTTTGTTTCTCAGAGCCCATAGTCTCTCATGGTTCGTCTCCCCCTCTGATTCCCCCCTTCATTTTTCCCTTCTTTCTCCTAATATCCTCTATGCTATTCCTTATATTCCACAAATAAGTGAAACCATATGATAATTGTCTTTCTCTGCTTGACTTATCTCACTTAGCATAATCTCCTCCAGTCCCATTCATATTGATGTAAAAGTTGGGTATTCATCCTTTCTGATGGCTGAGTAATATTCCATTGTATATATGGACCATATCTTCTTTATCCATTCATCTGTTGAAGGGCATCTTGGCTCTTTCCACAGTTTGGCTATTGCGGACATTGCTGCTATGAACATTGGGGTGCATATGGCCCTTCTTTTCACTACATCTGTGTCTTTGGGGTAGATACCCAGTAGTGCAATTGCTGGGTCATAGGGTAGCTCTATTTTTAGTTTTTTGAGGAACCTCCACACTGTTTTCCCCAACTTGCATTCCCACCAACAGTGTAAGAGGGTTCCTCAATTTCCACAACCTCTCCAACATTTGATGTTTCTTGCCTTGTCAATTTTTGCCCACCCTACCTTTTTTTTTTTTTTAAGATTTATTTATTTATTTATTTATTTGACACAGAGAGAGAGAACAAGCAGGGGGAGCGGCAGGTAGAGCAGGCAGAGGGAGAAACAGATTCCTGGCTGAGCAGGGAGCCTGATGTGGGGTTCCATCCCAGGACCCTGGGATCATGACCTGAGCCGAAGGCAGTTGCTTAACATACTGAGCCACCCAGGCACCCGCCCACCCTACCTTAATAAACCTTTTGGTGTGCTTGTCTCCACCAGCTCAGAGAGATAAGGCGGACTGTATCAAAATGCTTGAAATGTATTAATATCTTTTTATTGAATGATACATAGTTTTAACAGCAAAAGTATCTCTTAACTCTTAGCAGGGTCTTTATTTTTATACATTGTAGTGAAGAGTGTTGCAGAACCATGCAGAGTAGGACTACTTGCTTTTGAGAAAATATTTATATTGTATGTTTTCTGTGCATTTATTTCTAAGAAAATAAAATAACAGTGAAAAACACTATCAGTCCACTGGTTCTTTTTCAGATGCAAAATCCCTCAGACTGAAATCCTTTTTGTATGTGAATTAGACCTGCCAGCTTGAAAAGAGGGCAGTCGGGATAATATGATAAACTGGCCCACACGTTCAATCTTCGCTCATCAAGGCTGCGCCAGAATTGACATTTTCGTACAGTGCGGCTTAATGCTCTGATTACAAATTGGTCCTCAGTAGCTAGACTCTTTGTAATTTTATTTACTAAGGGATGGTGCTTGTATGATGAGGTCTATTTTGGTTTTGAAATCTGGAGGAGGAACTATATTTCTGGTTCCCATCTCTTGTTTAAGAATGTGATAGAGAAGGAGATTCGTACAGAAACAAATGCAATTTATTATATGCAAAATTAAGAGTTTCATATTCCCTCAAGGCAGCCGTGATAGCATTTCCCCTCCCACTTCAGGAAGTTTTGCTGTGAACAGCTTAAATTGTAGTTTTAAGAAGGGTGTTGGGTATTTCTATTTCTTTTTTTTTTTTTTTTTTTAAGATTTTATTTATTTGTGAGAGAGAGAATGAGAGACAGAGAGCATGAGAGGGAGGAGGGTCAGAGGGAGAAGCAGACTCCCTGCCGAGCAGGGAGCCCGATGTGGGACTCAATCCCGGGACTCCAGGATCATGACCTGAGCCGAAGGCAGTCGCTTAACCAACTGAGCCACCCAGGCGCCCGGGTATTTCTATTTCTCATCATTGATTTCACTTGTAATAAATGGATGAATTATTTCGGAAAAGAGAGGATCTGTAATTGTATCTCTCTTGTGCTTGTTTTCAAGAATTCTGTTTTTAATTCAATCGTATGAACTTTTTTTACACAGTGAAATTACCAACAATTACTTTTGGGCCATGGACCTCTTGTGCTTGGGGTCCTGGGAGGATATAAGACTTACAAGTAAAGACAATGCTTTCTGTCTTTGGAGAACCTAGAGAAAGCACATACTTACTCAGAGCAGACTGAGAGTGATAAACTATTGTGTGTAATTAAGCCTTAAACTGGATGCTGTAGACAGTGAATCCCCTAAGATCCAGAGAAGGAAGTGATTCGGTAGGAACAACATAATCGGATGGCATTTCCAACATGTCATCAGAAAACCTTCATATAAGAGAGAGTGAACAGTTTTATATGACTCTGATTACATCAACTGAACTCTTACAACAAGAAATTAAAAATAATTATCTTCTGCTTTCACTTGGCAGACTATCTCAGATGGTCTGTGTGCTTTAAAATACCTAGATCATGGTTCAACCTAGGGGTCAAGGCACTACTAGAGTTGGAGTAAGGAAATCGCTAACCTTCCAAGTACCCGTCCACCACCCCCAGAGAAAACAAAAAACAAACTTTGAGCAGAAACTCTGGTAGGAAGTACTGAGCAAGGAACAAGTGAGAAAGACCAGAATTGTTCTGAGGCAAATACCCATATAGCTGTGTACCTGAGGATCAATCAGCCTAGAGTGTGCCAGTTGGAAACCAGAAGGCAAGGAAACTGAACTTGACTCCTGCATGAAATCAGGAACTGGAATGGGACCAAGTGATCCTAGGTTGGTAGCCTCTCATGGTTTCCAGCAAAAGCAACCACAGATCCTCTATAGAGGAAAGTATAGCCTATATGAGATATAGGAATCCCACAGGTAAAGATAAAAAAATGATCCCACAATCAAAGATGATAAAAATACATAAGAAAACCAGCCATTACCAGTCAGAGATATCATAAAGAAAACAAAACAGAAAAACAGACTTAATCCCCTGAGATTTTTACTTATTAGAATTATCACATCTGGATTATAAAATAAAGAGTTATGAATCCTTAAAGAAATAAAGGTGGTTATTTAAAATGTTAGCTGCAACAACAGATTAAGTTTGTTATATGTTTAATCAGAGCGCCAGAAAGGGAGCAAAATGGAGAAGACACAACATATGAAGAGATAATGTCTGGGAATTTTCTAAAACTGATGGATGATGTCAATCCACAGATACAGGAAATACAAGCAAGATAAATAAAAAAATGAATCCATACCTAGACTTGTTGTAGTGAAATTGCAAAACATAACAGAACATAAACGTATAGAACATAAAGAGAAGGTCTTAGAAGCATCTAGAGAGCAAAGAGAGATCAGCTACAAAAGACCCACAATTAACATTGACAGTAGGCTGTTCACTGACAGCAGAGCTGAAATAGTATCTTCAAAGATTTGAGAGAAAATAACTCAAGCTAGACTTGTTTCCTTTTTAATAATAACAAAATAAACACATTTCCAGACAAATGGAGCTTCCCTGTGGAAACTACAGAAGAAAAGTAATCCTAGAAAGAAGGTCTGATACAGAAGGAGGAATGGTGAGTAAAATAAATAGGTAAAATGTAAACAAGGTTAAATATTATCTGCATAATAGGATATTTTTTCTAACCTGTGTATTTTTTGAAGAAAATAAACAAAATACCAGATAATAAAGCATGTGTCTAATCAAACACAGAATCATAAACTCCCAAACAACTTCATAATCTGTCTTCCATCTTCCTCTCTCTTGCCCTCTCTTTCTCTTTTTCTCATCGATCTCATTAGAGCCTGGTCAATTTTATTAGACATTGCAAAAAACAAAAACAAAAACAACAACATTGACTTTATAGATCCTTTATTTTATATATTGTTCTTCAAAAGATACATAAAGTGAAGAGGTAAGTCACAAACTAGAGAGCTTTTTTTTTTTTTTAACACATGTAAGTGATGAAGAAGTAGTGAGGAGAATATGTAAAAAGCTCCTACAAAAGAACAAGAATAAGATAATCTAATGGAAAAATGGTCAAAGAGCTTCAATAGGAGTTACTCTGAAAAGGAAGAGCATATGTATGATAAAAAAATGTATGTAAAGTTGCAAAATCTCATTAGTGATTGGGGGAATAAAAAATGAGTTATCAGTGAAATATTGTTTATACTTGCTAGATTGGAACAGATGAATATATCTGAAAATATGAAGCATTGGAGAGAACTTTAACATATTGCTTTCAGAGTGTAGATTGGCCATCATTTAGAAATTTGGCGTTTTCTTGTGAAGTTAGACATTGATGTACTCTGACTCAGCAATTCCGCTACTCTGTAGCTGTCTTCCAGATACTTTTGTACATGTGCTGCAGTTGACACATACCAGAATATTCATTCAAGTGTTGTTGGTAATAGTAAGAAAATGGAAATAACCAAAATGCTCATCATTAGGAGGGTGAATAAATAAGTTGTAGGAAATTTATGCAGCGGATGATATGGCAGGGAAAACAAGTGAGTTTTGTCTATATACATTAACCTAGTGATGAGTATTAGGCTCAAAACATTGAATAATAATTACATTATTTATGAGATGATATTTATAAGAACATTTTTGCATTTTGCTCAAAAATAAGCAACACTAAACTTGTTGTTTATACCTGTATAATATATTTTATAGATATATTTGAGAAGAAGGAAATATAAACAAAGGTCAACGTAGGGTATGACAGTGGTCTTCTTGAGGGGGCAGCAGGATGATGCAAGAGGAAAGGTGCATGGCAAGAGAAGTCCAGAGACTGCCTGACTTTCAGAAGCAGAGGGTTTAGGGATTTGCTGCCCTTTGCCTGAGGAAGTGTGGTTATTGGAATTGATTGACTTTGGGAAGGAGAGTCTCTCCCTTGATTAGCTGGCTTTTACATTTGCTTGCTCAGTTTGTTATCAGTTTAAAACCAGTTCCTTGTGATGATGGGTGCAAAATAACCAGTCTTTTCCTGGGAGGTAGTGATCTTTTATTCTCACTTGTAAAATAAGTCTTATGATTTCCATTTTAAAGGTGTCATGGTTAACTACTTGCTCAAGAGTTAACAGCTACTTAGTAGGAGAGCCGGCATTTGAACGTCAGCACTCTAGCTTCATAGTCCGCCATAATATAAGGTAGTTATATCTGAATAATAGCACGTATCATCTTCCATGTTATAAGGTTATAATAAGCTTATTCTGATTAGAAGTCTTAGGATTCTTCCCTAACTCACTGAAGCTACTCTCCATTAATCTAGCTTGGTAAAGTGGCTCCAGTTATGCAAACCAAAGACCCAGGCTTCTCCCTGACATTTCTCAGTATTTCCCTCTACCTCTCATCAACCAGAGTCTTACCCTTCCTAAACAACTGTACAACTTGACCATTTACCTCGGTCTTTAAGAAAGGCAGTTCTGATCCTGTCACTTCTGGCTGCCTTAGAATTATTTTGTTCTTTTCATTTTGTCGTAGGGTAAGAATCAAATCCTTCCCCCACTTCTCCAACTTAACTCACACCTGTCTCCCCCTCTTGCTGGTTGTGCTGACCTTTGGTTTTTTCCGGCTTTTGTTCTTTCTGGGCACAGGGCCGTTCTATGTGCTGTTTGATTTAAAATTTGAATGCTTGACTATATTAGCAGCTACCCTCCCTGGTTATGGTAGTCCACAAACCCCCAGGTCATGCCTCCTAAATTCTTGAAGATTTTAGCCCCTGATTGGCTCTCTCTCTTTACTTAAAATAACTCTAATCATAATTCTTGATAATTGCAGTTTCTATGCAGATAATTCCCCCAAATTCCTGGTCAGTTCATTAAATTCTCCTCCTTCAGTGATCTTATTCTCTACCTTACCTAGTCTGACTGCTACCCTGGACCTATCCTAGGTTTCTAGTTCTCAAATTTTGGCATGGATCAGAATCACCTGGAGGACTTTTAAAATTTTAGCTTGCTGGGCCCCACCCTTAGACTTAGTAAATCTGGAGTGGGGCTGGAGAATTTACATTTCTAACAACTTCAGAGTGGTGCTGATGCTGCTGATCTGGGGACCACACTTCAAGAACCACTGTGTTACATCTTTTTCTTACAACACCTGCACGATTTCCATTATCTGAATATCAGCACCTTACTCTCTGCCACATTCTAACTCTGTAGCTCACTTCCTTCTTCTAGTAGCTTCACTCCAATGATTCTTTGAGAATCCCTATCTCTAATCAGATGTAAGAAAATGGAGAGTTTTGTAACAATCCAATGCATGTGATTTATGCGGCAATTAGGATGAGTCATTCAGGAGTGGTGGTATTTTCTCTGTCAAGTTTGTTTGAAATTTCTGGAAATCGCCATAGTGTTCTGCCTTATTTTCTCCATATATATTAGTCTAACTTAAAAAAAGTGGAGTTGTTAAGCTCCTATAGGCAAGGTGTTACAAAGCAGATGTAAAATTATTCATAACCTTGGTTCGACTTAGGGATAAAGGTGTTAAACACATACATACCCATACATACACACAATTAACTGTTGGATTTTTATTGTTTTCATCAAGCCTTATATGATTTCATCTATGTTCTTTCAAAATATAGGTATTTCAGATATTTATCACATCTGTTTTTATTTTAAGAAAATATCAGAAGCCATATTATTCTCTTCCTGAAATTAAGGAAACCATCTGCGTGTTTGATGATAGTATCTTACATTTACACGTATTTTGGTGTTGCTTGCACAAATGATTTCATATCATTCTTTTTTATTTTAAAGATTATTTATTTGAGAGAGAGTGAGAGTGAGAGAGAGAGTTCACAGAGGGAGAGGGAAAAGCAGACTCCCCGCTGAGCAGGGAGCCCAACATAGGGCTTGATACTAGGACCCTGAGATCATGACCCGAGCTGAAGGCAGACGCTCAACTGACTGAGCCACCCAGGTGCCCTGATTTCACATCATTCTTAACTACAGCCCCGTGAGATGGTTAGAAAACACATTTGTTCCTCTCTTAGAAAAACGAGGACTAGAAAACTCAAGCAGCTTGTTCAAGGACACAAACTCAGTCAAATTGGACCATATATGGACCTTCTGCTTCAAAACCCAGAGTTCTTCCCGTTTGGATTAGAGAATCATGATGGTTGAAGAAACTCCAGAGATCATTTAATTTAGGAGTCACAAGCAGATATGAAAACAAATGGTATCAGCCACAGAGTATGATGAAGACCATCAAAATCATACTCCAGCTGATAGTCATTGTATGGCTATGGGGATTGCCTTATTTTCTGATTTTCAAAGGAAGCCGAAAATATGGAGTTTTGTTATATATTTTAAATTTGAAAATGTTTATACAACTCACATTAGAAAGAAAATACTATGGAAGGCCAAATTTAACATGTCTGATTTGTCTGTGGGGGTGTTAGTTTGAAACCTGAGATCTAAAATTATACTGCAGGTGGGAGGTATTCCTTCTACAACAGTCTTAGCATCTGGTAGTTTGGCCTTTGCTCAGATATTTCTAATGATGTAGAATTTTCTTTTTTAAAAAAAGATTTATTTATTTGAGAGAGAGGGAGAGAGCACAAGTTGGGGGAGGGGCAAAGTGAGGGAAGCAGACTCCCCACTGAGCGTGGAGCCTAATGCAGGGCTTAATCTCATGACCCTGACATCACGACCTGAGCTGAAATCAAGAGTCAGATGCTTAGCTGAATGAGCCACCCAGGCGCCCCATGAGGTAGAACTTTCTATAACTTCATGTGCTTGGGTTCACTGTTGGTCATCTCACTGTTCTAAGGTTACTTATCCTGAGCTCCTTGGTCCTACTTGTACCTGTATCTAGTCATGATTTCACAGGGAATCCTTTTAGACATTTTGAGAGGGCACCTTTTTTTCCCCTCAACTTTTCCCCACCCCTCCACCAATCTTCACAAGCTAAACATTCATAGTCTTTCAACTATTCATCCTAAGGCATGGTGTTTAGAGTCTTTATAATCCCAGCTACCTTCTTCTGGATGTTCTCTAAATCTGTTAAAATTTCTCCTAATCAGAGTAGCCCGTAGTGTTCCATAATAATATCTCTTATCCAACAAATAAAATTAAATTTTGATTTACTGATACAACATCACTAAAAAACATATAGATTTTTGACATATTTTTTTTTAAAGATTTTTTAATTTATTTGACAGAGAGATACATAGCGAGAGGGGAACACAAGCAGGGGAGTGGGAGAGGGAGAAGCAGGCTTCCCGCCGAGCAGGGAGCCCGATGTGGGGCTCGATCCCAGGACCCTGGGATCAGGACCTGAGCCGAAGGCGGACGCTTAATGACTGAGCCACCCAGGCGCCCCTTTGACATATTTTTGAGGTTATGTTTGGAGCAATGTGACCAAAAATGTGGTCTATGTCACAATATTAAATTCAGTCTTCCAAGTGACCCAAGCTGATGAAGGTTAAGAGGCACGTGTGATCATCCACTGAGAAAGACTTGCCACACTTCTTGAGACATGATGAGCAAAGAAAACAAATAGTTCTAAAGAAGGGCCCTCCTTTAAAAGGTTCACAAATTCTAGACATGACTTGTGGTGGAGCTGGTCCTCACAAGGGCAAGGGTCTCTCTGGCTTGCTGCAAAGACTAGACTCTTGAGTCTAGAGTCAGGAACTGTGGGGATGTTTTAATTATGTGCTTGTGAGTGATTTTCCTCGATAATGTTGTAAGGCCAACTAGTTCATAATGAGAGCCTTAGTTTATTAGAAACCTGCTATGTGCCAAACACTATAATAGAAGACAGATGAATGTGATAGTGCCTGTGGTTAATGATTCAAATAAGTGATAGATGTTATTATCAATATCATTAGTATGTTCAATGTGTTATTTAGTCATTATTATTCCTTAGGAGGTATTTATTATTGCCATTTTATAGAGAAGGAAACAGACTTAGGTGAAGTCCTGGACCACACAGCTTGCGAGCATCAGAGTCTGGGGACTTAAACACTATACCACATGCTCCTTCTTCTCCCTCATGCTGCTTCTCCCTTGCAACCGAAGACGGACTTGGAATCGAGGTATAACCCTTTGTTCCTTCTGAATAATTATCACATTATTTCTCTGTGTGGTGATTTGGCAGTGGATTTAATTTTGAACTCAGATGTAGAAATACGTGTTCATCCTTGTCAAGCATTTATTTGTGGTATTGGTCCTGTATTCTAGTCTATTTGGATCACGTTGAAACTCCCAAATTTTATTCATTGTGTTAAACTTGTGCCATTCACACATTTGACAGGCAGTATTGGACTTCTAGGACTTTTTTCTAGTTTTTTTATGAACAGATTTGTAAAGGGGACATGAAAAAGGGGGAGGCAACAAAACAGACAGAGCCTTGGGGCTCACTCTGAGCGATGCTTCCATTCTTGTAAGTTCCCATCTTTCTATCAGTTGTGAATTGAAGTTATTTGTATATGGTGGGCTGACCTGATCTACATTTACCATCTAAATCTTATCCTAATCTAGCTTACATTTATTTCCTTCTCATTCATAAATTTATCAAGAAATATTGTGGCAGCTTATTTACCCAAACCTATAGATCCCACAATTACAGAATTCTGTTACTCTGCAAGACTAGTAAGCTTATATAAAATTCAGGTGACTTTGCCATGAATTGTTTTTGCTGAACTTATAATATCTTTAGTTATCACTGCTTTCTGATATTGATTCGTTCTTATTTGGCTTGAGAGAAGTAGTATTTCTTTCACTTAAAGATTCTAAAATGATTCAACTTTTAAACTGACTTCAGGGAGAAGACAAGGACTAGGAACCTGCAAAGTTTTGAAGCAAACCATAGTTGTTACAATTAGAATCTGGGCACTTGTAACATTTTTGTATAATCAAATGCCATCAAAATGAGCGTACAGATGTACTGCAAATAGAAAAGATATTTTTACACAATTTAGATAAATAATAGTTTTGGCGTGGGAGGGTTGTTCTAAGAATGTACAGAAAGTAGATGCATTACTCATTCCTTTGCCTCTTGTCCTATCATAGGGCAGAAGGTTTATTTAAACATCGATCAGAGCTGGCTTTTTCCACATATAATTTTCCTATATCTGCTGGGTGGTAAAAGGAAACCACCCTGGAGAGATGAATTAAAGACGGCATTTCATCTGGGAGGAAAAAAATAACCTGTATTTGTCCCTTTTAATGAGCGTATGAAGAACAATATTCCTGTAAAGACTCTGTTTCTAGTCTGTATTTATAGAACAGCCTCTTAAAATGACAGTTTTCTTGAGAATGCGAACTTTAAAAAAAAGCTTCATACTTTATAAAGTAGATTTTAAAAGATATTGAACTTAATAATTTGTGAACAGGGATCTTTCTCTATTTAATAGCAAACTCTGAAGTGTCTATGGGCGACTTCTGGCCCTTGGACAAAGTTACATGTGAGTCCCAGAATCTGTTGGGTGTAGGTGTTTTTCAGTGAAACCCGATTTCCGATTGCTGTTGAGGTGGGGCATGCTCCCTGGTTTATAACAGCCCTCCCTCCTCCAGACTGTTGTACACATTTGCTGTTCCTGACGGGCCTCTGTAAGCATTTCCGTTTGTAATCTCTGGGGTAGAAGGAGGGAGGGTGGTCTTGTGGATGTAATTGAGATGAGCTGCTAACCCTTCTGTGGAGTAACTGCAACCCCCTTAGTTTCCGTATTTTGAATTCGCTGTGTTTTTGAATTTTTTCAGACCAGATGTGGTTCTTTGATAATTTTAGAGCTGATTAGCACCTAACTATGTAAATACAAGTACAAAGTGTGTTGATTAAATATATACACAGAATTAAATAATGGATACATTATTTGCAATGATGATGATAAGAGACCATTGTGTGGAATGGTTTTAGGGAAGTTCATGGTAAAAATACTTGCCTATAGGAGTTCTCCATTTTTGAGTTTGACAAATTATCCGTGGATAGGAGTGCACATTTTTTTTTTATATGCTCTTTGATCTGTGTACATGAACACTCTGACCACTTCAGTCTCAAAGTTCCTATGTAACTTTGAAATGACTGTATTTGTTTGTGGTAAAGATTTGATATCCAGGCTCTAAAATTAAAAAAAAAAAAGGAAAACATTCTTTTGTTCAAACAAAACCCAAAGTTCAACCCTTTTTTTGTGTTACCCTTTTGACTCAGTTGATGCCATCTTTTAAGGCATTGCTCTCTTTGTTTTGTAGCCTGACTATCCGCAGGCAATCAGGGATCGTGCAAAGAACTTTGAAGTCAAGCCTCTGGCCAACCATTTGACCCTGCGCAAACCACATCATGTCTTCCAGGCCTTGTTTTCTCTCTACTTAATGAGACTAGTGGCCTTCCCTACTGAGATTTTATGAGGATTAAATGAGACAGTACACGTAATGTCTGTCAATAATAATAATAATGATAATAATAATAATAGTAATAAGTTATTTAAATAACACTAAGCACATTCTCCCACTTTCCTTCATCTCATTGCCAAAACTGGTCTAAAGGACCATTTGGTCTTATCTGGTGGAACATAATAGCCAATTAACTTCCCCCTGCATTGCCTTATTCTCCACATGCCAGACAGCTAGAGTGATAGATTTCAAAAGTAAATTGATCTGACCAGTTCAAAGGCTCTCCATTGTTTTTAGAAACAGTCTACAGGTTTCTGCATGGTGTGGTCCCTGCTGCCACCTCAGCCTTATCAGTTATGCTCCCCATGGCTCTCATCACTCAAGGCATCCTACCTGTGTTATCATTTCTTTTATGTGTCCTGTTCTGCCTCGCTGTCTCCTTCCCTAGGGGACCCTCACTCGGGCTAGTCTTTCTGCTCAGAGGCCTTTCTCCTGTTCCCAGCTGGTTAATACCTACTCGTTTTCCAGGTCTCTCCTCCCTCCAGCTACTTCCCTTTTTTCCCTGACCCCTAGCCACTCCAGTCAGGTCTGGTTCCCCTACCCCTGATCTCCTAGTGCTATAAATGTCCCCTTCAAAATACTTAGTGCAGTTGTAATTTTATGTTGATTTGTGTGATTATTTAATCAATCTCCATCTTACCTGCTAGAATGAAAACTCCATGAGGTCAAGGACTAGGTCTGTATTCCCTGCACCTAATAGATGCCTTATGATAGCAGACCCTTCATCAGTATTTGTTGAATGAATTAAATTGGGAATAACAGGGAATACTTATCTCTTTACTGTAAAGCCTTATAATGGCACTATGAGGTGGACATCATTATTCCTTTCTAATGGAGGAGGAAAATGAGGTTCAGAGCATTTTTAAAGTCTTTGCTTAATACAACACAGCACATTGGTAGTGGTGCTGTAATTTGCATTCAGGTCACCTTGCATCTAATCCTGTGCTCTTAACCTCTAGCCTTTGCTGCCACTTGAAGGGCCAAGTGTAAGTGCTCGGTGTGGTTGCTCTTGTTACAGTTAGAAACTGTCTCATTTCAACTACCTGTATTTGTTTTATTTGTTTGCCTTCAGAATACATGAGTTTTATCGAAACCTCCTGTAATTCAGGGTCAAACAATTGAGTGCTAGGAAGGATCAGGCTTTATACTATGTAACTTTAGAAGCAAAATCGCTACACAATTTCTCACAATTGCACACAAAATTCTTTCTCACTGCAATATGTACAAAGGACTATGAGAATTTATAAGAAAGCCTGTGGAACTCTGGGAACAGGAGTTGATGAGAGCCTTCACTGAGGGAATGATGTTTTGATGGGAATGCCTGTCATTTCCCAGTAGACTGTGAGGTCCTCAAGACCATGGAAAGTTTCCTTTTGTGAATTCATTTCTCAATTGTTGGAGGAGTATGGCTCCCAGGTGTGCCCCTGTGTGTATAGTGCTTTTATTCCTTAGGTCCAAATATGTACAAATATGATTAATGCAGGAATCACCCCTGCCTACCCAAGGTCCAGATTTACTGCCTCTCCCACCCATCCCTAAGTGTGTATCTTTTGGCCCACATCATGTTTAAAGTGGTTCTGAATTGACGTGTTTTCAGGCAGAGTTCCCCCAAAACGCCTACCACTTTGCCATAGTCTCCACCATGCCCTGCTGTCTTGCACTGATGTGATTCACTCATTGGTATTAATTACTTCGTCCCTTTTGAGTTTGCAGACCATGTATGAAGTACCAGGGTAGAATCCTTCTTGGATCAGGAAGCAAGCAACATATTTGGGAAAAAGAACTGAACTAGCCTTTGCAATCCCAAGCTTGCTCTTGACCTACCATGGCCTTGATTGCTTCTCTGATCCTCTGTTTCCTTATCTCTAAACTGAGAATAGTAACCCCTGCTCTGTCTTTCTCATGGAGATGTTGTGAAAACCAAATGAGATAATGGACAGGAGAACATTGATTAAATGGAGAAATGTTCAAGTGTAAGGGGCTATAATTAAGAGTGAATGTGGCTTTAGACAGAGCAAGCTGGCCATGGACAGACTGCCCTATAATTTTTGGCACCCACCACTGAAAGAGGACTAATTAAAAGGGCAAGAGTTACAGAGTGATGACACACAGGCACGAAGGAGACTATCCCCTGCTTCCAATCACCAGCATGAGGGAGTAGGAGAGAGGAAATAATATTAGTTAGTTTGAATGGAGTCCCAGAGAACTATACAATTATGCAAATAATCACATTGCATTGTATTGTGTTGTTCTGGAGCAGTATGTTATGGCATCAGTTATAAAGTGGACCATTAAACATTCTGTTTTTTTTTAAATCACTTTAAATAGTGTTAAAAAAAATTTTATTCAAAAGTGAGCTTCATTTATTTTTTTTTTTTAACAGACGAGCGAGGAAATGCAGTTTTTCTAGCCTTAATTTATAACTGAAAGTTTATCGGTAATGCATTTCATTTCATAAGGCTTAATTTCATGCTTAGTAGTAGTCGCAGCGTTGTCTGCTGACGATTTATGCACTTGTAATTATTTCTAACCTTCTAATTCTCCCTCGACTTTGTGCACTTGATGTCTTTCTAGATACAATTTTTGGCTTATTGTCAGCCTAATTTTGCAGCCACGAAAGCTGGCTAGAATCCAGAGAAGTGGGTGACATACAGCCACATACCTCCGAACTGTGATGGGTGCACACATTAACCTCTGTCTCTTCAAGGCGAGAGACTGCTGGGGTGCACGAGGCCCCTGTTGCTACCTTTCCATACAACTTGGTGTATTTTCTTTGTGATTCACTAGAGATGTTATCCTGGCTCATGGAGAAACGTTATTAACTTTAATTTCCAAAATTGAGTGCCCTATGAGACATTGAATCAAGCTGCATTCTCCTAGCTGGTAAACACATTTATTAAAACAAAAAGATTAGTAACTTACTGTGCCCTACCTGGGCGGATTCACATAAATCATGAAAATAACATTCTCATAACGTAGAACTCGATATTTTATTTTGTTTGTACTGTTTCAAGACCAATTCTGTGAGACTAATAGAACTATCAGACCTCTCAAATCTAACATCATAAAACATTTTATCGTGGAGGCACTTAATTTGTAGGGGAAACATATAGTTGGCCCTTCCCTGTAAATCAGGGGATCATGCAGCATGTTGTCATAGCTGAACATGTTCTAGCTAATGCAGAGTGATTGGTAAATTAAAAAGGGCTCTCAGAGTTCTTTCTTTTATGGCAAGAATTGCACTGTGTCTTTCTTTTCCTCATGTGTTCATGGGCATGCGCATGTGCTAGGCCAGGTCCTTCTGTGTTCTGGTAACCCTGACAATATTTCTGAGAACACACTGGTTCCCTTTTATGTAACTCTTTTTTTTTTTTTTTTTTTTTACAGCCATCTCCCCACCTCCAGACTGTGAAGTAGTCAGGAGCTGGCTCTCAATTTGTTAATGTTTATGGTCCTAATAGGAGCAGAGTGCTGGGTAGATAGCTGGTATGCAGTTGATGGTGGTTAAATACATCAATGTATTTTTCCTTTTCATAGTCACAGTGGAGAAAAAAAAAACAATTAGAATACTACAGTTTGGTGATTTAAACTTAGGAATAATTTTCATCACCTGGCTGGAATTCACATCTTGCCATTCATCAGATTATAAAGTGTATATATAATGATTAAGGGTGTGGGCTCTGGAGCCAACCACACCTGGGTTCAGGCATTCCTTCTGGTGCCTACCAGCTGTGTGACCTTGTGAACTCCACTGCCTCAGTTTTCTCATCTCTAAAATGGGGACAGCAGTAATAAAGAATGCTGATCTCCTTATGTAGAACAACCCTGACCAGTCTCAGATCAGCATGCGGAAGTGTGAGTGGATGGAGGCCCTTTCCTGAGAAATGGAGTGCGCTGTTTCAGACACGTGAGAAAGTTACTTGGAGGTCCAGAAAGGGGGAGGGGAGTTCAGGCTGTACTTGGAATAAGACTTATTTTTATTAGAAAAAGTTCTTGCCTTGTTGCTTGCTGATAGTTTTTTATTGCACAGGTTGGTCTTTTCTCCTCTTCCCATGTACCCCTGGGTAGATTCCCCCCCTCCCATGGGTGGAAGTACCTCACACACACACCCCAAATTGTTGATATGGGTGGAAGTACCTCACCCCCCCCCCCCGCCAAATTGTTGATATGTTGGCCAATGAAAGAGATATATTGCGAATGTCACATGAAGCCTGGTCAACTTCAGCAGGTGCCCCTGGAGTTGCTATAGGGATTGAGTGGGATTATGTCTATGCTAAAGTTCCCAGCACATAGTTAACCATTCAGTAAGCATCCGCCATTGTATTTATCACTGTGTCCCATCTACAGCTGCAGTTGTAGCTGACTAGAATTGGTATAAAAACATCACTGGTTTATGAGAAATGCAGGGCATTTTTTAGGTTTGGTTATTAATATTAACCAGTTCCTTGCAAGCTGTCCAAGGAATGGCATTTACCTCTCACCTCGAATGGCAACTCTGAAAGCTTAGCCAAGTTAGGCATGAGTTCTACACACAGGTGAGGGGAAGATGTCCACCTCAGAAACGACACAGGTTTAGAATCAAACTGACCCTTCCTCAAAACACCTCAGACCTCAATTACATCTCAGGTCTCTGGGGCAAATACCAGAGCTGGATGTGCGTGTCTGTCAGTCCTTTTCCACAGGATGTGGTGCCTGACACCAGGGCTGTCTGTCAGCTGTGGACCGACGGCTGAGGTGCAAGGCCATGTGGAATGGATGGTGCTCGGCTCCTCCCTGGGGCTTCTGACGTGGCTTTGTGTATTCTGACTCAGTTTCTAAGCAGCGTAGTAGCCAACATTCTGGGCTGGGAGACAGGAAACCCAGGTCGAAGTTTAAATAACAAGGAAAATGTTATATAATCACGGAAGGCTTAGAGCTAGAGGGCACGTCAAGGGCTTATTATGTCTGTAGTAACAACGAGCTAGTATTTATTGAGTATCTACTATAGGGTAGGCACTGCACTAAATGATTTTCATATATTACAACTTATTTAATTCTTGTAATAGCCATGCAAATTAAACGATATTTTACCCATCTTCCTATGTGCCAGATCCATGCTGAAGGTTTTGTATATATTATCCCATTTAATCTTTATAACTGTCAATGGGGCTGGTGATATTGAACTTGGAAATGGAAAGATTGAACCTCAGAGCACTCGGGTGACTCAATCAGTCACAAATAGTTACTAAATGGCAGAGCTAGGTGATGGAAATCAAGTATCTCTGAGAGCAAAACACAAACACTGCTGTCTCCTGTCTCATGTTTTGCTTACTCCGGGGGGACAACAATAGCGGTAAGGAACATGCCCCAAGTTGTACTGGATGTTGGGGGGTTCTTCTTCAGGATCTGAGTTCTTTCCATGTTCTTAAACTCTCCATGTAGACTTGCCTGATCTCCAGAGCCCATCCAGCTCTGGGCTGGTGTGTGTCTGTTCCGAACTCAGCTGTTTTAGTCTTCTAAGTGAACACACTGAATTGAAGTTCCCCATAATGGTTAGTTTCGTTCTGAGTTATGCGTAGAGCCAGGATAAAACATCCATGGTAAAATGACTTTCCTGATTGCTAATCACCTCTCCAGATGTGTGCTTACCCCTGACTTTACTATTTCCTTACACTGTTGCCAGGGGAAGGACAGTCTCTGTATTCAAGTTGGTCCAAGTCATGGAGAGTTTTATCGTTACAGGAGTGAAATTTGCAAAAAGATAATTTGCAGGTGCAGTTTCTCATTTCATGTGGTCTGGAGTGATTGTGGCTTTTTTTCTCTCTCCTTATGGATATGATCAATTCCGGAAGGCTAATAGCCTTCTGTTTTATGCTTTGATTGTCTTCAGGGAAGTTGGTGGTCACTTTACTGTGGTATTTGGTCATGGGGCTGTGGTTGAGAAACTTTTCAAGATGTGATAAAGTCCCCAGTTTGTCCAAAACTTTCTTGAACTGAATTTGCATTGTACTATTTAGACATTAACCTTGGAGGGGAAAATATTTTCAGTATCATAGCCAAGGGGCTGAAATTAATATTTTAGTTATGTGTAATACAGAACATGACTGTGTTATAAGTGATTCATATCACCTCTCTGTCCTGTCAACTGCCTCTTTTTCTCTCTGGTGCTTATTTATTTTACTTTTCTCTTCTTCCTTTCATGATGTAACACAGTAATCACAGGTTATCATGATGCAAAATAATGATGCTTGTATTTATTAATTATGTAGGATTTTCTGGAAATCCATAGTATTGGTGGTAAGGCTTTGTGTACAAGAGTGCATGTGGACAAGTGTGCCATATTCTTTGAATCGTAAGTCAGCAGTGTGTGTATTTCACTGACAAGAATAATTATGGTGAGATCACCATTAGGAAGTGAATGACTAAATGTGTTATTAATTAGTAAAGTGCCATATTTTAATACACACTCTTGCCTTTCTTACCTTCTGAACCCAGTAGAGAGGTCATGTGGTTTCAGCTCCCAGCTCTTTGTTGCCTCCAGATCTTAGTTGCCCTCAAGTTATTCCTCATCTGTTATCAAATTCATTGGGTCACACAGCTTCTAAGCCATTGGCTGTGCTGCCAGGACCCAAGGAAACTTCTGTGAGGTAACTCCTCTCATGTCTCTGTACATAAATTTCATCAATCTGCTTTAAGGCAAAGCACTTTCTGGGAACTGACCCATGAGCAGTTCCCATCATGCTCTTCAGCACCCTCTCCATCAGCCCGTCCATCACCACCACCACCACCAGCATCATGATCTTCATGCCTGCTGATTATTGAGCCCTTATTATGTACCACACGTGGTGCTAAGTACCTTTCCTAGCTATGTCATTCTGCAGGACACATATTAATCTCCCCACTCTACAGATGAGACACCTGAGTCTCAGGAAAGTGAAATTACTTAAGCAAGTCCAAACAGTCACTAAATGGCTGGGCTGGGACGGGACGTCTCTTGTGTTTGGTTCTGAAACGCATGCCAAGGTGTCACTGTGTAATTGTACTATTCATCTTCCTCCTGACTGTCCCTTTCCCTTTTCTGGGCACACCCAGGCGTGTTGAGGAGGGACAAAATAAATCCAAGTCCTGACAACTGAAAGAATACCATCTAGCTCACGCACTTCCCAGCCAGTGGGGATGTGCAAGTCATATCTGGACTATAGGTTCCCCATCTGAAAAAAAACAAAAACAAAAAAAGATATTTGAATGAAATGATGCTTACTGTCCCTTCCCATAAAAATTTTGGTGATTTTTCTGACCTCTCTGCTAACCCACTAAAAAAACAGCAGTATCATCTTCGATTTTCCTAAAATCAATAATAACATTAATAAATAAATAACATTATTTATAATGTTATAAACATTATAATGTTATAATGTTTATAACATTAATAAAATAATGATAACATTATCAGCTATGGCACTTTACAGTTTGCAGTGCACCTTTGCTTATTTTAATAATAATAATAGTAGTAAGCATAGTAACAGGTATCACCTATGTAGCACTTACCAGGTGCCAAGGACTCATTTTATCTTCTGCTCTAAAGGTTGGTCTTCACCTTTATCACTTTCTTGAAACCTGCCTGTGTATTACAGCAGTCCTTCCAATACTTAGTTCTTTATTTCTTCTGTTTCCAACTTTGTAGCAGCAACGTGTATTTCCTTAGGCATCAGGAGTTCCCTGCCTGAGTTGGTGAATGAGATTCATATTGTCAGGAGCAAAGCAAAGGTGGAGGGATGTTGTTGATTTGTGGTTTCTCCTTGCCCCACCCTCCCGCAGACCCTGTTGGTAGGGCAGCTGAATTGGCACGCTGGGCTTGGCGTAACTGGTGCTGAAAGGCAAATGTGCCAAGAGCAGAAATCTCCTGCCTCCCGTTTGTTTCAGAGCGGCAGAATTGATTCTTGTTCTTTTTCCTTAGTTTTGCTTTGTGGTCATTTAATTCTACAATTAAACTCTCTTGTTATTGGGATTAAAATCATTGTAACTGGCCCTAGTTTGTGATCATCTTGCTCTTTGAAGACACGATAGTACTAAACTTTCTAATCTTGGAGCCAAAGGAATTAGCGTGGAAGCTGATGTTTCAAAATGGTAATTCTCAATGAGGGAGGTTGGCTTCTTAGAGAGTGAGAGGAAGGAGGGGCTGCCAACTGATGAAAAGACTCATATGCAAATTCTAAAAATAATGTTCTAGCCAAGAAATGAGAAACAATGAATAGAGTTTTGTTAGCCAAGCTATCAAGAGTTAAGCTTTGTAAAATCTTCTTGTTGGGTAGGGCATAAAAGTTAGGTGTTCCCAACCAGAAGTGTTCCTCTCTCCAGGTCAGAATTTCAGAATGTCAGTGATGTGATGGGCTATATCTCCATTCAGGAGAACTATGCAAGGTTATTCTCAGAAGCATCATTTGTAATAGCAGAACCAAACAGAACTGGGGGAAAAAAAAGACCCATCAAAGGGAAAGTGGCTGAATTTAGTCAGTGGGCTATCATAGAGTGGGGCGTCACTGTGCCATTGATATGAATGAACAGTGGTGCAGATATTGGAACATCTTCAAGATACGTTTCAAGTTAAAACAACAATATGAAGGGCCCAGTGAATAGTGTTAAAAAGAAAACCGTAGTTCCCACATGGTGTCACTTTAAGGCCTCAAGTCAGTAAACCAATTAATGCCTACCCCGACTGCAGTTTCAGCCCCCAGAAATGTAACCTTTAACAAGTCAACCTGGGAATTTCCTGGTCAGCACTAGGAAATTTACTGATATTCCCTTTTGTTCCCCTTAGGAGGGTGACCTTGACTAAAACAATGGATTCTTTGCTAATTTCTTTTTTTTCCCACACCCTCTCTACCTTTAAAAGCCTTTCCTTTTCTCTCGCCCTTTGGACCTCTCCTCCACTTGATAGACAGCTTGCTGCCCAATTCATGAATCAATTAATAAAGCCAATTAGAGCTTTAAAATGCACTCAGTTGGATTTTTGTTATTTAACAATAATATGATCCTATTAGTATAAAAACCACCCTCAAACCTTACAAAAACAATACACATCTCCCCCTCTGTCTCTTTCTCTCTCTCAATCATTAACCCTCTCTCCCTTGTGCCACACATGGGCATAGACTTTGCTCTTCTCGTGGGAGGATACATAAGAATTAGGCTAGAAAGGTTACCTTTGGGGAGAGAGACCACAAGAAGAGGAACTTAAAAATTTTCCACTTAGTACTTTTTGCTTTTTAAAATTGCCTAATCAATCATCCAGTCATTTATTCAACAAATATTTGTTGAAAAGTTACTGTTCCAGGCAATGTAATGTTCTCTACAACAATGGCAAGATCCCAACTTGCAGAAAGCTAGGTCTACTGAAGAAACAGAGAGTAATAAGAAAACAGAGAAAAGCATTCCAGAGAGTCCTAAGAGCTAAGAAGAATAAAAAAATTAAAGATTAATAGGAGAAAGGATCATTTTAGATAGCGTAGCCATCAGCTATTGTCCTTTAAATGCTCCATAAAATAAAACAAAACAAATAAAACACCCTGTGTGATGCCTCACCACAAGCATTTATCCTGTTGCTCAATTCTGCTAGTCAACTGGGCATGGCTGGGAAACTGTGGGTCAGTCATCTGGGTTTGTGTGTTGCAGGTTGAGCTCAGGTCCACTCTATATTTGTCCACTGTGAGTCCCAGGCCAAAAGCACAACAGTTACTCTGGGAGGCTCTTTTTGTGTTAGATCACTAGAGTACAAAAGAGCCACGCCAAACTGTGCAAGCCCATTAAAGGCCTTTGTTTGCATCATTGCCTGCTAAGGTCCCACTGCCAAAGCAAGTCATATGGCCAAGCCTAGTGCTAGTGGGGTGGAGAATGGAGAATGGAGAATTATACTCCATTCAGGGGGACAGTGCATGGAAGTGAGTATTTGTTGCAAAATAACTGACACTATAAGGCAAGACCACTGTGATAGTTGAGCTGGAAACAACATCACTGAACATGCTAAGATCTAGGAGTGAGAGTGAAGGGATCTTTCTAGGGATAGAAAATAATAAGTGCATAGAATTATCATCTAACTGTCAACTGGAATTGACGGATCAGATCATAGGCCATTTTTTTCCTTTAAACTTTTCCATAAAAGTAAATGCAAATAAATGTTCATTTAAGAAAAAAAGGAGTAGTAGGAGTTGAAAAAACTTGAAGAAAGACTGAATCTGGAGCCCTTTAGGCTATCTAATTTTCTACACAGGAGAACATTCATGGTCATTAATGTAGCAGGACATGAAATTCAACAATTTGGAATCACCAGGATGCAACTGGGGCCATATGCAGGATTCCGAAGTGGATAACCAAAAATCAGTTGGATGACCATTAAACCCCCCACTCACAAGAAGTGTTAATTTAAAAAACAATAAAAAGATGGTTTTGTGAGGGTTTCCTTCAAAATGTGCTGAGATTCTCATCTCTGCCTACCACCAAGTGGGAGTGGTAGAGAATGTCTCCCTCTCACCTCAAATCCAACAGGAAGGTCATCATTGGTACCACCTGGGGCAGAAGTTGAGGGATATGGTTGTCTGGAGCCAGACCCACACCTTTGAAAAAAGCAGCCTGTGGAGGAGGGGCTGCTCCTGGGTGTGACTACACTCCCTTCTTACGGGGTCAAAGGGGTACAAAATCCTGGAGCCACATTAGATCTTACGGTATGGCCATTGGCCAGGGGTCATTTAAAAGGATTCCTGACCAAGAGGGCAGTATACCAGGGTGAGGGGACCCCTACTGGAAGAGGCTGGGATGTTTCCCCAGGGGCAGAAGCTATGAGACGAATGCTCAGCCAGCCAAAGGAAGTCCAGTGGAGGCACCCAGCACCCATGGAGAAGGGAGGAGGCACCCATGGAGAACCCATGATTGTGCCCATGGGAGAGAGAGTCTGCTTTAAAAATCTGCCAGGTGCAGGAAACAGGAAGCCATCAAAGGACAGTACGATCCATGGAAGAGTTTTCATCCCTCTTAACTCTCCCAGTTCCTCTCATGTGGACTTTAAACAGGTCATATGCGGCAGCTACTGGAAGGGAAGCAGGTAAGCAAGAGGGGAGACACACAACCCATTCTCAAAGGCAGGTGGCCCATCCACAGCAGGCTGTGGCTGGTGGGGGGAGAGAGGCCCTACCTTTGAAAGAAGAATGAAGTGTGTGTTTGTCTGCTGCACCATAGTTGGTAATTTCTCAGTCAAGACTAGTATTGAGTTAGAGTGATAAAGCTTTTTAAGAATGGTCAGAAAATGTTACTGGACTGCTTATATTTTTATCCAGGGTAGCACTTCAGCTAAACCACAGAGCAGATTTTAGGGGCAGTGACAGTCTAAAATAATTTGCTTTTTTGATTACATCCTTTGAATCTTGTCCAACCTACTGGTTGCACTCATGTTTATTAAAAGATAGAGATTGAAGCCTTGTGTTAAGAGTTTTATAGATATTATTCCATTCCCAAGAACTCTGTAAGGTAATTGCATAGCAATTGCCCCTTTACACAGACTTCCAGTTCCTTGAATTTATGAGATGCAGTGAGAATTTCATAGTGGCAGAACATTAAAACAACAGCAGCAGCTCTCTTTCCCAAAAAACTTTCTAATAATACTGGAGATAGTTTTACTGTGTGTCCTCTCATGCATCCACTCGCTTACACATTTGTCCGACCATTCATTCATACAGTGGATCTGGTGGAGAGTCTACTCTGCATTAGACACTGAGATACAGTCATGAATAAGGGCAGTTCCCTGCTGGGGAGCTCAGAATCTAGCCTGGCAAGCAGGTAAGTAAGTCAGTTGTCATGCTGTGGTGGAAAAAGTTCTAAATTGAGGTGTGAACCAAACCCTGAGAGAGCACCCAGGAGCCAGGTAACTGGGAGTGTTCGGGAGCATCAGACTGTGTTAGTCATGGTGTTGGACCTAAATTAGAAAACCAAAAAAGAAAAAGAAAAAAGAAACAGAAAAACTGTGAGGGGCCCTCCTTTCAAGTTCTGCCTTTATTTTACAGAAAACTGTTTATCTCCTAAAGGGCTGGGGTGATGATTGCTATATCTTTTGTACAGAAAGACCTATTTGACCTTGAAGTGAATCACTCCAGAAATTCCTCTTGATTTGCATGGTGTCCTTTCATAAAGGAAGGCTTGAGTTGCTGGGCCCCAGGCTGTGTCCCTGAGGTCCTTCTTAGCTCTGCTGACTCTCCTATAGTGCTTTCCAGAAAGATGGACCCATTTACGACTTCTGCCATGTGCTTGCAGAAATAAGTCAAATAGCTGCAGGAAGACATGTATTCGAGGGTGTTCACTGAGGTATTGCTTATAATAATAACAAATGGGGTTGCCTGGGTGGCTTACTCAGTTAAGCATCTGTCTTCGGCTCGGGTCATGGTCCCAGGGAGCCTGCTTCTCCCTCTCTTCTGCCCCTACTTGTGCTTGCTCTCTCTTTCTCTCATATAAATAGATGAAAAACTCTTTAAAAATAATAATTACAAATGCAAATATTATAAATATCCAGCAATAAGAGATTGACTAAATACATTAAAGACCACACCACAATGAAATACCATACTGTCCTTTTAAAAAGATGAGTAGGATCTGTATATATTAACCAGGAAGAGTGTTCACAATACAGTTAAAAAAAAGAGAGGTATAGAGCAGCTTATAGAACTGCATGTAAAATTATGTTGTTTGTTTTTTTTTTTAATGAATTAATACAGGCACAAAAAGTCTACTGGGATGGATTCCAAGCTATGAACAGAGGCTATTGTGGAGGAGGTGGTGTATGAGGTGCCTGGAAGGGGATTCACTTTCTCTTTTAAGCACATCTGTATTTCGTGCATTTTTAATTATTTTTATAAAGAACCAAAAAACTAAAGGCCCATTCAATTGTAGAAAGAAAAAAAAAAAGGGGAAATTTAAAAGAGAGACTTGTATAGCAGAAGGAGAACATAGCTGCGGGTGACATGGTTCTTCTATATGGCTTTAAATGGTAGCCAGTGTTGAACCCATGATCTCCTGCCTCTAACCCGAAACCTTCACTCTTCACACCCAGATACTCCAGTTTTCAGCCTTAGTGTAGCCCTGGAAGAATCTGCGTCTCCTTATTCTCTTGCTTTCAATTCTCAGACCAACTGCAGAAGGTCTTTTGTGCATTCTCACTTTTTCTTTTGACTCTTCCTCTTTTGTGATACTTTGGCCTGGCCAATTGGTGTGACTCTCTTCTGATCTCCATCCTTTATACATTTGTACTGATAGCAGACTGATGATGATTCTTCTTTTTTTAAAGTTTAATTTTTTTTACTTAGAGACAGAGAGAGATAATGAGCAGGGGGAGAGGCAGAGGGAGAGAATCTTTCAGACTCCAGGCTGAGCGCGGATCCCAATGTGGGGCTCAATCCCATGACCCATGAGATCATGACCTGACCTGAGTTGAAACCAAGAGTTGGATGCTCAACCAACTGAGCCATCCAGGTGCCGTCAGACTGATTCTTCTAAAACACAGAGATAACAATTTACTCTCCTTATTAGAAGCTTTAAACAAATCACCATTGCTCATGGAATAAATACAAATTCCCTTGTTTAGGCCTCAAAACCCTACATGATGTGGTCTCACCAATCATGTCCTCTCATATACCTGACAGAAGACCATGCTTTGCACTCTTCTCTTTCATGTTTTTGTTTGTAACACTTGCTTCTCCTTTTTATCCTACCATGTAAACACTTAATGTATAGTATCCTGTGTTATAGCTATTGTAGTTATACGAATCTCCTTTTTTCATTCATTCATTCATTCATTCATTCAGTAATTCTTCATAGCATGACTTCTGTGTACTTGGTATACTGTGCTGGGGACTGAAGATAGAGCAGTGAATAAAACAGGCCACCATACCCTTGTGCCTTCCCCAGACCCAGGCAGAGCTAAAGGTTACAAGCAAATACAACTAGCACTTGGGAGAAGCCCTGGGAAGAGAAGGTACATGGGCCTGAGAAGTGGTGACGGTGGGGTGGGAGGAGAGAGGGTGTGATTCGGAGAAAGTTGCATTTAAGTCCCACCTCAAGAATAGGAAGGAGCCAGCCAGCCATGGAGTGAGTGGGAGTAGAACATTCCAGGCAGATGGAATATCAAGTAGGAGTATATTCAAAGTTCCTGAAGCAAGAAAATGCTTGGCTGCACCAGGATCTGAAATAGGACTTCAGAGGAAGGAGGTTGAGGGAGAGTGGCAGAAGATACTGGGAAGGTGGGAGTCTTCAAAGTCAGGCCTTAAAGGTTATGTAATGTATTTGGATTTCAGTCCAAGTGCAATGCTGTTGGAAGGTTTTAAGCAGGGAGGTGAGATGATAAATCCTTTTTATCCCTTCCTGCATTCCCCTCAGCACCTGTCACAATGTCCTGCATATAATTGTTGCTCAGTGAGTACTTGTTGCCATATTGAGTGATGTGCCCGTGATTGATTATAGAATTAGTCGCACCTCATCAGGGGATGAATTTAGCTCTCTTTATCAGTTTTTATCCAGCAAGCTAGATAAGTTCATAAAAAGGTAACTTTCCTGGTAATCTCCTATTTTTGGTTCATTAATCATATACTGAATGATGGCTCTGGCTTTGCTTTAAAAAACTGCCAAATGATCTCTTAAGTATTCTGGATATTTGAACTTTCATTTAAATCCCATGGAGAAGTTCTTTGGTTTTTCTTTCGTAAAAGACATTTAAATTTTTGACATAGAAAATTAGGGGAGTGCTTCTGTGTTCTGAACCACACAATATATGTTTGCTGGTGGTTTAGCACATAGGTGGATCCTGGCAACTTGTGGATGAAGAAATGAGGGCCAGAGAGTCAAAGTCCCTGTCCAAAGGCATCCAGTTAGTTAACATTCAGATTTCCTGGATCCCTACCATGCTCTGCCATGTTGCTACTCTTATATGGAGGTGTTCATCTTGCTTGAAATTCATCTGTAATGCAGTATAATGTTGATAAGCACAATGCCTGGTAAATATTTGTATTATGTTCCTTAAAAAATAGGTTGAAATAGCTGTTCATTTGATTTTTATGAAGAAATAATTTGAGAAATTTGCTCCTCTTTATTTTGTGGTTAAGAACATGAATGAGTCAGGAATCTCTTTGTTCCAAGAGATAGAAACCAAATCCAAAACCAGGACTATATTGGTGTACATAGGGAAGCCATGGGAGGTAGAGCTGGCCTCGGGTACTGCAGGGTCCCCAGTACTTCAGGACCTGCCCTCTCTGACTCTTGCTTCTGCCTGGAAAGAGGCAGCACCTCCTGTTTGTTTGGACCAATGAATAGAGAGGGAGAGGGGAGCGATTCACTGCCACAGAAGAGGAAAGTGCTGCTTCCGGGGAAACAGACACAACCTAAGTGTTGGCGACTCCATATTGTAAAGACTAGCTATTTGCACTAGCAGTCAGGATAGTAAATGTCTGTGTAACACTTTGATATTTCCAAATACTTTTGTGTATAATGTCTCATTGTATCTTCATGAAAACCCAGTAGGTTTCCAGGAGGGACGGCAATTTGGCTGGAGACAAGTAAATGAGGGGGGAGATGTAGTCAAAAGGATGTAAGAAGAGTCAGATCGTGTAGGCTGTGGCAGAAGTGCGTGGGAGTGTAGGTCTGTCTAAGTCCGGAATCCATGCTTTTCCCCCCATACTGTCTTGTAGACCCTCCACTGTAGCAACTTTTTTTCACGTGTACGTTTGATTTTTAGAAACAGATGTTTTTTGGAGTCAAGTCTTCAAGATACGGTAGATAACTGAGATAGGTAACAAGTTATTGACACTGGTTTTCTGAAGTTACCACATTTATGCATTGCTTTCTTTCACAAATGTTTTTAATGCCTATTATGTTCCAGGAACAGTACTAAGCATTTAGGATTCAAAGGTGCATAGGGCATAGGGCATAGTCGTTGCCCAGGAGAGACCTCCAGGTAGTTGGGGAAACAGATGCATAAACAAGTGATTATAACAGTGGCATAACTGCTAATGATACTCTGTTCCAGGATGGCACATGGTACAAAAAAGCAGGGAGCTTGTCTAGGGGTAGTCAAAGAAAACCTACTGAAGACAACATTTGGATTGCGTCTTGAAGAAGATGTAAGATTTAATGCCTTTTTCTAGGTCTTGGGCTTAGTAAATGGAAGAGGGATACTACAAGCCGGGAACAGCATGTGCAAAGGTGGGCAGCAGGAAAGGTGATCATGTGACCAAAGCATGGGATGTGGGTGGAGAGGTAATGGTGGTACAAAAATAGAATGAGTGTGATCCTGACTCCTCACTCCAGAGTCAGCTTTAAAGATTACAACATGCACATGGATGATGGATTTCTAGAATGCTTGATAAAAATTGGACTCCTCTATAATTATGCTTTAACTCTCAAGTTTTCAGCTTCTGTTTTGAATGCATTTTGCCATAAAGTTAACATGTAAGGATGGAGACAATGAGTAGCTTTTCTTCAAACTCCAGGATGTCGGTTTTTCACTTTGCTCAAAATCCTGGGTCACTTCCAAGATATTTTTGTGCTTTTGGAAGTTAGCCTTTTAGCTTTTTTAGAGGATTGCTGTGATAGCTCTTCTCACAATTTTCACACAATTGCTACCCATCTGTAAATGAACTCTCTCAATTAGGGGTCATCAGGGTGCTTTATAACATTCTGATTAAAAATAAGAGCAGAAATCAAATAACAGGGGCCATTTTTTTCTCTCTGTTGTCTTTTCCTGTGGCTGTCCTAAGGAATCACCACAAACTTAGGGGGTTAAACAACACAAATGGACTCTCTTACAGTTTCAGAGGTCAGAAGTCCAAATTCATTTTCACTGAGCTAAAGTTAAGGTGTCAGGAGGGCTGGTTTCTTCCAGATACTCAGGGGGGGAAATTTGTGAATCTAGTGGGCACCTGTATTCCTTGGCTTATGTTCTCTTCCTCCGTTTAGGACACATCACTGTAATCTTTGCTTCCATTGCCACATGGCCTTCTCACTTGACTCCTGTGTTTATCTTATAAGGGCCCTGTGATTTTATCAGACCCACCCAGATGATCCATGATAATCTCCCCATCTCTAGATCCTCAACTTGATCACATCTGCAAAATCCCTTTTGCCGTGTGAGGTAATATTCACAGGTTTCAGGGATTAGATAAAGGACATTTTTGGAGGCTATCATTTCAGCCTGCCAAGGTCCCCTACCAGCTTATGAATCTTTTGATGGTAGCAGTTCTCTTGTTACCTTCTTGACCATATGGAAGCCATGCATATGTCTGTAGTTGAAAGTTTGTGTGTAATTTTTTTTTCTAGTTTACATCTAAGTGCTTTTGGATTTAAGACAATGCAAATAGAGTCAATGATTGAAGCTTAATATCATTGTAAGAGTTTCTTTTTTTTTTAAGATTTTATTTATTTCTTTATTTTGGAGAGGGGGAGAGAGAGACAGAGAGTACACGCACACAAGTGGAAGGGGGCAGAGGGAAAGGTAAAGAATCTCAGGCAAATTCCACGCTGAGTGTAGAGCCTGACATGGGGCTTGATCTCATGACCCTGATATCGTGACCTAAGCTGAAACCAAGAGTTGGGTGCTTAACCAACTGAGCCACCCAGGTGCTCCTGATTGTTAAGAGTTTCTTAAGATATGCTTGAAAATGAAGATATTATTTAGTATGGGGATACGTTAGTGACTTTAGATAGAGAAAAATGGTTACTTTTAAAGAACTAGAGTGACCCACCATGATTATTACCCAACGGAAATGAAAACACTAATTCAAAAAAATAAATGTACTTCTATGTTTATTGTAATATTATTTACAATAATCAAAATATGGAAGCAACCCAGATTTCCACTGATAGAGGAATGGATAAAGAAGATGTGGTAGATATATATATAATGGAATATTACTGAGCCCTAAAAAAGAATGAGCTTGCCACTTGTGACAATGTGGATGGACCAGAGGGTATTTTGCTAAGTGAAGTAAGTCAAACAGATAGACAAACACCATATCATTTCACTTGTATGTGGAATCTAAAACAAACAAGCAAATGAACAGCAGCAACAGAAAAAGAGAAACTCATAAATAAAGTGAACAAACTGGTGGTTGGCAGAGGGGAGTGGGGGATTGGGTGGAATAGTGGGGGGAGAATAGGTGAAATAGGTGGATGGGTGAAATAGGTGATAGGAATTAAAAAGTATAAACTTCCAGTTTTAAATAAATAAGTCATGAGGATAAAAAGTACAGCATAGGGAACATAGTCCATCATATTGTAATAACATTGCACGGTAACAGATGGTAACTATACTTAACCTAGTGAGCATTGTATAATGTATAAAATTGTTGAATCCCTATGTCATACACCTGAAACTCATATAGGCATGCCGACTATACTTCAATAATAAATTAAAAAATAAAGAACTAGAGTGATTGATTTTTCATGATTCTCCATGATGTCTTATAGCACTTCATACCTCTTTTAGAGTACCCACTCTGTCTTATGTTAAAGTTGTTTATATACATGATTTATCTTCTTACTAAACTGTAAGCTTCTTGGAGACAGAGCCCTTTTTTGATTTATCAGTTTATCTCATAGAGCACATATCCTATCTAAAATATAATTAGGTGCTTTGCATGTGTTAACCTTTTTAATACTCACAAAAACCTGAGACAGAGGCTCAGAGAAGATACATAACTTGTTCCAGATTAGGCAGTTAATAAGATACAGTGCTAATATTCCGGCCCACTCTGACTCTTGCACTCATGCTTTTATCAACTCCATTATGTTCCTCTTTATATTGCACTAAAGTATATGCTGAACAAATTATAATTATTGCTTTATAGCTAGCACAGCACTTTCACGTACATTAGATTATTAGATCCCCATTAAAAAAAAAAGGCAACAATCACCTGCTTCTTTATTTTAGAGATGAGTAAACAGGCTCGGAGTGGTCAAGTATGTTCACTCATTTGATCTTCATTCATTAAACAGACATTCACAGTACCTCCATGAGGTGCTAATGTTGGTTGGACAAGGCCTTGGGAAACAGTGGTAAACAGAGAGAAAAGGAATTTATGGTGCTCTAAGGAATCCAGTATTACCTGTGCCATGACTCTTTCACAGGAGAAGTAGTGTTTTGTAGAATAGATAATAGGGGACCATCAAATCTGTGGCATCACAAAAACCTTCTCTGAGCAGGGTATCTTAATCAATGAACTTTTGCTTTTCCAGTAACAGAAACTCTATTTAAAATAGCTAAAACTCTCAGGTATATATTGGCTCATATTGCTGAAAAAAACTATGCATATAAACTAGCTTCTAGATTAGATCTGGAAGTTTATATGATGCTGTTAAAACTCTGTGTTGGATTTATTCTTCAACCCTGGTTACAAAGATGGCTACTGGGCAGTGAGATGTTTTTATTTTTCTTACTGTTAGAGACCCAGAAGTAAAGAGGACAATTCTTTTCTGATAGCTCCAGGAAATATAGTTCTTTAGGAGGACTCAGTGTGGCTCTATTTGGACCATACATTTAAATATGATGGCCCAGGGTTCAAGGTACTCGGATTGGCTGGATGGGGTCATGTGGCTATTTCTCCTCTGTGGAGAAATCAAGTTTCATGCTTGATATTGGGGGAGGGACAGTTCTCTGAAGGGCAAATTTATTAAGTAGATCAAATTAACAGCTGTACCCTACAGGGTCACATAGTTAGTACAGGCATTTATGCAATAACATGAACTACATGTTTCTCAAAATCACCACACTATGCAAAGTCAAGTAATGAAAACCACAGGGCTTAAGGGAAAGATGGGGTTAGGGATACCACAAACAAACTTTGTTGGTGACACATAAAAGAACCTAATAAAAATGGTAGCACAACCGTGTCCATAAATACTTCAGTAAATATGGCACTTTACCTTGAAAAAGACCTGCAGTTTGCTTTTGGAGGTGGACAAAGGATGGGTTTCTCCTTATGAGTTATTGTGAAGTGGTAGAAGGAGGGTAATATAAATTTGCTATCTTTTGTAGCCTTAGATTCTGGAGCATGTTTTTTTCTGCTTTTGAGAACAGGTCCTTAGAGGCATACATTTATAACTGATACTTGTTTCATCAAATTGAAAATTTGATAATGTATAGCTTTCTTCCTTAATTAGTTTTGGTAGCATTGCTACAAATTCTTTTATAGCTTTCTCATTTTTACCTGTGGCTTCACCCAAAAGCTGAAGGTTTTGGAAATTTGCAGAGATGTTTGAAACCACTGAACCACTAGTAGCAAAAGGGGCCATTTATGTAGAATTTGAAAATTTCTGTTTAAGGTCTTCTTGTATAGATGGTGCTTTCTCTTTGATCATGAAAAGGGTTGTTTGTTTGTTTCTTTCTTTCTTTGCTGTAATTCATTCTATATGCTCAATAATCTTTTCAATTCTTCTATTTCTTTAGGCTGTTATTGAATTGAATTCACAACAGTTAAACTGTTCTAGCCATAAACCTTTTTTTTTCTGACTTTGTCTCTGATGGTTTGCAATCTTGATTTCTTTATGCCCATTGCTCAGGGGAGAAACATTTTCTCTTGCTTTCAAATTCTTATTTAAAGTTTTTAGTCAACATTTAAAACTCTCCTTTTGCATGTACTTCATGGTATTTTTGAATTTGGATACTTTGCATAAATAGAATGTTGAAAGAGTGTTTTTTCATATAGGCAAGTTCATGAGTGTGAAATAAGAGTGAAATACAACACTGTAGGATAATACACACAGTGAACTGGTTGCTGTTAGATATTTGAGATGTGTGTCTTTTGTGTCTTCTTGCATAGCTGGGTTCACCTGGATGGAGTTTCTGTGTTCACCTTGTGTGGTGTTTTTGGTGGACATAATTGTGCATATGCAAATACCAAACTTGTGTTATACTCAAATTGTTTTTCAATATATCAATTATATTACAACACCTGCCTTTTCAAAACAAGCATTATAGAAGAACTGACTATAATTGGAAGAGGAGAGAATAAAACCTAGACCTTCTAACTCTGCCACTTTTTGCTCTACACATCAGTGTTATTAGGGCTAGCAGTTGTGTGAACACTCGGTTTCAAATATGAAATTAACACAGAAATGCCAGAGCCTAAGTGTCTAATCTTGTTACCCTGGGAGCTTATAAGGCTTTAGATTTATTTTTGGGCTGTTGCAGCCATTGTTTAAAATGCATTTGGAACAGTTTTGCTTTTGCCTATAGAGCCATTTCATGGCATATTAAAAAATCATTTTCACTATTTTATTACCAAGTCTCTAACAAGCATCCCTACTTGATCATTATTTTTTTTCTCTGATTGCAAAACGCATTGCCAAAAGAGAGTTTATGAGAATACTCTAAAGAATTACACTAATAGAAGTTGTTACTTTATGACTCGGCAGTAGTTACTAAAACATGAACCATATCTTTCAAATATAAGCTTTGCCACCATTGGGGATTTCCAAAATAAAGTGGCAGAGACTCCGAAGGTAGTTCCAAAGAAGAGCTCTTAAAATGAGCTCTTGAACTTTGTTGGGAGAAGTTGTATTGCAAGCTTAGTTTGGATAAACTCCCTGAATCTCTACTGTAATGTATGTTTACTTTTACCATTTTATAATTTCCATATATATTTCTAAGATTTTATACCTTCCCAATAATACCAAAGTGACAAAACTTGAGCAGTGGGTCCATATTTTAATCCTTTGTACATCTAACAATGTCCAGTCTGGTATCTCGTACAGAGTAAGTTCACAGCTGATGATTACCTGCTTGGCTGGTTTGTTGGTTCCTTTCTAGGGGTGTCCTATGTGCAGAAGTTACTCAGTGAACATTTGATGCTGTGAATCTTTTATTGTTGAAAATAGTATTTTGTTGTTTTTTTTTAAATATAGTATTTTGTAAGTAGGTAGGATTATATTTAAGTGAGGCAATCAGTGGGTTAAAAGAAATTTTTCATTTTGTTTTTTGTTTCCATCCTTTGAATCTTGGTTGTAGAAATGTGAATTTGTAACACACCTCAGCACATTAGCAAATTTCCATTTTTGGGCCCAGTAACTCCTGTCTCTTGTTTCAGTATATTATTTCCTTTTTAGCTCCAAACGCCAGGCTTATTTCACTCCCTCTGAGGATACTCACTCTAAAATGCCTTCTATGCGTCCCTACATTTGCATATATTCTGATGAAATACATAGTACTAATTTGGAGGGTGTGGGGTTTAATTCACATAAAAATCATGTGCTGTTATTTATCTTGTTTTTGCTCTTTTTTTTTTTTAAATCTACAGTGTTTTTGTGATCTGTCCAAGTTATTGTAAACCTAGTGTGTTATTTCTGAATTATATTGCATAATAAGTTTTTCACAGCTTAAATTATCCACTTTCTTACTGGTAGACCTCTAGCTTATCTCCAAACCACTCTTGCCAAAGAAATGCTGTCTTTGTTGAATATCCTTTTACATATCCCCTTATAAGCCTCTTAGAAACCAGTGTGAGAGATTCTGTGGGCCAGATATTTAAATGTGAGACTTCTGACCCATAGTGCATATTCATACTTAATTTATCTAAAAACGACCAGATTGACTTTTGATGTAGCTGTTCTAATTCACACTCTCCAAATCAGTGCTTGTCCTCTCACATCCTTGCCAATGCCTGGTATGATTTGATTTTCCATATTTGCCTTTACAGTGGATAAGAAGGGATATTGTATTATTATTTTAATTTGCACTTTTCTGATTAAGGGTAAGTCTGAGTCCTTTCTCATATTTAGTGGACACTCAGGTTTTCCCTTTTGTGAATTTTCTATTCATGTACTTTTGGGCAGTTTTTAAACATTCTTAGAGGACATATGTTAATTCACTGAAAAAAAATGCTTCCTTTAGACTTGTGGAGATTAAGACACTGAAATAAAATGTAGATAATCTCTTAGTAGATTTGGGTCATTATGTCCAATTTTTTCTCTATCTGTACAGCAACGGTATAGACAAATTCTGGATTCCCTGTTTCTCCATATGATTACAGCATGGAGGATTATCTCATGGCATTACACTGAGTTCTTCCCCTAAACAACTTGACACTGTCACTTTTTGAAAAGACACTTGGGAAGCTTTGTGGCATTCAGAGTCATATTGTGTTGTCTGCATAACTGAGTAAATTTTATGTGTTCTGGCAGGGTTTGATTTCAAATGGCTAGAAAATGCTCTTTGTGGAGCCAATTAAAATAGTGACATGGATAGTGCATTATTTTTCTTCCTCTGGAGTGGAACTTCTGTCAGAGTTCCTGTATCTTAATTGGCTCTGTTTGAAAAGAAATTTTGAAATCCCCCCCTGCACTATAAATGTACTTATTTACCCCATGAATTTCCATCTGGTGCCTTTACAATGATTGTTGAAAATTACTTGTCTTGCTACTCGTTGGAAAATGAGGTGCAGTGTCATCTGAATTGATGAGAGCTGTACCACCTCAGATGAGGTAGCATTCCACAGTGATGGGGGCTGAAATGCAGCTCCAGTAGGTGCAAAGGGAAAAACATGATTTTTAGAAATGCAGAGTACAGTATGAACTAATAGTAAATCATTAACACTGATTTATAGCAGTGATTCTCAAACTTTCTGTGTTCACAAGGCACTTTGGAATATTTATTCTGACCCCTCATTGGAAGAGAATAAAAGACCCCAAATGACTCTGAGCAAGATAACACTATATGAAATAGTCAGTTTGACTGATCAAAATGTTTCACAGACTTTCTAAAGTACCCAGAATTATCACCCAACTGACTTGGCCATTCTTTAGCTCAGTGCTATGGTTTGAATATTAAGGTTCACATGCTTCTGGCTTACCTAACTGCCTGTATATTTAAAATAAAATCATGGAATTACTTTAGCTTTTATTATGTATTCAGCTTCCTTGAGGGATAAAGTCTAACTTTCAATTCAATGAAATGATAGGCTGTTAGTTTTAGAAATGGGACTATACATCATCTAGCTAGATTGTATTAGAGATGAGGAATCTGAGGCTTTGAGAAACCAGGTTTCCTGAAAGTGAAGAATCATTGTTGATCAGTTTCTTAAGTTTTAGGAAACTTTCAAAAGAGAAATATTTCTTTCCTCCAATTTTGTTGGAGACCTCCCTGATAAATAGGCCATGGACTCATATGGGTCTTCTTATCTCAGGTTCTTTGGTAATTTCAATCCATCATAAAGCCTGACAAACCCTCAAATGAAAGGACATGGAAATAATGGTTCTTTGGTGTGATTTTTAGCTTGTCTATGTCCAGATATTTTATAAACTGAATGATAAACTAATAGATATTTTCAATTAATTATTCTAAATGTTTGTATTCCTTAGACTACTTGATCATTAGAGTCAGTCCAGCACATCTGCCTAGATGAAGAAAGACTAAAAGAGTAATAGTAGTTAGGGGCGCTTTGGTGGCTCAGGCGGTTAAGCATCCAACTCCTGATTTCAGCTCAGGTCATGATCTCAGGGTCATGAGATTGAGCCCCACGTGGGGCTGGGCATGGAGGCTGCTTAAGATTCTCTTTCTCCCTCTCCTTCTGCCTCTCCCCACCCTCTGCTCACATGAGTTCTCTCTCTCTCTCAAAAGAAAAAAAAGAAAAAGAAAAGAGTATAAATAGTTGTTGTTAGTGGCTTATAGCTGCATACCATGAAGCCCAGGGATTCCTTATGAGTTACTTGAAATGGAGGACCCATGGAGAGGAAGGGCTAAGTAGATGGAGAAAGAGGGGTCAAAGAGAATAACTCCAGATTCTTCACATTTGTTTCAGTCAGAGCCATACCATTTTTTTTTTAAGAGAGAGAGAGAGTGCATGAGTGGGGCAGGGTGGGGTTTGGGGGAGGGTTTGAGGGGGAGGGGTAGAGGGAAAGGGAGAGAGAGAATCCCAACCAGTGTCCACACCAAGCGTGGAACCCCACATAGGGCTCATCTCAGGACCCTGAGATCATGACCTAAGCCGAAATCAAGAGTCAGTTCGTTGCTCAACCAACTGAGCCACTCAGGTGCCCCCCCTTTTTTTCCTTAATGTGCATTTGGATTTTATTTTACAAAGAGTTTGATTGCCATAAAAAAATTGAAAAACTGCTAAAGTTCATTTAGGGAGAAGGTAAGTTGAACAAGCAGAGACTAGTTCATTATTAGTAGTAGTTTTAGCAAATGCTCAGGTTAGTGAATATGGATCTGTTATATGGCACTTCTACGGAAGAGGAAATTGCCCCTGAATGTTCTAAGGAATAAAATAAGACCTTAAGCCTCATTTTTTTGGAAAAACAATGCATAGGGCAGCTCCATGCAAGTAAGAATTATCTAAAATCAGAGGATTCATCCCAGAGCTAGAAGGAGTAGATAGAAAGGAAGAGATGGAGGGAGGGGAGAAAGACGGGGGGTGGAAAGGGAGAGATCTTGTGACCTGTCTGAGCCTCAGGTCTGTCATCTAAAAATTCGTAGATGAGTCTCTGTTATTGTGAGGCGTTCTGAAGATGAAATGATACAGTGTATGAAAATAGTGTGTGGAAGTGCGGGTATGTATGGAAGGGAACTCTACCAGTGGAAGTGCCCTTGGTGGGAAATTAAAAGTACCACTCCCCATCCTATTAAAGCTTGAAGAGGCAAAGAAGGACAAGTGTAAGAAATTTCAACAGAATTTAAAGAAATTTAAAATTTTTAAAGTGATATGGACTTAAAATATAAATATGTTGAAGGGCAGTTTATATGAATTCATATTTGGCTGTTAAGTGGTACTAGAGACATATTCCTAATTCCAGTGACCTTTGGGGTTGCTCTTGAGGACAGGAAATCTAGCTGCTTAGTGACTGAACTTGGTACAGAACTCCTATATTCTTTTTTTTTTTTTAATTTTATTTATTTAATTGACAGAGAGAGAGAGACAGTGAGAGAGGGAACACAAGCAGGGGGAGTGGGAGAGGAGAAGCAGGCTTCCCGCCGAGCAGGGAGCCCGATGCGGGGCTCGATCCCAGGACCCTGGGATCATGACCCGAGCTGAAGGCAGTCGCTTAACCAACTGAGCTCCCAGAACTCCTATATTCTTAAAACTTAGGATCTAGAAAGGACTTTTTTCATAGGCTCTAAAAGCATAGTCACTTACGGTATTCTGTATTTGTCACAGTGGGAACTAATAGAACATGATGAAGCTAAGCAACCCGGAAAGAATAAGACAGACTACTTGTCCCAGATTAATAACAGTAACACACTTGTTCATTCTAGAATTAATTCATGCTGAAAATAATATTGCAACAATGTCAAACATCTCCCTCTCCAGACCTCAAATACCAGGAAAGCTGGGCTAAAACATTCTGTCCCCTGTGTGGAAATGAAGAGCATCAATTGTTTGGAATACAATGTGTGGTAGTAACAAAGCTACAGGAATAATCTGCAGCCATATATATATATATATATGAATATGACAAACAGAAGAAACAAGAAAAGTAGAACACAAAAGAGAGAATCAAGTTAGCATCATCTTTTGGTCTTGCCTCCTCATGATGTCCTCTCTATGGCTCCAGGTTATGCTATTACATACTTCGGGTCACAGAGGTATTTGCCAGTCATGAGTATGAGACACTGTAGTGAGGAATCCAGGCTCGGGTCCTGCTCTGGAGGGGCTCCAGTCCAGTGGGGAGACATAAATACAGATGAGGCAACGTGCTGTACAGGGCCCAGGTGCCATGCTTGCTGAAGCAGAGTGCTCTGTGTGCCTTTGACTCCCCCCAGATTTTGAGAGGTTGCAGTAGGTTTCTTGGAGGGAGTCATATCTAAGCTGTTACCTCCAAAATGAATAGAAGTTAACCTGGAGCTCATGGAAAGGGGGGGCAGTTGGAAGTGGACAGGGAGAGATTTCCAGGCAAGCCTGAAGACCTGGGGTAGAAAAAGAGAGCAGAACTAATAGCTATTGAATAATGTTGGAGCATGGAGAGTTTCAGGGTCGAGGCAAGAGGTGATGCTAGAAAGGTAAATGTGATGGGTAGACAGTACCAGCAACGCTGACAGGATTTGGAATGAGGGGGTAGTTTGTAAGATGTGGGAAGCAGGGGAGAGTCATGATCCAGCTGGAATAGGACCACTGGTTGCAGCTGGGAGACACCAGTTAGAAGGTGGTTGTGGTGAGCTGGGCTGGAAGTGTGATGTGGCGCTGTTTTCGTGGGGCAGTGTTGGTCCTGGTTACAAAATTAGATGCCAGAGCCCATTTTTTAATTCAAGTTTGTCATCTTTTTTTCTGATCCCTTACCTCCAGTATCTACAAAAAGTTATATGTTAAAAGTGGTTTGAAAATGATAAAGATAGACGCAAGTATCAGCTATTAATAAAAAAGCAGGATGCAATGGGTCAGGTTACACATAGTACTTTTAAGTCAGGTGTTCCTAGCTCTTTCACTGTTGTGAGATTCTTCACATGCATTTATTTTTTATTTAGTAATAGAGGATTCTGTTCTTTTCAATAGTCAAGATATTCAAATTGCTGGTGGGAATATAAATGGGTCTTTCCACTTTGGAGACCAGTTTATTAGGACATAGTGAGTTTGAAATTGTATATATCCCATGGCCCTTAAGTCCACTTCTGGCCGTATGCCTCAGAGAAATTCTCACACAGTTTGTGTAAGATATATGTGTAATAACTGGCATAGTTATCATACTACTGTTTGTGGTAATGCATGATTGAGGAAGCCACCTACTAGACCACTATAGAGAAACTGGTAAATAAATTGAGATTTATTCACACAATAAAAAGCTGAAGAAATCTTGACATGAAATAGATATATATATATCTGTGTACATGGACAAATTTTTAAAAAACACCAATTCAGGCCAAAAAAAGGGAAGTCTTAAAAGAATATACTATGATACCATGAATTTAAATTTTAAAACTCATAAACCAATATACTTTTATTACTTATGCATGTGTACATATGTGGTAAAATGTACATAAAGGCATGAGAAAACTCAGACCAACTTCTTCACCAGTCTCTTTAAAGATATCCCATAGTCTTTAGTATATTTATCTATAAACAGCAAGATAAGTTCCACCAGAAGATCGATAGAGCTGTAAATTAAGCCTTTCTCAGTATAAGTAACCTGAGTGTTCCAGATATTGCTATGATTGCTGCTAGTTTCCATGTATTTAGTGCTTCCCAATACTTTTCCATATTTGTGCTGGACTGGCCCTTTGGGAGTTAGCTAATGTTACCTTGGGGAATGTGAAAGCAAAGCAATATTTGTCATTGATGACAACATCTGTTTGGAATATGTGATCATATTTTCTCTCTTTCTCTAGAAATGTGCTATTAGGAAATGTTCAATAAAGAAAAAGGAGTGTGAATAGTGTAGCTTTTTGGAACAAAATGCATTGTTCCATTTGCAAAAATGTCTCTTTTTTAGTCTGGATTCATTCTGTCGCAAATGTCAGGAACTGAAGTCCCCCTAGCTTAAGACGAAATGAGGATTATCAGCTTGACTCCCGGAAACCTGGATGATGTTTTATTAGGCATGGCTAGACCCAGACACTTACACGTTATTGTAAGATCCGTCTCTCTGTTGGGCATCATTCCCAAGCCGACAGCCCCAGACCCCCATACTCCCAGCTCAGCCACCTAAGCGGCCAGAGACCATCTCTCCTGCAGGGAAGTCATGAGGAGGCTTTGGATCGGTCTGCTTTGGGTCACAAGCTCTTTTCTGAAACAATCACTGTGGTAGAGAAATTAGCTGTGGTATCTGGTCAGGCAAAGGCAGTTTGAGGCACCAATTAGAAGGAATAAGGAAGGAGTATTTCATTAAAGGGACCATGGGGTGATGTGGTCTGGGGCCAGGTCAGGGGGCCATGCTAACACTGTAGATGCCATAGAACAGCTTCAATTCTCTTTTTTTCATTTTCTCCTTCACACCTACAGAAAGTGCATAATAAATAGGCAATGCATGTTTTAAGCGGTCTTGAGTTTTGCTGAAGCATAATTGACTCCTAGGAATGAATGGCCTTTCCCTAGGTGAGCCTCTCCTTTCCCACACTAATATTCATCATCAGTAGCATTTGGCTGAATGAGAATTAGGGAAGCTCCTCAAAGAGATGTACCAGAAATTGCCTTGCTCAATGATGGGCTTAAAGATGAAACCCGTGCTTTCCCACTTTGAGAACATTAGCGATTGGAGCTAGTTCATTAGCTGCCTTCATTTGCGCAGATACTGATGGAAGACAGGGGGACTCATCTTCATCAGAATGCTGCCAGAGTGTGATCTGAGTGCAAGTGAGCTCTGCTATTAAAAGCCCAATAATGACTTGTGTCAGTTCATGCGGATTTGCTCTGCTGGGTAACTCTGTGTCCGGCACTTGGCAATGCCCAGATAACATTTAAATCAGGCACTAAGTGTAATTAATTAAATACTACCCTCAGCATAGCTCTCCTTTTAAGACATTTTAATTCACCATGATTTAGAACATGACAATTGGGTGAGATTAAGGCAGCAAATTGTGCCTATAAAACAAACCCCTGAAAATAGCAAGAGACTATAAAATTTTATAAAGGGAGTACTGCATATGCCTCCAATCCGATAAAACCTGTGAGCTGGGAGATTAACTGTGAAATAAAAGTAAGCCAATACAGTATGTGCCACATCCAGACTATAAATTGCATATTATTGTTTAGTATAAATTTTATGTTCCCTCCCCAAATGACTCCTTAGCATCCTGAGAATACCCCAAACAGCATACAATTAATTTAACCTTCAAGGGAATCAGCTCAAGAGACAGTGGGCCGTTCTGTGAGTGTAAGGAATTTGGGTGACAGTATCGTAATGCGATAGTATTGGGTCTTTTGGGGAATTTCTGTGGCTCTTGTAGTTGCCACTTTGGTTTCCTTATTTACTTGGTTCATGTTTATATCCTGCCTGTTGTAAAGGATGGAACTGATTTCTGAGACTCTTAAAAGCAATCTGCTTTTTGCTGAGGGTTCCGGGGTTTTCTGACTACATCACACTTTAATGCTCATCTACCCCAGCACCTCCTTTTAAAAATAAAGAAGCTGAGTTTGCAAGCATTAAGTGGCTTACTTAGGTTCACATAGTAAGGTAAGGGGACACTGGATTCTCCTTCAGGGATAATCATGCCCCATTCTGTCCTTCTGCCTAAAACTTTGAATGTTTTCCTCTGTTAAAATGGAAATAATGTATAGGTATTTTTTCCTGATTATAATAACAGAAGATTCTTTTTTAGAACATCTAGAAATTCCAAGAAAATATTTTGAAGTAAATTTTAAAAAATTCATCTACAATCTCACTGATCAGAGATAACTACTTTTAACATTATATTATGTATCCTTCCAGCCTTTTACCTATGTACATGAAGAAACATAGGTAAAACTATTTACTCAAAAAGTAAGAAATATTGTTTTATTCATTTAATACATCTCTTGGGAAGATTTTTCAAAAGCACGATTTTTAGTAATTTTATGTTACATCAAAATAATATGGCTCTTTAATAATTTGTTTAATTATTCTACTATTGTTTTATTGCCGGTCCCTTTTCCCCTGGGTCCAGATACGAAAGACTTTTAAAAGTAAAAAATGACCTAGAGACACATGAAAAATGACAGATGATTGATGGAACATAAATCTTTTTAATGTTTCATATGGAGTAGTTTTATGTGAACAACTGAATCAAGTTTTAAGTGATAATATCCAAGATTTTCACACCGGATAAGATTGGATAATATTATTTCTACATCAGGATAGATTTATAAGTTAAGTAGATTTTTTATAATTTGAATTTGCTCTCTTGCCAAGAGAGTATGCTGGCTTATAGGTATCAGTCTGTATAACTTTAAAATACTATGTCTATCGCTTGGCCTTCCATAGTGGCCATTCATTCATTCATTCATTCATCTGTTTTTTTCTTTCACATCCTTGCCTTCTAAGCATATACCAAGTACCAGGGTGCTGTGGGTACATGAAAGATGAATATGGCATTGTCTTTGCCTTCCACAGTTGATACTTTAGCTGAAGAGGCAGGTAAGTGAACAATTCACCATTATAAGGCAGAACATCCTGTGGAATAATGAGAAGGCATGGCTTCACAGCCTGATGATAAAGGTGGATTTTGGTGGACACTGGATAGTCCAGACCAAGAGAACAGCAAAGACACAGAAGAGTCAAGATACCTAAAGTGCTTGAGGAATGCTGTTGCATTTGGGGAAAGGAGATTGTGGAAGGAGAGAAACAAGAGATGTCAGACCATAAAGATATGCTGCTTTTATTTTCCATCTTTAAATTCAAGGAGATAAATACCTTTTTACCTGATTCTGCTCATATCCATCATTCAGGTGGGCGATGAGGGATTATCAAGGCTGTAAAATGAGCTGCAGACCAGGGATTTGTTAGTTCTAGTCTGTTCGTGTTACTTAATGTTATATGATAATGTCTCTTGATCTTAACTTTCTTTTTTTATTTATTCTTATTTATTTTTTAAAGATTTTATTTATTTATTTGAGAGAGAGAGAGAGAAATAGTGAGAGAGAGCACGAGCAGGGAGGAGAGGGAGAAGCAGGTTCCCTGTGAGCAGGGGCCCAACACAGGGCTCAATCCCAGGACCCTGAGATCATGACCTGAGCTGAAGGCAGACGTTTAACCAACTGAGCCACCCAGGTGCCCCTTAACTTTCTTTTTTTAATATAGGTTCTGTTTCTCAAGGGTGAAATGGAAATAGCAGAATACAGCATAAAGCATGTCTATAATATTTAGATATTGTCACCAAAGAGAGTGTCAGTAACTGTTGGAGTTTGCACTGAACCTATTTTGCAAATTTAGGCTTTTCTCCCTCACAATCAGAAAGCATAAAATTTAGAGTAATACTTCAGTTAGTTGGATTAATGGAGACTCTTTGAAATTATTATTGAAAGAGAAATGCAGCTTTATTACTTTCATATACATAATTTGAATTAAGCTAATAAAGAATTGCTTAATAGATGCCCTGATGAATCTGCTTTAATGAATACATGAAAATAATTTGTAATTAGAATAATAATTTTATGCAAATGAGAGTTGACGAGGTTTTCAAGTGCTTGAAGATAGTTTGTTTTCTGAAATAGGATAAAAATACCTCTTACAGTTATACAAATACTGATTCTTGCATTTGCATGGTGCTCTCTCATTTTTCAAGTACCATACTTTAAAAAAACATCTTCTCATTTGGTTCTCACAACAATTATGATCCCCATAAAGTATGTTAGGATTTTTTAGCCTCATTTTATAGATAAGAAGTCATAGAGACACGAAGTTAAATGATTTGTCGTAGGTCACAAAATTAGTAATTGATGGAACCAGGCCTAGAGGGTAGGGCCTTTGATTATTAGTATATGGTTCTGTATCTCAGTTTATACTATTAATTTTCTTAGTATTTCCTCTTTTTCCTGCTAGAGTACCATGTGTTTTGGATTTTGCATAAATTCAGGAAGCAAAAAGGATCAAAGAGCCTTAACTGTATTTCTAAAAACAACATGTATGGTATGGTGTTCCCTTATGACTGCCTCAGTAATTTGAATCAAACCCATGAAATCCAAATTCTAAAAACAAAGCTTTACTCCTTTGTTTTTAGGATTAAGTTGACATTTTCAAGATTTAGAGGGTATCATCATAGGTCTTAATTATTAGCAAGATGGAAACTCTTGGGTGCCTGGGTGGCTCAGTTGGGTAAGCATCTGCCTTCCGCTTAGGTCATGATCCCAGGGTGTTGGGATCGAGCCCTGCATCCGGCTCCCTGCTCCGTGGGAAGCCTGCTTCTCCCTCACTCTCTCCCTCTGCCTGCCACTCCCCTTGCTTGTGCTCTTTCTCTCTGTCAAATGAATAAATAAAATTTTTTTAAAAAATATGGGAGCTCTTTAATTACATCATAAAGACTGTGTTTTTTGAAAAGTTGGAAAGTCACCCCAAATATCATGTTTGTTAAGAAAGAAAGAGATAACTTTATATTCTTACTCTTCATTGGTTGCTTTCATGAATGAATATGGAGTAGTGAAACTTTCAGAGGATTGCAATAATTTTTGGGCTTTCATTTAGATACTAGTTTGCAAACTGATGAGATCCATCATTGCAAGGTTAAGTAATAAGATGTAAGGATAGGCACTTCAAAATGATATGTTTTTAAAGAATTTCATAAATATAATGACAGTCATATCAAAGTGATTTTTACATGTTTTAGTAAAAAATATTGCTGTTTTCTTCTAAATATATAGATCTAAAGAAAAAAAAAGCAAATCCATACCCTAAAAACATGAGCAACATGGAATATCACTGTGTCACTTCCTTGTTATATTAGAGAATTGGTATAAGACACCTCTTCCTTCAGGTCTATGCATCAAGATTTGCTGCTTGAAATAATAGGTATATTGCTTGTTCTTCTATGTCTTTTATATAAAAGCTGGTGACATGCATACTCATTGCAGCGTTATGCTTAGGCTGCAATACAGTGATTTTACAGTATTCTAAGTAGCATTTTAAATTCCTTTGCACTGCACAAAGCTCTTCTCAGCTACTAATATAATACTTTCCCATCTGTCTGTCTTCCCTGACAACTTTTGAAGGGACAAGTGGAATGTATTTTACAATGAACAAAAATATGATTAGGGTTCTGGATAGGATGGAGTGGCTTGTGGTAGAATAATGCTCTTGCTGAGAACAACCAGAAAATATGGATAACCATTTAAAAAATTATGCTTAAATGCATCAGAGAATTTCTGAGTTAATGAGAACTAGCATGGCTAAAATTTCAGAGATGGTAACACGATGAAAAGCTAAGCTGATGATTGATATCTACTTTTTCTCTGGGGAGATGCCCTACTTCTGGCCATGGGTAGGAAGTAGAGGATGGGGCCTCTGCCCAGACAGAGGGCTGCTAATAATGGAAAAGGAAACTTACAGGACTTTTGGTGGTCTCATGGAGTGGAATAAAAAAGAAAAAATTGGTGACTCAAAACATAGGCTGCTTTTTCCTCATTACCTTTGCTGAATTCTGAAAATGAATGGAGTTGGGGGCAAGAAACAAAACAAAAAACAAAGTCAAAAACTTCTAAAAAAAAAAAAACACAAAAATTCTGGGAAGTATCATTGAAACATCAAAGATTAGTGTTCAAGAACTGTTGGGATAATGATCCTGGTGATCATACTTACTATTCAGTTGGAAGCGTACAAGACTGCACCCTAGGGGGAGCAGACTTCAGAGGTTGATTGAGCCTTAGTAAAACAACAGCCCAGCCTCAGATTATTCTTTGGTTGGATAAAGGTGATCAACTCTGACTCTTTCTGCCTAGCAGAAAAAAGGGTAAATTTTCTCCAGAGGAAAATAATGTGTTCTGGAACCTCTACAATTTTTAACAGTGCCTGACATTTATTTAACTATAACTGACAAAAAGTATCAAGACAAAAAAACCATCAATAGAATATATTCACAGGTGATCTGGAAATTGGTGTTATAAGACAAAGTTTTAAAAGTGGCTGTGATTAATGTGTTCAAGAAGATAGAGAAACTGAGTAGCAATGGATAAAAACATGGATACTTTCACCACAGAGGGACCATCTATAAAAAGAGTCAAATGGAAATTGTAGAACCAAACAATATGATATTGTAAGTTAATTACTCAGTAAATGTATTTTACGGTAGACTACAGGAGCAGTAATCTGGTAGACAGCTCAATAGAACCTGTCCAACTAAAGCACAGAGAGGAAATAAAAGAATGTATAATAAGTGAAGGATAAGAATTGTAGAATACAATGTCAATGTCTAACATACAAGTAATTGGAGTACCAGAAGTAAAACAGAAGGGTTCAAGATGGTGGTATAGAAGGATCCTGAACTCACCTCCTCCCATGAACACAACAGACCCATGGCTACATGTGGAACAGTTCCTTCTGAAAATGACCTGAAGGCCAGGTGAACAGCACATCTACAACAAAATATAAAAGGGCCACATTGAGACAGGTAGGAAAAGCAGACACATTGTCTTGCAAGAAACCCCACACCAGCTGTAGTGACTCACATTTGGGAGGGATCTCATAATATGAAGCTTCCCTCTGAGGAATGAGGGGTTTGTGCCCCATACCAGGTACCCCAGTCCTTGGGAACTGCATTGGAGAGATGAGCCCCCAAAGCCTCTGACCATGAAAAAAAATGGCACTTACTTCTGGGAGAACCATAGGACTATAGGGAATGGAAAAATCTACTCTTAAAGACCTTCCACATAGACCCATGACCTAACACAAAAGCAACAATTTGAAAAGCACCTAGACCATATGAGGAGGAGACTTACTTGTTAAAGTGTCTGCCTGAAAGTCAGGAACCTGTTGGGACTTTTACCAGGGATAGGGGTGCTGGTGGGTGTCATTTTTGCGTTCTTCTTTTGCCTAGTTAGTGCTGGCACTATTGAGGCCATTTTCACACCCAACCCTCTTGCCTCCCAGCTCTGGTGGGAGCCCCCTGCCCTGCATGCCATAGCCACAGCCTGTCCCACCACAGCTAGTGGATATGCACACTCCTTGAGTGCCCACCTCTGGCGGCCAGGGGTAATTGTGTTTCTGGGGCCCAAGGGTTTGAAACAATTGAAGAAATCGTTCTTGGCAGGCTACCACTTCCAGGCACTGCACAAGTAGTGGGCTGAAACATACCCCCATTCTTCATTTCTTCATTATTTTCTTGTCCTGGAGCTTTAGCCTGAGGGAAAGGATTCAGGTTTGCCACATATCCCAGAGGTTTCAGAGGTGCCCCTGGGAAACATGGGCAGGGACACACCACATTAGCACCCTCCCTTGGCCTTTCCATTAGCTATTGATACTTCCAAGAAAGAAGCTCACATCTAAAGCCATGAGTTTTGCAACTGTTACTCAGGAGATACCTTCAGACTTCCTGGTCTAAGGCCAGCAGGGTTTATGATTGTAGACTCACAGGGCTCTACATATTTACATCCCTTAAAAGCTGCTGCCTGCAGATCTAGCTTACAGTTAGCCTGGAATTAAACCGTGTCTGAGAGCCTTCTCTTTGGAACACTGATTCATCTTAGCATACCCTCAATAACTGGGAACTATCAAGAACAAATCAGGCTATTTCAAATGACAATCACAAAGGTTTGAGAAACAACCAGACTAGGGCAATGTTGAAAGATAAGGTTCATCTCTACACAAGTCTAGTCCTTCAAGACTGGGAGAAATAGCTGTTTTGCCTAATACATAGAAACAAACACAGAGAGTCAAGCAAAATGAGGAGACAGGAATATGTTCCAAATGAAGAGTAAGACAAGAGCTCAGAAAAGAACCTGATGATATGGAGATAAGTAATCTACCTGATAAAGAGTTCAAAGTAATGGTCATAAAGATGCTCACTGAACTTGGGAGAAGAAAGGATGAACACAGGGAGAACTTCAACAGAGATAGAAAATATGAGAAAGTACCAAATGGTACTTGAAGTTGAAGAATGGATTAGCAACCTAGAAGAGAGGGCAGTGGAAATCACCCCATCAGAGTGGCCAAAAATTGTTTTAAAAAGTGAAGATAGCTTAAGGGACCTGTAGGACAATGTCAAGCAGAATAACATTTGTATTATCAGGGTGCCAGAAGAAGAAGAATAGAGAGGAAGATGTAGAAAACTTGTTTGAAGAAGTAATGGCTGGAAACTTTCTAACCTGGGGAAGAAAACAGACATCCAGATTCAGGAAGCAGAGAGAGTTCTAAATAAGATGAACCCAAAGAGATCCATACCAAGACATATTATACTTAAAATGTTAAAAGTAAAACCAAGAATATTAAAAGCAAAAGGAGAAAAACAACTTATTATATACAAGGGCTATCAGGTGATTTTTCAGCAGAAACTGTGCAGGCCAGAAGGGAGGAGTATGATATGTTGAAAGTGCTGAAAGGAAAAATCCTCCAAGAAATAATACTATACTCAGCAAGGTTATAATTCAGAATTGAAGAAGAGATAAGAAGTTTTCCAGACAAACAAAAACTGAAGGAGTTCATCACCACTAAACCAGGCTTCGAGAAATGTTAAAGTGACTTCATTAAGCTGAAAAGAAATGGTACTAACAAGTTACAAGAAAATATGTGAAAGTAAAAATCTCACTGTAAATGCAAATATAAAGTAAAGGTAATATATTACTCACTTATAAAGCTAATATGAAAGTTAAAACAAAAGTAGTAAGGTTAACAATAACATAAAATTAAGGGATACACAAAATAAAAAGTTGTAAAATATGACATAAAAGCACAGCATGTTCAGGAGGAATGAAAATGTGGAGTTTTAGAATGTGCTCAAACTTAAGTTATTATCAATATAAAATAGATTTATATGTATATACGATGTTATATGTGAATCTCATGATAACCACAAAGCAAAATCTATAGAATAATGTGAACATAACACTAAAGAAAATCATCAAGCCACAAGGGAAGAGAGCAAGGGAAGAAGAAAGGAACAGAGAGGAACTATTAAAAACAGACAGAAAACAATCAAGAAAATGGCAATAAGTACATATCTATCAATAATTAAATGTAATTGGACTAAATTCTCCAATCAAAAGACAGAGTGAGTGGAATAAAAAATGAGACTCATTTATATGTTGTTTTTAAGAGATTCACTTCAGAACTGAGGACACACTAAGAGTGAAAGTAAAGGGATGGAAAAAGATACTTGATGCAAATAGAAGCAAAAAGAAAGCTGGTGTAGCTATGCTTATATTAGACAAAGTAGACTTTAAAGCAAAAACTCTAATAAAAGACAAAGAAGAACATTACATAATGATAAAGGGACTATAACAAAAGGATGTAATAAGAGAATATATCAATTGTATATATTTATGCCCCCAACATAGAAGCACCTAAATATATAAAGCAAATATTAACAGACCTAAAGGAAGAAATTGAGAGCAATACAGTAGTAGTAGGGGAACTTAATACCCCACTTACATCAATGGATAAATCATCTAGATGGAAAATCAATAAGGAAACATTGGTCTTAAATTGCACAGTAGACCAAATGGACTTAATAGATATATACAGAACATTTCATCCAAAAGCAGCAGAAAATACACATTCTTCTCCAGTGCACATGGAACATTCTCTAGGATAGATCATATGTTAGGCCATAAAACAAGTCTCAGTAAATTTAAGAATATTGAAATTATATCTAGCATCTTTTCCAATTACAATGGTATGAAACTAGAAATCAATTATGGGAATAAAACTGGAAAAATAAAAAATATGTAGAGATTAAACACCATGCTACTGAACAACCAATGGGTCAAGGAAGAAATCAAAAGAGAAATTAAAAAACAACAAAAACCCCCTTGGTGGCAGGCATTAAGGAGGGCATGTGATATGATGAGAACTGGGTTTTATATGCAACTGATGAATTACTGAACTCTACATCTGAAACTGTACTATAATGTTGGCTAATTGAATTTAAATAATAAAACCCCTGGATACAAGAAAGACATGAAATTGGGAATACAAAAGTCAAAAACCTATGGGATGCAGCAAAAGCATTTTTTTTCAGTATAGTTTCAGGATACAAAATCAGTTTACAGAATTCTCTTGTATTCTGTACACTAATAATGAACTATCAGAGAAATTAAGAAAACAATCCAACTTACAGTTGCATCAACAAGAATACCTAGGAATAAATTTAATGAATGAGGTGAAAGATCTGTACATTGAAAACTACGGACACTGATAAAGAAGACACAAATAAATTGAATGATATTCCATTCTCATGGGTTAGAAGAATTAACATTAAAATGTTCATACTATTCAAAGCAATCTACAGATTCATTGCAATTCCTATTAAAATCCCAAAGGCATTTTTCACAGAACTAGAAAAAATAATTCTAATAATTGTATGGAACCACAAAAGACTCTGGATAGCCAAAGTGATCTTGAGAAAGAACAAAACTGGAGACATCACACTTTCTAATTTCAAAAAAAAACTACAGAGATCTAGTAATCAAAACAATGTGGTATTAGATTAAAACAGACACAAATCAATGGAACAGAATCGAGTGTCCAGAAATGAACCCAAACATATGACAAAAGAGCCTGTATACATTGGGGAAGGAACAGTCTGTTCAACAAATGGTGTTGGGAAAACTGGACAGCTACATGTAAAAGAATAAAACTAGACCACTTTCTTATACCATTTACAAAACTAACTCAAAACAAATTAAAAAAACTGGCATGTAAGACCTGAAATCATAACGCTCCTAGAAGAAAACATAGACAGTAAGTTTCTTGACATCAATCTTAGTTATATATTTTTGGATCTTCAAAGGCAAGGGAAACAAAAATGAACAAGGGACTACGTCAAACTAAAAAGCCTCTGCATAGTGAAGGAAACCATCAACACACAAAAAGGCAGTCCTACTGAATGGGAGGTTTGTGCAAATCATATATTCGATAAGGGGTTAATATCCAAAATATATAAAGAAATCCGACAACTCAACAACAACAGAAAACAATCCAATTAAATAGGTAGAAGACTTGAGTAGACATTTTTCCAAAGAAGACATAGTTCAATAGGCACAGGAAATGATGTTCAACATCACTGATTATCAGGAAGATGCAAATCAAAACCACAATGAGATATCACTTCACACGTTAGAAGACAAACCATAAGAGACTCTTAGCAATAATCGCACCTCAGATAAACCTCATTGGCTACGATACTGCCACTGTGCAAAGCTCATAAGAGACTCTTAATTGTAGGAAACAAACTGAGGGTTGCTGGAGGGGAGGGTGTTGGGGGATGGGGTAACTGGGTGATGGACATTGGGGAGAGTAGGTGTTAAAAATGAGCACTGGGTACTATATAAGACTGATGACTCACAGACCTGTACCCCTGAAACAAATAATACATTATATGTTAATTAAAAAAAAAAGAATGGTTATTCTCAAAGAGACAACAAATTTTGGTGAGGATGTGGAGAAAAGAGAACCCTTGTACACTGTTGGTGGGAATGTAAATTAGTGTAAATTATGAAATAATTTTAAAAATTGCTATTCCACTGCTGAGAATTTATCCAAAGAATATGAAAACACTAATTCAAAAAGATACATGCACTTCTGTGTTCATAGCAGGATTGTTTACAATAGCCAACATATGAAAAGAAGCTAAATGTTAATTGATGGATGAATGGATAAAGATGTGATATATACATATATATACATATAAAAGGGCATATTACTTTTTCATTTCACTTAGCGTAATACCACCAAGGTCCATCCATCTTGCTATTTGCAACAACTTGGGTGGACCTTGGTGGTATTACGCTAAGTGAAATAACTCAGATGGAAAAAAAATTCTTTGTGATTTCACTTTTATGTGGAATCTAAAAAGAAACCAACAACAAATGAACAAACAAAGCAAACTGATGAATATTCATAATCTTTTCTAGATAAAAGGAAAGGAGGGAATATCCTTATTTCATGATTCTTTAATGCAAAAACTATAAGAACTTTAATAAAGTTAGGAACCTAGGTATTCTCCTATGTTATAAAATAATTCAAAAGAAGTTTTAACCTACATAACAATCTTTGTTAGGATAATGAAAATTATTTCCTTATACATATTTGAAATACATAGTCATATTATTCAAGACTGATTTGTGTCTATCATCTTAAAGAAAAAAAGGCCGGGGTGCCTGGGTGGCTCAGTCATTAAGCGTCTGCCTTCGGCTCAGGTCATGATCCTGGGGTCCTGGGATCAAGCCCCACATCGGGCTCCCTGCTCCGCGGGAAGCCTGCTTCTCCCTCTCCCACTCCCCCTGCTTGTGTTCCCTCTCTCACTGTGTCTCTCTCTGTCAAATAAATAAAATCTTTAAAAAAAAAAAAAAAGGCCAATATAATTTTTATTGGATTTTAGTAAATTTTTATATAAGTGGTCAGAAGTACAGAGAGCTATATACTTCCATTGAGTTAAAGATCTTTTTTTATATTATATTATTTTATTTTTTATTGTATTTTATCTTATTTTATTATGTTGTTAGTCACCATACAATACGTCACCACTTTTCGATGCAGTGATTCATGATTCATTGTTTTTGTTCAATGCCCAGTGCTCCATGCAGTACATGCCCTCCTTAATACTCATCACCGGGCTAACCCATCCGCCCACCCCCTTCCCCTCTAAAACCCTCAGTTTGTTTCTCAGAGTCCATAGTCTCTCAAGGTTCATCTCTCCTTCCGATTTCCCCCCCTTTATTTTTCCCTTCCTTCTCCTAATGTCCTCCATGCTATTCCTTATGTTCCACAAATAAGTGAAACCATATGATACTTGACTTTCTCTTGCTTGACTTATTTCACTTAGCATAATCTCCTCCAATCCCATCCATGCTAGTATAAAAGTTGGGTATTCATCCTTTCTGATGG
>NC_138375.1:42935553-42990084 GCF_054177405.1 Leptonychotes weddellii
ATGAGAGAGTTGTTGCTCTTCTTTTCTTCGATCTCCTGTTGAGTTTGTAGGTGTTCAGAATGGTTTGATCCCTATCCAGCTGAATTCCTGAGAGGAGACGAAATCCAGGTCTCCTACTCCTCCGCCATCTTGCTCCGCTTCGCATTCTTTTCTTCATTATAACCATACCATTGCTCCCTTTCTACCTCCCTGTTGCTTCCCACAAAGGGCAATAACTTTTATTTCCCCATCTTCTTCTGCCTTCCATACCTGCAACATAACTCCTTCCAGATGCTTTTATCTTCTCCTTATTTCTACCTCCTACTTCTTTTAATTTTTTTTCTGGGATAGTTGAAGAAATGGGTCCCTGTTGTGTTTCCTAAGTCCCTACTTAGCACTCATATTACACATGGCCTGAGAGCCTTTGCATTACATTTCAGTGCTCAGTGCTGCATCCTCTTTAGTTCATCTTCCCTTCTATATTTTTTTTAAAACTCAGCTTGGGCTCCTTTGTTGTTTGTTTAGAGTATTTTTTTCAGGTATTCCAGATTAGGTATGCATATGATGCACTTTTTCAGTTTACTGCAAGTCCTAGATGTTCTTTCTTCCCCTTTGATTGGTGAATTATACCTTGGCGGGTAGAAAGTTCTTGAGTTGCAGACCTTTTATGAATGTAGTCTGTTGATGCTGTGACTTCCAGTAATGCGGATGAAAAGTCAGATGCCTGTCTGAGTTTCGTTTTGTTTTTAGGTGAACACATTTTTTTTTGCCTGACAGTTTATAACATTTTTTTAAATCTTAAAACTTCATACATTTTACCAGAATAAGCCTGGGACTGTGTGTGTGTGTGTGTGTTTTCATCAGTGCTGCCTGGAACTCACAAGCACTTTCAATTTCAGATTCAGATCTTCACCCAGTTCAGGAAAGTATGTTTGTTTTTGTCTGTTTTGTTTTCCCTAGTATTGGTTCCTAGGCATTAACCACTATTATAACCTTACTGTCATCTGTTCTTTTTTTTCCCCCATTTTTATTACGTTGCATCTGTAATCTTAGTTTCTTGGTATTTTCCTTTGTGATTTTCACATTTTATTCTTTTTTTGTTTGTTTTGTGCCTTGAGGTGTCTCCTGTATTCCATCTCCTGGGCCACTAATTACTATCTCAGTAGTCAACTTAATTTTCATTTTTAATTCTTTTACTGAATTTCATAGTTTAAAATTGTGTTTTTAAGTTCCAGGAAATCTTTTGATATTTGCACTCAAATCTCTCTAGACACTTTATTATTTTGCATTGAAGTACACTCCTCTATTCTAGGGGGGTACGTTTACCTGGCCCACTGCTCTTGTTTTGCTTGGCCTCCCAAGAAGGGAAGGTATTTTTCTCTCTTGACTCATTAGGACTCAAATTTAGTTGTGAGAATATTTTTAATTGTGCCTAACCTGTATTTGGTGGGGTGTGGGTGGGGAGAGGTTTCTTGCCTTGTGGATAAGGGGCTTAGGACTGTTAAACTCCTTTTACTACAATAGTAGGAAGCCACTTTACAAATCTGATCTCCCTCCACACTCCAAACCATGAGAGTAGGGAAGATGTATTTTGTCCATTTAGTCCCTCCTGGACATTGAGTGCTCAGGGAGACTTAGCATTCTCAAAATGGATAAAGTTGAACTTCCCTCACCCTACTCTGCTGAGCTCTTAAGATTTGGAATCACCATGCTTTATATAGGGCTCTGAAGCTCTCTGGCATTTGCACCGAATTTGTTTCAAGTTCTCTCTAGGGATTTCCCTAGATTCTGAGTCCTACTAAACATCTGATAGCAGCTGCTGATTTTAGAGAGGCAGATGGCTGAGCTGATGGTGGTGGACAAATAAGATAGGTCATGTTTTTAGAACACTTGCTCAGTTCTTTTATAATAAGAAAAGTTTCTAAATTTATAATTTTATTAAAATTTAAAAAGTACCTAGTATTCAAAATAATAGTAAGTACTAGTAGTAGTAGGCTGCAAGTTTCCATATTCTGCCTGCCACAGATTCCATTATATAGATGTTAACTTAGAATTGAGGAGAAAGAATTCTGGAGACTTGGATTCAAGTAGTACCTCTGACATTAATCATCTGTGAGTTATTCGACAGGTGATTTAACCCCTCTGTGCCTGTTTCTTGTCTGAAAAATTAGAATAATTATAATAATGCCCTTTTGAAGTTGATCTACTTCAAGGGTAGCTCCCTAGCCCATTACTCTCTTCTTCCCTCAACCTTGTGTCTTAGAATTACTTTGTCAACAGGGCTAGTCTAGCAGTTCTGCTTGTACTATAGGACCTTGTTTCCCCAGAAACAGCTGGTGGGGTCAAGAGTAGACAACTGACCCACGCTGGGTTAGATGAAAGTAATTTGCCCAGAATTGGGGATTTAGAGATTCTATTAGTCCCAGCAGGCCACCTGAACCAAGGACAGGCTAACATAGATGCTAAGGATACTATTGTGGGGTGGCCAGCCATTTCACCCATATGTAAAGAGAAGCCAGGGAGTCCACTGGCACACAGATGAGAACAGATAAAGACGTAGAGAGAGAGAATGACATAGGAAGAATATTTCCTTGGTTCTTGAAGGTTTTCTAGTTCTTGGCTTAATTCTTCCTCGATTGGCTTGAGTGAATTTTCTGTTCTTGGAATTCATGAGTTTGCTTCTAGATTAGATTTACTGCTACTGATTTTCTGTAGCATTAGGTTAGTTTGGATGAGTGTCTGTTGCTAAGAACTAGAGGATTCCGAAGACACTCATTATAATTGGCCAAGTGAGTACACATAGAAGTGGTAATGAAAAAATGTGTTGGAAAATAATCAAAATCATAAAGACAAAACTTCCCTTTGCTCTCCTGGCCAAATACATATGCTTATCTATCTGTAATTTAGATAATTTGTGTGTATTTTTGTTCATTTATTTTCATTTGTGTGTATTTTGGCAGCATCTCCACTTTAAATTGGGGCTGTTCATCTCGTATCGAAGGTATTCCAGTCAGAAGTTGGAGCATTTTTTAGCAACTAATTGAGATGAACTTTGGTCACATTTTGGAATCGTCTCCTTTTTCTTTCTGCAGTATTTCCAGAGTTACGGTGAAAGAAATAAGCCAAAATGCTGTCTCTCTGAAGTCCAGCCTTCATCTACTACTCACAGATATTTCCTGTCTGAGGAATCAGTCTCTTTTGGGGGAAATGGTATATTTTTCCATAAAGGAAAAGCATGTCCATGGAGAGAAAAGTAGTTTCAACTTTGACAGTTTCTCCTAAATTTATATCCCTAGGAAAGAAAACATCACAAAATGCATGTTTCCTTAAGAGTCACTACATTAGTGCTCCACAAGCCATGAAAAAAAAAAATCCGGAAATAATACCTTCCTCTCTCTTTTCAGTCATTCATCCAAGATGGAAACAGGAAGAAACATCATGCCTAACTTCATGTATGTCAGTGTCCAATCAGGAAAGCAGAAATTGCTCAGTGTATTTCAACAGAAGGGATTTAACGGGGCATAAAATTCATTACATAGGTGATAGAAAAGTTGAAAGAGCAATCAGGGGCATGAGGCCATCCAGGGATTAGTAGGAAGCTTGAAGAGACAAGAGGAAGGAGTATTATCAAAGCCCTGAGGCTAGAGTCCATAGGAGCAGGAACACGGGCAAGGCTACCCTTGTAGGAGTTTGGACTATGGAGAGAGGGCTCTTGGGTCCAGAAAGGACAGGTGCCTTCCAGAGAAGAGACACTACACAACACAGACTAAGAGAGAAATAAATACTCTTACTTCTCCACTGTTCTCACACTCCAGTACCTCTCAATGGATGAACCTAACCACAAGGCATTTGGCCAAAGGGCCCCTGAGTTGTAATTCCTTGAGATGCAGAGCAGGGGAAGGACAGGAAATGGATCTGAGAGCTAGCAGGCAAAGTCTACTGTATAGTTCATGGCATGACTGAAATATCAGTCATCTCTGACTCTTCCTATTTACATTTCTTTCAAGCTTAAATCCAGGAGGGAGATTTTAGCTTTGGAAAGAGTTTTTAGCAGGTGATGGTACTACCTTTATAGGGAACATGGGAAATATATAAGGACATTTGTTGTTATTGTTTCTACGGTGATTGTGTGTCTGTGTGTGTGTGTGTGTGTGTGTGTGTGTGTGTGCAGGCTCCTGGTATCTAGAGGGCTATAATGCATGGGACAGCCCAGTGCCATATAAAAATTGTGACATCCACAGGCCAGTAGTGCACCGTGGAGAAACGTGGTGATTTTGTGTTCCAGTCATCTGAAATAGAAAGAGCTGCCTTAAGAAGCAGTACGTGCGTGGTCATTAAAGGATGTCAATTAAAGGCTGAATAACCCTTGGCAAGAATATTATAAGGAGGATAAAGAGCTCAGATAGTGACGATAGGAGATGGGGTTGGAGTTGGACTTGACCTCTAGGTTTCTCCTATCTTTAGAGATTACTTTTGATAATTACAAAAAATAGCAATATTATTCATTGCCTGTTGTGTGTCAGCCCTTGTGTTGAATGCATCATACATTCTCATAATCCCTTCAATAAAACAGTGAGGAAGATAAATAATACTGTGACTCACATTTTATAGATAAGGAAAGTGAAATTCAAAGGAGTCAACTGACTTGCCCAAATTGCCCTATTAGAAAGTGACAGAGGAGGAACAGGGACCCAGATCTGAGTCTAAAATCTGGTGTCCTTAGCCAGTCAGTATGCTCTGAGGCTTCCCTGTTCTAGTTCCTGTGTCGCCCTTCTCTCTCTAGGTTTTGATTTTTCCCCTTGGGATTTGTGTTCTGCATTATAACTGCATCATCTGTGTGCCTTTTCTAGCTGTGCTTCCTGGTGCTCAGGGCTTTGCTGTTCAGGAAGCCATTCAGGAGAGACTCTGGTCAACTATCATTTGGCTTCTGGAATGTTAATTTCCTGACCTATTACCCTGCTGTTTTACCTCATGCCCTGGAGTTTATTCATTACTCACCCGGACCATATTTTGCCACTCATGACTGAGAGCCCTCTGTGCTGACCACCAGCAAACTGGAATTTTCAGAAAGTTTCTGTCTTGGCTGTGCTTTTATTCTTCATGCAAGTAGAGCAAATGGAAATTAGCACACCCAGGATCCCTGTACCTTCATTCACTCATGTAAATATTTATGGAATCCAGCTGTGTACCAGGCATGTGTATGAACATAGATATAGCCCCTCAGTCTCCTGAAGTTAATGGTCTAGATGCTGTGCTGCCCAGTCAAACCTTCTACACTGTCCAGTGCATTAGCCACATGTGTCTATTGAGCTATTGCAATGTGGCTAGTGGAACTGAAGAACAGAATTTTCATTTTTGTTACATTTAAGATTTAAATTTAAATACTGTATTTGGACAGTGCAGGTCTAGAGGGGAAAATAGAATATTATGAAAAAGAATGTACATACTCATTTAATGTTTATGGAATATCCGCAATAGGCAAATCAAGGGGTGGAAAGAAGAAGACTTGGCACATTGGAGTCCACAGATGGGGAGGATACAAACATTTAAATAGCTATCTATCATATATGTAGGTTGAAACATAGTTTAAAGCAAATGGGGTCCAGAGAAAGGGAGTGTCTGGCAGCCTGGAAAACCATGGGCTGTTTCAAGGACAAGGGGAATTCTGAGTTGGACCTTGAGAAATGGAGGAGTTGGCTGGGTGGAGGGACAACATTTCTGGTAGGGGAGGGCTTCTCAATCTGGGTACTACTTTGGGCTAGGTGATATTTTAGTGGTCGATATTCTGGGCTGGGTAATTCTTTTCCATGGGTGGCTGTGCTATGCGTTGTAGAATATATCGCAGCAACCCTGACCTCTACTCGTTAGATGCCAAGATCACCAAGACCCTCATTTGTGACACCCCAAAATGTCTCTAGTCCTTGTGAAATAGTCACTTGAAGGACAGAATAAGCTGTGGTTGAGAACCTCTAGTGTAGGGGAAATGCTCTGCGAAAACCACAGGTGTTAAATAGAGGAGTGTGAGTCATGTAAGATGGGAGCATGGGTGGAGAGGAGGGTGCTAATGAGAGTGAGCACATTGCTGGGTGTGGGGCCAAATATGAAAGGGCCTCAGACAACATCCGTGGAGTGCAAGCTTTGTTGTAAGCAACATAGTTGCTTGGAGCAGTAGAAACTTTTACGGGAGGATGGATTTCGTTGTTTTGGAAGGCAAACCTGAAGTGGGGTGTTCTCCAGCACATTCTGCCAGGTGGGAAACAAGCTAGGCTGGGGAGCAAATGGAAGCAGGCTGTATCAGGGCTGACGTCATGGGTTGTGCCAGGCACGTAGTGAGGGCTTGACCAAAGGCTATGATAGCTGAAACGGGGAGGAGGCTGGGCGTAGCTGCTCAACATTTAAATAAATCAAGTCTTTCAGTGGTGTCTTGATTACATCCCAACTGGCAAACACATCCTTGGAATCACAGACTTTGAAGACATTTATGTGATTTTTTTAAACTCTGTGTTCTGCAGTTTATATTTTCATTAGAAATGGAACTCTTTTCCAGAGTGCTTTTATGTGTAGATTTGTTGAATTAAGTGTCAGAAAATATTATTTTTCCTATTTTCCTGTTTATTGCTATATTGAGACAGGGAAGGTAAGAGTATGATTTTTCATCTTCATTTATAAGAAATTCTGAGGAATTTGAATATATACGTAATATATATGTATATATTGTGATATGTGGGTCTAGTAAGATAAATGTTAGCTATTTTCACGAACAGTTTGATTATTGGGGAGTAATGCTTATAATTACTTGATATAAATGTCTTAAATCAGAGAAGACAGCAATGAAAGAATAGGAATCCTGCGGTTTTAAGGTCACTGCTGCTTTTAGAAAACATTTTGCTATTGTGTTAATTTCACTTGTAAGTCATGGGATTAGTTCATTTAAACAATCTACTGTAATTTAGAACATAGAGTAATTAGCACAGAAGGGCTTATAAGTTAAGGTTCTAAATAGTCAGGGCTAGAATGATCTCTAGGGAACCTACTATGTCAGCATTGAGACTGTAGCAGCGAATGGGCAAGTGAATGGATAAATAATAACATGTGCACAGTATATAGATATATGTATTATATATACAAACAAAAATGTCTACTTGATTTTCTTAGGTTAAGTGCAGGAAAGAAATGTCTCCAGAGATGTTTCTCGTTTCTGAGATTTAAATGCTTAATGGCATGAAGTGCAGCCTTCCCTGACTGGATTCCCATTCCTTTCCCATTAGTTCAGTGGTTTAGCTCTTAATTTATTCTATCTTGTACACTTAAATCCTTGTGAAGTTAAACCATGAACTGTATATATTAGCATACAAGAAACTGTGTTTGGGATCATTCTTTCCTCTAGTTGGATTTTGGTTCTACAGTAAGAGAGTAAGCTCCTTGAAGGCAGAGACCATCCCCAGTATGTTCTTATGTGAATCTTCTAGAAAACAAATTTGGATTCATTTGTGTTATAATTCCTCTAATGCTGCAGCTTGTGGTTAATATACTTTGGCGTTGGTCCAGCCAGTAGGTTGTGGGTATAGAAATTAAAACAAAGCCAAATGCCAAACTGTCAGTGAATTGTATTTCTTATGGTAGAACTATGATCCATTGCTTAAGATAAGTCCATAAATCCCATGAAGCATTCCAGGTTTTCTTAGATTATTTTTTTAAGTGCAGCCCATAAAATATTTCTTGGTCATTTCAAGTATTTTTGTTCAAAACAAAGTTTTCCTTGCTTTATAATATAAAGCATTTGGTGTATTCCTATGGGAAACTGGTATCTGTATGTTTGTTTGTTTGTAGTGGAAAATGTTGTTTCAGAACCTTTGGAATACAAGATGCTACTCCAGAAAGATGCCTTTATTGAGAGAGGATAGTTTTCTTTTTTACCTCTTAGGCTTATCTAGGGGTTGGGTGGGTAGGGTCTCATCGGGCCAAAGATAGATAATTGGGAAAGAAAGATGGATTTATTATGAGAGACAGAAATAGCACCTTGTGTTAGTAATATGTTGGCTCTTTGGATGTATTTAATTGAAATTGCTATGTCATAAAAATTTGGATGAATAAAAATTCAGATTTGGATGAATGAACCTGCCCCTGGCACTTGAAGACCCCTCTAGAAGTTCTGAGGGTTCTGTCCTGCTTTTATAATTTCATCTCCCAGACTTGTTTACAGTTAGGCCACATACTCCCCTGGACTTCATTCTTTTTACTCACAGTGAGAACTTACAGTTGATATCTTGCCACGTTGTGGTTTATCTTTTTTTTTTTTTTTTTGGCCTTGTTTTTGGCATTTTAAAATTTTTCATTTATTTTCAGATCTTCTTTCTGGCCACCAAATAGCAACACCCACCAGAGTGCTATTTTAAAAGGTGCGTGTGTAGCGTAAACAGTTGCTGGATAGTAAATCAATCTGGTTGCATTTTGTTTTCGTTAAACCTTTACACTCACCCCTGTTGGTAGGTAGAGTGGGGAAGGCTCAAGTGAGGCAGACAGAAGCACCGACACTCTGCTGTCATGAAAAGTGTGTTCTCTTCATGCAGTAGCTACCGAGTAACTTTTCTATCCCGTATTTTCTTCCCGCTCAGCAAAGTCCAATGGAGATTGGACCCTGGGCAATCTGTCTCATCTATGAGAACTAGATAAAACACAGAGCCATTTACTTGAAAGTGAAAGAAGCATCGAGATTATTTAGCTCATGGGTTATCATTTTGATTATAGTAGGGTTCTTGAGCAGGTAAAATCTTTCATAAAATAGTGATGTTTGAGACAATAATGATAATGATAGAAAAATTTACTGAGTGCTGTCCAGTGCCATAGTTGTTTCCGTAAGAAACTGGGGGGTATGAAAAATAATGGATGTGCTGAAGTCACATAGTTACTGAGGGCCAGATCTGGGTCCTTGCGGTCATAGAGCTGCCTTCACCAACCCTGAAACTCTCCACCTGTAGACTTCTTTCCTTTATCACTAGGTTGATTACACGTTTTGACTGCATTAGCTGTTGCCACTCAGGTATCTTAAGTGTATTTTAAGAGAACTTGACTATCCAGTTGTGGACTCATAAGTGTAGAGCTGGTAATTGGCCAGTTACCTGCAAGTCTCTGAGAGCCAGCCAGGCACAGTGCTAAGCGCTGAGGTATTTCTCTGCCAATCTCAGGAAACTCACAGACTGGTGCCAGGGATGCTGTGATACGTTTTGATTAGAGTGGTTATACTAGGAAGTAAGACAGAGAATATGTAGAAGAATGTTTGTCCATATCATTGTGTTTTAGTCTGTTCAGGCCGCAATATCAAAGTATCACAGATGGGTAGCTTGTAAACAACAAACGTTCATTTCTCAATTCTGGAGGTTGGGAAGTTCAAGATCAAGGTGCCCGCAGAGTTGGTGTCAGGTGAGAGCCTGCTTCCTGGTGCGTAGATGGCTGTCTTCTCCCTGTGTCTTCACATGGGGAAAGGAACAGGGGAGCTCTCTGGTGTCCCTTTTATAAGGGCATACCCTCATGACCAAATTACCTTCTGAAGGACCTACCTCCTAATACTATTACACTGGGCATTAGGTTTCAACATAAGAATTGTGGGGGGACATGAACATTCAGTCTGTAGTACACTGTTAACTGTAAAGGGCAAGAAAATAACTTATTCTGGTGGTGTGTTTAAAATTATTGAGAAGAACCAAGAGATGATGAATGTAGTAGGTTGATAAGGAAACTAATGTGTTCAGAGATATTGTCGGCTAAACTTTGAGGTTAATATCACCACCCTTTTTCTACAAGGGTCTTCGTATCACTGATTCCTTTAGTAGGTGAACAGTCTTGCTGACTTGCTTCCATTCCCTAATGCCTGAGTGTAGGATTGTGCATTCTCAACTGACGGACAGAAAGATTGAGGAGTGGGAGGGAACAGTGGACTAGAGGCAGGGAGAAGAAAAGTAAAGATAAAGAGAGGAAGGAGGAGGGTGGAGAAAAGGGCCCAACATCTTCAGGAAAGACAAGCTTCTTGTGGAGAATACACATGTGGTAAAAGAAATGAGTGAACATCTTGGGCCCCGAATGAACATCAAGTATGCATAAACATGGCAACAGATTATTTATGATTACTTCATGAAAGCATTATCTTTCTTTCCCAAAGACTTTATAAATGAAAACATAACTCTGTAATGTCATTTGATGGAAAACTTTCTGGAATGTGTGATCCTGGCAAGTGAATAGTTGTCTTTGGGCCTCAGTTGTCTCTTGTGTAAAATGAAAGGGTACATAAACCTCCCTTTTCAGTGCTAATATTCTCTTCTCTCTTTCCTTCCTGTTGGCTTAAAGGTTGGTCATTTATTGCCATAACAGTTAATTTATCCAGGCTTATTACTTTCATTAGATGTAATTAACAAAGAATGCAGGTGCTTTGATATTTTTATTTTCACTAAAGATAATGGGGATATTAATTTAAGATTGTACAATCTCCAATAAAATAAGCCATTATAAATTTTAATGTCAATGCTTTAAACTAACTAAACCATGTGTTCCTGTACTTAATTTTTTTTTCTTGTCAGATGCTCTTTCCTTATGCTCTTATTTCTATACAGAAGCAACACACCTTTTAATAATTTGCGCTTTTGTCTTGCTCTTTAAAAATAAAACAGAAGCTTTGCAAGGTATCTTGCTTTTAGAAGGTTGTATGTGTTATTTCAGTGTTATTTTTCCTCTTCTCACAAATGGCAAGCCAATTTTTGAGAGCATTTTAAAGGGTTATAGATGCCTCTCTCTTTCTTTCTCTCTCTACCTATGCTTCTCCCAGTAGCGTAGGTATCTTCCTTTGATTGGTTGAATCAGTTATTTTAGTTTACTTTCATACAATTACAATTAACCTTCCTAACTTCAGTAAAGATAAAATGAAGAATTAAATGTTGATAAAATCCATAAAAAATCTTGAGAATTGGGAAAACAATAGCTCCATGAAAATTAAATATATGAAAACTTTTTCAGTAAAGCATGGATAAAAGGATTAGCCTTAACAATATCAATCATGTGATTTTGTGGGGCAAAGAGGTTTTTCTCTGAATAATTTCCCATTAAAATCTGCTTTTTCCTGATAAATTCCATTCAATGCTAGATTGCAGGTCCCAAGGAATAAATCATTATGTTTTCCAAAAATGCTCTTTTTTGTTTGTCATTTAGCAAATGCTAGATATAATAATCACCTGTGAAAGTATGGCATACGATGTCTATTTCACAGAACGAGAAATGTCAGGATTTTAAAACTAGCACCCGGTCCCATGCCTGGAAATTGGCAGACACTTGAAAGGTATTTGTGGAATAAACCTGGATTCTTACGAAGAGACAAGTTTCTTACAGAATAAATTGGGCCAAGAAAGAAGTACTGATCCATGGTCTATTGTTCAGAAAGCTGCTCCAATGTCAGTCTGACCTCACCATGATAATTTCTTATTGAAGGCAGTAAGCTGGGGACGAACATCCTCAGACCATGAAAAACCAAATAAGCCACCATATATTTATACTCTAAAGTTATTTTCAGTTCTTAATTTTCTTAAAAAATTTCCATCACCAAAAACAGGTATTCTGCTGAATTCTGCCTTTAGCATGTCAGTAGAGAAATATAATTAAGTAGAAAAGCAGTCTGTTTGAAGCATAGGAAGTCCACTTCAATGCTGTAGAAACACTGAAGTATTTCTCAAAGTATCACCTTTGGACCATTGAAATCGGAACCAGGTATGATGCTAATTATAAGATGGATTCTTAGGATCCACCAGACTATGTCAACATAGTATTTGGAAGCACATTGAGAAATCTGCATATTTAACTGGTTCTCCCAGGACATCTTCAATTGCTTAAATAATCATCCCCAAGGAGTACCATTACTGTGGCTTTAGTTGTGCAGCTATCCTGGGAACAAACTAGACATCATCACAACTATACTTTGTATAAGGAAGTCATGTTTTCAAATGGGAGAACCGGAAAGTTTGTTTTAGACTCCCATGACTCCTGTGTCTTTAGTAAAATCCTGTGATTTTAGTTGTAGAGGTAACTGCTGGTGGGATTATAAAGAATGAAAGGGAAAAACAAAGGAAGGACATTGGGATGCTTGAGACTGGTTGTCTTTGTCATTGCATCTAATAAGCAAAACAATGGCTTGATCACAGTGAATATGTGGAAGGCAAGTAAGAAGGGGTTACAGAAACACGTTTGGCAAGTAGGAGGTATGGGATGTTATATGGCAAGCTTAGAAGTTTTTATTTTATTCTTCAGGCCATGGTGAGCCACTGAAGGTGGAGCAGGGGAGTGAGATGATCAAAGCTTGTCTTCAAAAAGCAAAGAAAGAAAGGCAAACTATCAAGTGGACTACCAGGGAGAGGACGATACCTTTGAAACCGCAAGAGATTTTTGTTTGCATGCTTGAAAAGAAAAGGCCTGTGCATGCCTGGATTCAACTGAGAGCAAAGGGCTAGCTGGAGAATAAAAACAAAACATCCCCAGGTCAGAAGAACACCCTGCGAGCAGGTCCTAATCAAAGCCTTCAATTTCATCACTTCTCATCACACTCCCAGGTTACTGTTGGAGGACAGCAGTTTTCCTCTAGACATTTTCTGTGTTGTTGAGCTGGCGTCCTCTTTGGGATTTTTCTGAAGGCTTGTTGGTTGACTCTGTAACCTCAGAACATTTGCTTGTGATTTGATAGTTTTCCAGGGAGACTTTGTTGGGATCCTGCCCTGGCCAGACTTTTGCTTTGATTATGGAGCAGTTCACTTGTCTGGTAACCTCTTATCACATTGCTTTGGATATCAGTTGCAATGACTGTATTTTTAAATGCCACTGGCAAAGGATAGGTAGTGAAACAGTAGTGGCTGGAATCTTCCCTCTCCTATCCCCATTAGATCAGTCCTCAGGAACTCAGAATCTCGTAATTCTTTGATGAGAGACAAAGGATAATTCATTCATTCTTTCAGTCATCCAGCAAACCTTGAACACCCACAGTGTGTCAGGTGCTCCCCGAGATGTTGGGACTATGGGATTATGAAATAAGAGCATTCGCTGTCAAATGTGCAGGGACAGGCATTTACCTGGCTAGTTATTAGTTACTAGTTATTAGTTCTTAGGGTAACATCACACATTTTTCATCTGGCCTCTTGGGCCCCAAGGCTTCTGTCCCCTCTGTAGTTTCCAGCTTCATCTTGCTCTACTCTCTTCATGTTAGATATGCCAGCCACACTGCTCTTGTTTCCACCAGCCCCTCATCCATGCCAAGATCCTCTCCACTTAGGAGCTTTCCTCTTTGCCCGTTCTGCTTCCAGGAGTGTCCTTCCCTCTCCCATTTGTCTGGCCAGACTCCGCTCATCCTTCAGTATTCGCCTTAAACTGTTACTTCTCCAAGATTCCCTTCCTTGTCCTCCAAGACTAGATGTTTACCTCTTGCTATATATTCTCATCACTCCCTGTGTTTTCTTTTCATAGCACGTATCAGCAATATAATAATTATTTTCGTGATTGTTGCTAAATTTCTATTTCTTATTCTAGACTCTAAGCTTCATGCGAGAAGGAATGGAGGCTGTCATTCATTGCAGTAACCTCAACATACTGCCCGGTCCATAAATGGCACTCAGTAAGCATTGTTTTGATAATTGAATGAATGAATGAATATAAGGTGGTAAGGGCAGTCACTACATGTGCATGGAACATAGAAGGAGCATACCAAACTCAATTTTGGAAATCATTATCACGAAGATAATGGGTAAATGATTCTGTGAGAAATCACTAAGGAAAGCTTCCTAGAGATGAGTTTTGAGCAAAATGTTGAAAATGTAAGAGCTTACAGATTATGTAAGTGCTTATAGGGACAGGGCAGGGACATGACTTACTTGAACTTGCCTTTCATGGGATGAGTAATTCATATACAGGTCTCAGTAAGCATATTAGCTTAGCTAATAAGTTAACAGTGGAAAAACACTGAGAGATTATGTGGGTTGGCTGAGCAAATGGCTGATGTAAAAGTAGGTTGGATAATAAAAATTACTAATTTTTAAGAAGTTTTGAGGATTTATACATGTAAAAAGTAAGTCCCTCAGTCATTTGATGCCTGAACACAACTATTGTGTACCTGCTTCCATTTTTATGTATTGCCCTCCAAATTTCCATTAGGTATGTATATTTTACGTTGTTGCTATCGTAGGGTATGTAGCATTTTGTAGTTTGCATTTCTCATTTAACTGTACCTCATAAACATTTTCGACACTTCCTTATAGTTACAATAATTTAACAGTATAAAATTTCATCATGTTGATCTATTGCAATTTACTAAATCATTGCCTTATTGTTGCATATTTAGATCGCCTCCTGGTTTACATTTTATTTTTCGTAATGCTGCAATAAATACTGCTGTACATATACTATTTTTCCTTCCATTCAATTATTTTTAGAGTACATACTCACAAAAATAGATTTATTGGATCTGAAGGTTAGAACATTTTTATAGTACTTGCTACTTGCTTCTGATTTTGGAAGGATTCTGCCAGTTTTACTCTGCTGCTAACAGTGTATATAGGAGATGATTATTCTCCTATCTGTGTCAACAGTAGGTTTAATCACTAGAAATGTTTTTGTTAATTTTATAGGCTTAAAATTACACTTTAAGTTTGATTTAATTATGGTTTCTTTCTTCCTTGTGAAGATGGTAATTTTCTTAATTTGTTTGCTTATTATTTGTTTTCTCATTCATGTAAATTATGTATTCCTATCATTTGGCTTTTTGGCTAATGAACTCTTTTCTTTCCCAGATATGAGAATTATTTAAAGGCCAGAAGACTTTGTGTAGGGCCAAGGGAAATTATTAGCTCAAGGTTAGAACAGGAAAACTTTTTTGTTCTTCCCATATGAAGCCTGAGCATATCTTAATACATAATAAATAAATAGACAAGCAAGCAAACAAACAAGCAAACAATAAGCTAATGCCATGTCTGGTTGAAATGGCTGGTATTGGGTCTAATTTTTTGGACTTCTCACTTTCTTGGCTGCAGAAGCACCTCAGAAGAATGAGCATTAACATTATTTTATAGTAGGAGCTGCATGTACTTGAAAAAATAGCCTACGACTGACATTCAGATCATAATTTAAAGATGTCTTAGAATAGAGAGACTATAAAGAAAGTTTCACTGTAGATTTTCTGAAGAATCAGGCATGCAGAATATATTTTTCTTTATTCAGTTCAGTGAGCACTTTATAAAGAGAACATGTTGATTGCTGGGAAGGATACAAAAATGAACCAGGTTATGATTAAACCCTGAGCAAGCTTTCTATATGGTGGTGGAGATAAGATATGTACACAGCAACATATGGGATTATGAGAAAATTCTCTAACTAGAGAGCAAGTACATTTTATTTACATATACAAGAGCAAGATAATTACTTTATTGAGGTTTGAGGTTGCGGGGGGGGGAGGCGGGGGAGCTGAGGTTATCTCCAAGTGTTAACAAGATTTCAGTAGGCAGGATTCAGAGTTGGGAGGAGGGTGTTCCAAGAAGAAAGGAAGAAGCAAGATGCAGGTTGTGGCAATGGGTGTGAGCAGGGGAGATGGAAGGGATGGACAGAGTTCAAATTACGCTGGACATCCCTTGGGAGAGGGCTGAGGCAGGAACAGTCATAAGAAGGCAGAGGGAGAGGTGTAGTTTAGGAATGTTGATTTTCATTCCTTGCTCTGGAAATGAAGATTTTGAGGAGGAGGGTAGCAAGATCAGTGCTGTCTTTACTCCACTTCAAGCATATTTTTTTGGAGATCGTGGATTTTCCTTTTGCAGCTTCCATATTTACAGTTTTTCAAGAATGTTCTGTGAATTGTTAGAGACATGAGAAGGAATAACATGACGTGGTGAAAAGAGAATCGGACTGAGCGTCATAAAGCTGGATTATAATCACAACACACTAGGTCTTTGGGGGTCAGTAACTCCGTCTCTCTGGAGTTCAGCTTTTCCACATGTATTGTACATTTTGTGTATTTGTTTAAAGTAGGCTCCACGCCCAAAGCGGGGCTTGAACTCAAAATCCAGAGATCAAGAGTTGCATGCTCTATCGACTGAGCCAGCAAGGTGCCCCCAGCTTTTCCACATGTAAAAGGGAAGAATGGACTGTCTATTTTTCAAAGTTCCTTGTCACTTGAATGTTCTAAAATCCCAAATGTGCTTTGAGAAACCTTAAAATACCTTTCTGTCTATCACATGTATCTTCATTTATATGTATACACACCTGAAATTTTATCTCGAGAGATTAATTTCATTGTATTTCAGCTTTTCAATATTTGTGAGTTTTCTCCGCATATAAAAACAACTCAGGGGTGATATGCCAAAACATTTGGCTATTATGAGTCGAGAAGGATTTAATTCCATTAACCACTCTCTCAACTGACAGCCGGAGGAGTATGGATGAGTCATGTGAGAAGGAACTCTTGACAGGAGGGAATAATAAACAATGAAACACTTGCATGGCACTTATTATGTGCATTCCCATGTATTAAATTGCTTAATCACCACAATCCTACAACATCTGTACTATTATAATCCTCATTTTAAGATGAGGATGCTGGGGTGCCTGGGTGGCTCAGTCGTTAAGCGTCTGCCTTCAGCTCAGGTCATGATCCCAGGGTCCTGGGATTGAGCCCCGCTTCGGGCTCCCTGCTCGGCGGGAAGCCTGCTTCTCCCTCTCCCACTCCCCCTGCTTGTGTTTCCTCTCTCGCTGTGTCTCTCTCTGTCAAATAAATAAATAAAATCTTAAAAAAAGAAAAAAAAGATGAGGATGCTAAGGCATAGAGACCTAATTATTTCCTTAAAGGCACACAGCTCATTAGGGGCAGGATTTGAACCTAGGAATCCTGATTGAGAGTCCCCATTTTTATCCCCACATGGTACTTCTTGAGGGTCTGTGGATAGAAACATCTGTGGAACTGGCTTCTGTCCATGGAAAGCACAGAGATTGCAGTCTCCGCGGGAAATGGGGAAAAGAGTTTCGAAAGGGCAGAAACAGATGTGCAAGGGATACTCTTGTGACTTCAGCATTTTGCTCAGGAATGTCGCTGTCAGGAATATAATTACAACGGATCAAGACAACATCAGCCTTTCCCTTACCTGAACTGTATTTTACAATGTGGAATCATAGTTTTACAACTGTAGCCTGCATTGATCTCACTTCGATCTGCAATGGCCTGGATTTGGTTGGTATTTTGAACAAGGCCAGAATGGCCAAGCATTTCGGCTGTGGGAATGAGCATCATGGCTTGTTGTTTTTGCAGTTTCTGGGTCCTAGTCAGGGGCCACGGCTCCTTCCTGCATCTCCTAGCACTGCTCTTTGAAAGGTCAACCTGTAATCAAAGTCCTAGTCTTTTGCCAGTTCCCTCCGGGTAACAGTTTTGGCCTAGAATCTCTGGGAAATACTACTTTGCTTTGCTTTTGTTTTCTCTGCATTTGGCTCTTCAGCCTATCACAGATAGGCAAGAATGGAAAGAAAGGTCTAGTCTTCAACATAGAGAGGTGAATTTGGTCATCAGTTAAAATAATTTCCTGTGGATGTGCTTTGTGTCCTATAAACTGCCATAAAGATAAAAGGGTTATAATTATAGCTGCCTTAGTAGTTATACTTCAAGTGACCATTACTTGTGAATTTCCTCTTTTAAAAGGTTGAGTGGTCAAGATCACAGCTTTGACAACAAACAGACCAAAGCTTCAGCTCCTAGCTTTATTCTTAACATTTGTACGTCATGGACAAAATGGGATTAACATCCACACTGGCCCCGGAGGCTTGTAAAGCTTAAATAGGATAGCGCATGCAAATTGCTGAGCCCAGCCCCACGTGAGGACTCCATAAATCTTAGCTTTTCATGGTAGTGGTGGCGATAGTAATAGAAATACCCGTCTAAAGCAAAAGCCAGAAAAAGCAATAGAACAATTGAGTATATGACCCGGCACATACCTGAAACTAAATCTATCACTTTTTTTTTTTTTTTTTAAGATTTTATTTATTTATTTGAGAGAGAGAATGAGAGAGAACACATGAGAGGGGATAGGGTCAGAAGGCGAAGCAGACTCCCTGCCGAGCAGGGAGCCCGATGCGGGACTTGATCCCGGGACTCCAGGATCATGACCTGAGCCGAAGGCAGTCGCCTAACCAACTGAGCCACCCAGGCGCCCCTAAATCTATCACTTTTAAGCAGAAAACACATACAACGTAAATTTTAAGAAAACAAAGGTGTGTCCTGAGTCTTTAGAAACTCATTCTCTTTGACCCAGTTCTTTTTTCACCACCCCCCCACCCCATATCGAGGACTCTGTTCTAAGTTAATAATCAGGGATTAAGGCAAAGGCTTATATACTAAAATAGTCATTGAAAGTTATTTTTAACAGTGACAATTAGGTAGAGTCGAAATGTCCAGCCATAGGAGAATGCTTGAATGCATTAGAATACAACTCTGGTGTGATAGGATATTTATTTTGTAGAATAATAAAAAAGTTATAAATCAAAAGGCTATGTAATGACAAGGAGCAGTATTTATTAAATATTTCAGGAAAAAAGGCAAGATCGTACTATAATACTGTTAAATATATTGTTAAATATGTAAAATAAACATATTTAAATTTTTTTTTTTTAAGACTTTATTTATTTGTGAGAGAGACAATGAGAGACAGAGAGCATGAGAGGGAGGAGGGTCAGAGGGAGAAGCAGACTCCCTGCTGAGCAGGGAGCCTGATGTGGGACTCGATCCCGGGACTCCAGGATCATGACCTGAGCCGAAGGCAGTCGCTTAACCAACTGAGCCACCCAGGCGCCCTAAAATAAACATATTTAAATATATTTTTGTTCTTCAGCTAGAAATGGGGCTAAAATAGTAATGATAATGCCTATATTATAGTGTTTCTGTGAGGACTGTATGATGATTACCACATGTCTGACATATAACACATATTAGTTCTATCATTGGATGCTGGCTAAGTTTAAATTATTTTCCCTCAATGATTATTTAAGGAAATAATAATTAAGTTAATTTTATTTAAATGTCTCATATATTAACCATTCTTTAGGAAGAATCTATTATGTTCCAGACACTGAATAAGATGCTAGGAATACAGAAATGATTAAATAGGGCCCCTGGGCCATGAAGCTCACATTCCAGTGAGGGGAGAGAGGTATAAAAATAAAGGAGCAGTGAGATATTAAAATAAAATAAAATAAAATCTGAAAATATAAAATAAAAATAAAAATAAAGGAGCAGTGGACTTAGATCTAACTATTTAGGTTTATAAAGTTAGCTTCAAAGTGGCCCCTGAACACCTGAATTGGAAAAAAAGTACCTCTTGCTCCCAGCTGAATCAGTAGGAAACAGGCTGGGCTTCAGCCCCCCTTCCCTTGCCCTCACAGGCGGGTATGTTCGTGCTAGTTTCAACCTGCTGAAGTTTATGCAGAGGCCCTGAAAATAACCTTGAAATGTCCTGAAATTGACCATGAAGCACAGTAAATAAGATTTGGTGTTTATAACCCTGCATAATGATTATTTAGCACACTGAGGTTTGAGAAATACTGAACTAGATTAAATAATGGAACAAAGAAAAAAATCTATAGGCAGTTGTCTGGATAATCCCTAGCACTGAGCGAGAGACGGATGCAGAATTCTAAAGTGTTTCTGCTCAACTGCAGGATTTGATCCATTATGTTTTAATATTCAGTCTCTGTAACTTGAATGCACATTGATATTTTTATTGGTTCTTCTGGGCATCGCATAAAATAATACATAGGAAAGCATCTAGCTCAGGGACTGGCACATAGTAGATGTTTACTAAATATTAATTGATCTAAATATCAAACTTGCTTGATCACATCCAAAAACACACTGTCCTTTGGAAACTGACAGAGGAGAGATTGCCCCCTGCTTCCTGTCTCTCCTCGTTGACGTCCTGCTAAATAACTCTGAGTAGCAGTCACGCCCAAGGGCTTGGCCATCTGTCTCCTCTTTCTCCAAAGTTAGGGAATCAACCCATGAGCTACATTGCATATGATGTGGTTCCCCTGGGATACAATGGATGTTAGCACAGGGTTCTGGACAAAAGTAAGGTGCCCAGCAGAGAGGCAGGATCTTTTCTGGTAGCGAGCTGCACATTCACTCCTTTGCTCTAAATTAACAAATGTAAGCAGTGGCTGGAAACACTGGCCTCGTCCACTAGAGAAAGCATTACTTGGTCCTCGTTCCTTAGGGCATCATTATTACCAGTTTGCCTGTATCTGACCCTTTCCACCTGGGAGTTCAGAACTCTTCAGCTGCGAATTCATAGTTGATGTTCCTGTTCTAATCCCAGATTACCACACCAGGACAGGTGGAACAGACTGAAAGAGAGAAACTCTCCCAGGGGGGAGGAAATCATTAGCCTGTCGTGAGTCACCAGGACTGATGAAAAGTCCGATTAGGAGGGGTTTAAGCTGCCAAGGGAAGCCGGTGATAGGCCGTCGAAGTATTAATCTTGAATATTTCCATTCTCGCTAAACTTGCCTGGATGTATTTTAACAGTCACCAGAGACATTGGTGTGGTGTCCCCTGTTCAAGAATTGATACCTTTCTGTAAAAAAAAAAAAAAGAAAAGAAAAGAAAAAAACCAAAAACAAAAAACTACCCGGATTTTTTGAAGATGGATTTTCAGTGTGCACTGTAGTCCTGCATTGTATCTAAATGTGGCCAGGGGAGCGAGGCTGTCTGGATTCACAACCTAACGTTTCACTGGACCAGTTACTTCACGTCTCTGTGCCCCTGTTTGCTTCTCTGTAAAATGGGAACTATAGAAACAGAGATTTTGGAGAATTAATGAGCTAACACTTAGAATCTTGCAAAGGCCAAGCACTCAATAAATGTGACATTATTATTATCTTTATTAAGATAGGTTGAAAGCTTTCCAATACCAGTGGATTTAATCAGTATCAAATCTCCCATTAGTAAAATTTTTATATTAAATACTTGGAAAAATACTTAATTCTTTTTTTTTTTTTTAAAGATTTTATTTATTTGACAGAGAGAGACACAGCAAGAGAGCGAACACAAGCAGGGGGAGTGGGAGAGGGAGAAGCATGCTTCCCGACGAGCAGGGAGCCCGATGGGGGGCTTGATCCCAGGGTCCTGGGATCACGACCTGAGCCCAAGGCAGACGCTTAACGACTTAGCCACCCAGGCACCCCATGGGAAAATACTTATTCTTAAGAGGCAAGTTGCTTGTAGGGAAAATAAGTTCAGTTTATTTTATATGCACAATCCTTCGCTTGTTTGACTTTTATTTTGTTTTCAAGATTTATAATGATTTGTCATAAAATTTACAGTTTATAAAATACCTTCACATGCATTACTCTCTTTCTCTAAGCCCCATAAAGACACTGAAGCTGAGGCCCTGGGAAATTGGGTTATTTAATCCACAGTCTCTTAAGTGGTGAGCTGTTAAGACTTGCACCCACATCTTCACACCCATGTTCTCTGTTATGTTGAGTGGAGGGGAGCCTGAGAGAGCGAAAGTGCATAGGCTTTGGAGTTGTTAGAATCTTGCTTTGAGTTGTAGGGCTGCTACTTACTAATATAGGTTGTGGTCAACAAATTGCCTGGTGTCACTGAGCCTCAGTTTCCTTATCTGTAAAAGTTAGAGGACCATACCTACTGTAGATTTGCTGTGTAGATTAAAAACCAATCACATGTAGGAAAGGTGGTAGGGCAGCTCCAGGCCCATGGCCCATGGCCATTACAGGGTTAAAGACAGTTTCTGGAAAAAAAAAAAAAAAGATAATTTCTGCCTTCATTTCTTTAGCACTGATAATGTACTAGGCATAGTACTGAACTCTTTTTCCTTCTTTCTTTCCCCCTTCCTCCCTCCTTCCCTCCCTCTTCTCTCTCTCTCTCTCTCTTTCTTTCTTTCTCTTTCTTTCTTTCCCAAATGAGTATTTCATCAATGAGAGCCTATGTCAGAGTTTGAATCCAGTTGCACCATGACATCCTATGATCCCTATGATTCCATTCCCAGCCACTCGTGATGATTAATGAACTTCTGTGAAGGAGGAGAGGAGACAGAAGGGGAAGGAAGGTAAGAAGGCGCAGAGAAAGAAAAACCAACCTCCTCTAGTCTTAGGGAACTTGTAAAATGCATTAGCAGCTAAGCAGCAAGGGGAGTTTCCTAAACAGTGACTTCATCTCTTTGCTCCTGTGAACTAGTTGTTCCAGACCTAAAATAGAGGGAAGGCAAGAACATGTGCTCAGTGGGTAAATGGACACTGCACTACACTAACCTGGTGCTGTTTTCTAATTTATTCAGAATTAACATTTGATTGTGAAACAAATGCTTGGTCTAAGGGGTCTTTGGATTAGACGGTGTGCTCCTGGTTCTTCATTAACATAGGGTGCTAGGATTTTAAGGTGAAATGATAGAAAAAGCAGGAGAATGTTAAAGTTGCTAGAAACATGTCAGAGAGGTGCAAGGTGTTGGCTGTTCATACAGTGGATATTATTTTGTACATTGATTTTTTTGGGGGGGTCTTACTGGATCAAGGAAAGCAAGTAAATTATTGCTCAGACACTTGATTTTTTAAAATAACAGTAAATGTTGAAGGTAGGTCCAGTGAACAGATCTATAAATACAGAGAACAAACTGGTGGTTACCAGAGGGGAGGGGGGCAGGGAGATGGGCAGAATGGGGGAAGGAGAGTGGGAGGTACAGGCTTCCAGTTACAGAATGAAAAAGTCACAGAGCTGAGAGGTGAAGCATAGGGAATGTAGTCGGTGATACTGTAATAACATTGTAGGGTGACAAATCGTAGGTACACTTGTGGTGAGACAGCATCACATATAGAGTAGTTGAATCAGTATGTCGTACACCTGATACTAATGTAGTGTTATGTGTCAACTATACTTCAAAAAAAAAAAAAGGGATAAGGGAAGCTCCACTGAAAAGGTGAATCTTGCTGCTCGTGTAAAATGCCATCCATTAGCCAGTCAAGTGACTCTAGCTCTAAAATGTACCCCAGACCTGCCTGTCGCTCTCCAGGTTGGGTGCTGCCCCATCATGCCCACCATCTTTGTTTCTCCACTGGATTACGGCATTGGGCTACCAACTGGATGGACTCCCCAGGACTACTCTTTCAGGCCTCATTATTCATTTTCCACCCAGCAGTTGGAGTGATCTTTTATTAACATAAATCTTCTCCTCTTTAGAATCTTCCAATGACTTCCTATTTTTCTTATTGCACTTACAATAAAATCTAAATCTGCTGTCATGGTCTACAAGATCTGACAGAATCCAACCCTTCTATCTCTCTGACTTCTCTCTTACTATTCCCAGCCTTGCTCCATACATTGCTCCCTCCTTTGGCTTTCTTTTTGATCCTAATCAGCCAGATTTTCCTCTGGCTCACGTCTTTACATTTGTTGTACTCCGTTTGAATGACTGGGTCTTTCTTGGCATGCAGCTCTCAGTCTATGTATCACCTGTTCAGATAGATCTCCCTTTCTGCTCAATGTCAGGAGCTTTATCTGAAGACCCCTAAGTGAAGTTCTGTTGTTCATTTATTCACTTGTTTATTATCTCTCTCCTTCAACCACAATGCAGACTCCACGAGAGTGAGAATGATGTTTATGTCTTGCTGTTGCCATGCTTGGTATTTAGTAGGCCTTCTTAAATATCTGTGCTCACTGGCTGAATGAATGAATGAATGAATGAATACAACTAGACCACAGGGACCCATGAGTGAATGGATGATCATAATCAGACTGTAGGAGCCTCAGCGCAAGACCTGGTCCTTGTCTGTTTCCCCTGTACTATTTTACATACAGGTGCTCAGATAGTATCTGTTGATTTGGACTCAACCAAGAAATTTATTTTCCTGTTCAGTGAGAAAAAGTGTAAGACGAAATTTCAAAATATGTTTTGATATGCTCTTCGGGGAGGAAACATGCTTTTCAGGTAACTAACCATCCCTGTTTGCCTGCAGTTGATTTCCAAGATGCAGGGTTAGCAGGTTACCCTACATGCTTTCCCTGGCTTTTGAGTCAAAAGGACCTAATATATATCATTTAGGAATTGTATTTAGCTGCTAATAACAGAAGACAGAAATAACATTATTTTAAACACTAAGAGATTATTCTTTCACATAAAATGCGTTCAAATGAACATTATATCAAAAACTAATGATGTACTATACCTTGGCTAATTGAATTTAAATAAAAAAAATGCATTCAAATGTGGGCACACCAAGGCTGCATGGCATCTTCAAGGTCGTCAGTGACCCAGAGTCCTGTATCTGGGAACTTCACCATCCCTGGTACATGACGTTCATTCTCTGAGCAACCTCCTGTTCTATCGTGCCTGCTTGGAGCCTTCAGCCATCATGTCAACAGTCCAGACAGGTACTGTGCCAACTATCTGTTCTCTTAAGGAGATTTCCTGTGTCTAAAATCTCATGTTTGCATTTCACTGGCTCTCTGTAGCTAAAAGAGAGGCTGGATAATATGAGATGATCTTTTAGTTGGGCAGATTGCCTCTCTGAATAATCTTAGTAACATGTTACTGAGAGAGAGAGAGACTGGTTAAGGAGTAATAGACACTTAGCAGCCTCTGCCATATCTGGATTCATCACTTTATTGATGTTGCAACATCATGAAGGTTCCTTTGTTTCTCTGTGCCTATTTCTAGGCACTGTGGTCATGAAAACAACAGTAATAGCAAGGTCTAGCTTCCTATATATTGGGTTCCATTACTTGTCGGGCATATTACATACAGTAATTTTGCAAGGGGTGTGTTATTATCCTCATTTAGATGAGTAGAAGGAGGTTAGCAGGTGGAGGTAAATCAAATTTAGACCCAGAGTGGTTTGACTCAACACCCGTTCTTTCTGTTACCCTTCACATTCTACCTCATTGGCTATAGAGATGAAATGAGAAACTGAATGTGAACTCAACTACTTGACATGTATGTTTCTGAAATAAACCAAAGCAATATCTGTGTAAAGAAGATACTTTTGAGTTTTCTACAAGAAAATGTCCATGGTATGGGGCGTCTGGGTGGCTCAGTCAGTTGAGCATCTGACTCTTGGTTTCAGCTCAGGTCATGATTTCAGGGTTGTGAGATTGAGCCCCCCGTGGGCTCTGTGCTAAGTGCTGAGTCTGCTTGAGACTCTCTCTCTCCCTCTCCTTCCCCTTCTGCTCTTCTCCCCCTCTAAAATAAATACATAAAATCTTTAAAAAAATGTCCATGGTAGATGCATATAGAAAATGTTTTGATGTCATCTCTCAACTAAATGAGTCTGATGAACAACCCTCCTTTCCCCACCCCAGCCTCTCTGGTGTAAAAGAACTCTCCCTACCAGGAAGTGAGTTGATACGAACTGTTTTTTTAATTTTATTTTTTTATTTTATATTTTTTAGTTCTGTCCACAGTGGAAAGCTGGAAGACCTGGCCACTATTTTTGAAGTGCCACTTGAAGGGAATGATCAAGTCATTTCTCATTCTCCTCTTTCAAAGTAATTTAGAGGTGAATGAAGTCTCTGAACTGTTCAAAGGAGATGAAAATCCCCTGGTCCTGGGGGTGGATGAACCATATCCTTCCCTTAGCGCTGGCAATAAATATTTAGGTAATGCAATGGATTCCTTTGGCATTCATGGACCTTTGAGCCTGTAGCCTAGCAAACGCCGCCCCCCCACCCCGTTGCTCCATGTTCAAGGAGGTTGAGTTTTTGAAAATGCATGAACTTTTAAAAGAGCTTTTTTTTTTTCTGAAACCTGCTATAGGTATTATTCTCCCTAATAATGTTTGTAAGTACCTGATGTTTGATTCCCCTAAATTTTCTCATCCCAAAGCCTTTGCAAGGGATTCCCCCAGACACATTGAAGTCCTTTGCAGAGAGTGATGGCTGTAGGTATTTCCAGGGAATAATAAATAAGAAGAAAGCAAGGAGAATATACACCTTCTCGGGCCTCAAAGGAGGCTGCTAACAGGTGAATTAAAGACACCTGGTTTTGGTAAGCTGACTTATAACCTGTTCAGGAGTCCACTTTGGAGGAAATTGAATGGAAGATTTAGAAGCCAAAGTAGCGATTTCTCTACCTTGCATTTATCATCATCTTCCTTTAAAAAAAAAAAATTTCTTGGTTTAGGAAAAAACTGTGGGTGACACATAACCCTAGGGGTAAAATTTCATACAAAAGTATTAGACGCTTGAGTGAGAAAAGCCCTGGAATGGAATCTTAAGTTGTGTTAGTGATTCAGAATCATGAAAATCATCATTAAAGTTAATACTTATCAGGGGCTTCCTACAAGCCTGACATCGTGCTAAGATCTTTAAATGCATCCTCTCCCTTAATAGCCAAAATAATGATGTGTAGTAGACAGTGACATCATCTCTTATTCATCAGTGAGGGAAGGGAGGCCCAAAGTGGCTTCATACTTTGCCCCGAGTCACTCCATTAGCAAGCGTTTGAGACTGGATTTAGACCCACTTTTGTCTGCCAGGGAATTGTAGTGTATTAGCTTGCCAAGGCTGCATTAACACACAATACCATAGAGTGGGTCACTGAAACAACAGAGATTTATTTTGTTACATTTCTGGAGGAACCAGGATCAAGTTGCAAGGGTGCATTTCTCCCATGACCTCTGTCCTTGATTTGCAGATGATCACCTTCTCACTATGTCCTCATGTGGCCTTCTCTGTGTGTGTGCAATCTTCCTCTTCCCATAAGGGCTGGTGTCCACAGTTATGACCTCATTTAATCTTAATTCTCTTCTTAAGGGCCCGATTTCCAAATACAGTCACAATGGGGATTAGGGCTTCAATGGATGAATTTGGCGGGGGGCTGTGGACCCAATTCAGTCTATAACTGGAGTCAATGAACTTAACCAGTGTCCCCAGCTATTCTGATAATAGGACTTTGATCAAAATCATTATAGCTTCTCTGGCCCCAAGTCTGTCATGTCCTGTTTTTTTTTTAAGTAACTTTATTGAGGTATTATTGATATACTATAAAACTGCACTGATTTTTCAATTTTTAAAGACTTCTCCTACTCTAAAAAACTTATGATTAAAAAAGAAATACTGTATAATTCATCAACAAATTCAGACATTAGTGTTATAAAATTAAAATAGGGCTATTCTGTGGGGTTCCCTGGGTGGCTCAGTCAGTTAAGCATCTGACTCTTGATCTCAACTCAGGTCTTGATCTCAGGGTCGTGAGTTTGAGCCCCACGTTGGGCTCCATGCTGGGCGTGGGGCTTACTTAAAAAAAATAAGTAAAATAAGATGGGTCCATTGTAATGGTAACTCTTATGAAGGTGGGGAATTCTGTGACCTCCTTTAGGGCCATGTCATAACTTCACTCTGTAATTACCAACAACCCATGGTGTTATTGGCCACTCTGTTTTTCAAACACAAAAGAATTCAATTTTTCTTCTTGCTTCTTTATGACTTTACCCAGCAAACAATTAGTGCTTATTTGATGCATGCCAGGCATTCTTTCTTCAAGCTTAAACTCACTGAATGCTTGTTATGTGTGAGACACTCTTTGAAGGCCATGCGTTCATTGTATCTGATTTGGTCTTTTTAATAATACCATTTTGCATGTGGGGAAATTGAACCTTTGGTGCTTAAATAATTGGCCTCAGATCAGTCGGCTCGAAAGGGTAGAGCTAGTATTTGACTTCAGGTCTGATTCGCAAGCCTGGGTCTTTAGCTCTTAAGCCCCTGAGATGAACTGCCTCTTGTGCTCTTGTAAAGACTCTCATGCCTTCACCTGCTCTCGTGGCTTTGGTTTTTGTTCCTACTGACTGCTTCTTCTGGATGTGCGTACCTCTTCTTTTCCCCCTTACTTCCCCCTCCTAGTTCATTTCATCTTGTACAATGTACACAATATGAAAGAGGGAGTTCTGCCTCTGTTTCACTCCCAGGTTTAATCGCATTGCCTGCTTTAACCTCTTGCCGATTAAATAGTGGCAAATGTAGAAACTATTGTCAGATTTATAGGAGAAAGCAGGTTGAGAAGTGCAGTTGCTTTTTGCGGGATGCTTTCTTTTTTTTCACTGACATTACCTGGACTTTTGTATGCAATTGCTTTGTGCCTTCCATTATTTTTAATTTCAGCTTACAATTAGAGCTTGCAAATTAAATTGCTTTCTCCGAGGAGCTCCAATTTCTCTGTTTGGCAAGTACCACAGCTCCTCCCCCCTTGCTCAGCTGAAATTAACATGGTTGATTTTGTTTCCTTGTACTGCAAACTATCCTGATCAGTAGAATCATGACTGCGCTTAGTAATTGCTTCCACAGAGTCTGTAGGGAGAGTAGATATCAGCAGTGCTCCGCCTGATGAGGAGAATGGAGGTTCTCCAGGGAGGTACACAAGGAGCTTTAGGCAATGATCTTGGGGATTAAAGAGAGCTGTTCCTTTTCACTTGCATTCAGAAGTCTTGTGGCATTTACAAAAGCCATGAAGGGCCCTGCTGTTGGAAGTGTCTTCTTTAGAGTCAGGATAAATTCAGAGACTTGGTTATTTATTATGGCTCACAGATGCTACAAAGGGACCATCTTAACCCTGGATATTCTCACTCAACCTGAGCTTAGTGCTGATTGTATTTATTGGTGAAAACATAGTATTTAGTCAATTCTTCAGTACTTCATGTTTCATCCCAAAAAGAATTGAATTGATTTTAGTTCCACAAATGAGGGGGATTACTCTTATACTGAGAGACCACCGGGTGCAAAATGAGAGCCAATGTAGCCATACAGGGGGGTCGGTGTTAGGTTACTGGAAGTGTTCTGGAATCTAAACCTAGATGACCTGTAATATCCTTTCAGTTCCTGTGATTCAGGGTCACCCCCCACTCCCAGCCTTACCTCTCAGCATTCCCTGTATGGTAGCACCCTGCACCTCTGTAATATATATGAACCTGGTGGTCCCTTAAGACCCTAGTCTCTTTTATGTCTCTATGCCTTCGTACCTCCTCTTAGGTATTTCTGGGAAACTGTTTTCTCTGGTCTTCTGCGTGGTTGATTCCTAGTTAGTCTTAAGGATATAACACAAGCATTACCACCTTTCTGTATATGAACACCTATCTTGAGGACTGAGTTAGGAGCTCTACTTTTTTACCGTGCACACCTCTACTGCAGTACCTGTCACATTGTTTCGTAAGTGTTGGCTGGCTTATTCTTTTCCCCTTGTGTGAGATCCATGACAATGCCCTATTTATTTTGTAAATCATGTGTCGAGGACAAAATAGACTTGTGAAAAATGTTGTTGAACAGGTGAATGAAACAAAGTAGCAACTAATTTTTTTGTGTATATAGAACTATAGAGTTTTAAAAGACATTATTTTGATGAGCTTTGAAAATTTCAGTAAGACAGTTTTTCATGCTTTACAGCACCTAGTTTTCTCTTTTATGTACTTTGAGGAATCCTACGTACATCTCATGGAGTATTGTCAATGATCATGTATATTAGCTTTTAAGAAAGTCAGAAGGCATGGGCACTGGGTGTTATACGCAAACAATGAATCATGGAACACTACATCAAAAACTAATGATGTAATGTATGGTGATTAACATAACATAATAAATTAAAAAAAAGAAAAAAAGTCAGAAGGTAATGAACTAAAATTTAATAGTTAATATAAAGAAATAACCATTATGCAATACTTATTTCTGTAGAAAAAAACAGACTTTGTATTTATAATACCAGATACTGTGGGTAAGAAAATCTCACTGGTAAATTGTTGGATGAATCATAGAGAGCGGCTACCCCTTTTATTTGCAAATTGGAAAGGTTTTCCTAGTAGTCATGGGCATTCAAGAGACCTCCTTTCCAATAGAGGGCGCTGCTACTCCGCAAGCTATGATGGACCACACCAGATGAAGACATCAAAAGAATTGGTCTAAATGCATCACAGCTGGCTTCTTGAAATTATGATTTATGTTCAGCTGGAGCCCAATTTGAAGAATTTTTAAGCAAAGGGGAAAATGTCTACCTGCTCACTTTGCAAGCTCCAGTCCTGTTACATGCTCTGTTGTAGCATTTTTAAGGTGAACTGGGGAAACCACAGTCAGTCTCACAAAGCCTTGTGTAAGAGCCTCCCACGTTGCCCCTGCATGATGTATGAGTACCTCTCCCTTTCAAGGAACCCACATTTGCTGAGCGCATTTCTCCTTTGCTTTCTCTTTCTAATAATTTTAGGCTAGGTCTGTCTACTTGCCTCTGGCTATAGGAGGAAAGTGAATATGGAATGTACATGATTAATAGTCTCAGTGGATAGTCTAGTGAATGCTTTTTCTTAGAGATCTGGCGCTGAGACGTGGAAGGACCTCAGCCTTCCTTTCATGCTTCCTCACTTTTGTTTATGCTGTTCTCTTAGCCTTGACTGCCCTTGCCCCTTCTCTACCTGCTCCATCCTCACTGGTCTCTGACAGCCAGCCCGAACACCCATGTAGAATTAAATGCTCAATGCCATGTACTCCCCCAGCCACTTTCTTGTAATTATTAGTGGCCCTTGCTTTATCTTGCCTTATATCATTATTAGCTGTTTACTTATCTGTCTCTCCTCTAAGACTGTAAATACCCCATGACAGGAGCTGGGTCTTATTCATCTCTGCACCTCTGGCACCAAGACTGGACCTCACAGGTGCCCAATAAACATTTGCCGATTTGAGATGCATGTTTCTGAGGACTGTGCCATAGGCAAACGTTGAATTCAGAGTAATGAAATCGCCCCAGCTCTATGAAATTTTTAGAAACGTAGTTGTCTACACGTATTGATAAATACAAAAAGGATAAAAAAGCATATGGTGGTTGAAATAGGACTAATTTTTGGTGGGGATAGAGGTGGAACTCAAATCTAGGAGAAGGTCTTTGTAGGCTTTGCCATACAGTGGTACTCTGCGGCTGTACTTATTAGTATGTTTTCTGTTTTCATGAAAAAGTTGTCTTTGGAGGGTGGCAGAAAAGGCAGTGCCGTGACGTGTTTTACACCCGGTATAGCCCTTGCCAGCTACTTTTGACAATTCTTTAATGTTTTGTTGCAGTCACACCTTTTATTCTTTGTGACATGGTAAGTCATCCGGGCCTCCCTGTTCCTCTTCCCTGACACCATGTCTACAATGAAGCCATAGTGTCCCACGGTAAATGCACGATGGCAGATGCCCCACCGGTCGTCCCTGGAAGTGTTTGGGAGAACTTTTGGCTATGAGCCAAAAACCTTTACCACAAAAGTAACACGGGCTCAATATGAAAAACAGGAACAATTTATAGAAGTACAAATGGGGTGAAAAGTGAGATTCTTCTCTTTCACGTGTTCTCCAAATCCTACTCTGACCCCCAGAGAACCACCGTTTCTAGTCATTTAGCAATGTTTACACACACACACACATCTCCCATTTTATTTAATGACAGAAAACATGATTATAGTCAATCCTAGCAAAACTCTTCTTCCAAGTTTAAGTCCTGATAGTTCAAGTTCCCTGTGTCTAAATGCTGGGAATTGAAGGAGAGTCATGGTTTCTGGAGTGAAAAAACAGCTGGACTCCATGGGGTATGTTTACTCTAGAATTTTCTGGGGCATGCATGGATCATCCTCCCTGGTTCCTGGCTCCCTGGGCATGCAGTAAGGTGCTGGCAGTCCCATTTGGTCCTTGGCTGTACTGTTTATGTCACTCTCTGCTGGTCTATACCAGAGCCCTTCAGGTATATAGACTTTCTTCCTTCTGTGCTGATGAGGAACAGTTCTTCAAGATATGGGGAGCTAGGTGGGACTGCATTTCCCTCTCACACACCACCCCCCTCCCCATACAGTCATCCCTCTTCAAGCTACCTCTTTCCTTGATCGAGTGAGAACCTCCTTTGGAAGTGCTCGCCCCAGTACAGAGGAAAAGCAGGAAGCAGGCATTTCTGTTTTCAAACCCTGTACTTATCAGAGGGTTCGATTTCTTCCATACCCTTGAAATTAACCTTGGGGGAGAGAGCGGAGTACAGGGCCCTCGGAGGGTGACTCGTTTGTCGTACTCTTGTTTTCCTTCCTTGTTCTTCTACCCAGGGAGAGGTGTCCTGCCCACCCACATTTTCTGGGATCGAAAACCAACAAAAAATGGTTTTGCAAGTGTTGTACACATGGATCTCAACTTTAAAAAAACTGTAATGTCAGGAATCGATGTCTTTTTCTATCTGCAGTTCTGTAGTGATATCTTTACTTTTATAGCAATGGAGTACCCAAAGTGGGGTGATGGTGCAAAAAGGAATTTGGGGGAAAGTGTACTCATTGCTCACAGAATCATCCAGACCCATGTAAGATACATATGCACACATATATAGTGTTTTTATTGTTTAATTTCTGTTGGCTCTTTACATATATGGGATCATACTTAGCATATTGTCTGTGAGGTTTTTTTTTTCTTTAGTGATATGTCATGAACGTATTTTAATTGCTGCATAGTATTTCTTAGTGTATTAGCCTATTCAGACGGCCATACAAAATCCTGTATTTCCTGTGGTTCAAACCACAGGAATATACCTCTCACAGTTCTGGAGGTGGGAAGCCCAGACTGAGGCACAGGAGGGTTTGATTTCTGGTGAGAGCCCTCTTCCTGGCTTGCACACTGTCACTTAGCCTTTCTTGAGTGCACACAGAGAGGGAGCTCTTTGGTGTCTCTTCTTATAAGGACACTTGGTCTACTGGATCAGGACCCCACCTTTACGACCTCATATAACTTTCATTACCTCCTTATAGGCCCTATCTCCAAATACAGTCGCATTGTATATTAGGCCTTCAATATATGAATTTTGGGGAGACACAGTTCAGTCCATAGCACTTAATGTGGACCATGATAAATACCTTCTATAGGTTGAACATTAACCATTTGTTACACATGTTTTAATACTGTTTTCAAGTCTGTCACTTGAGTAAAAGATTGTGGTAGCTTTCATCATATAAAATTTTTAAATCTATAATTTTTGATTTGGCAGGGGCATCACAAAATGTTCTGATAATCCAGTGCTTCCCAGAATTTACACAAGGAGAGTCCTTGTCATGGCATTCATAGCCCTACTTCTCTCCATGCACCTACATTCACATGGCCCCACACAGGTCCCACCTCCTGGACTGTAGCACAGAGCAGAAATGCTTAGAGTGCCTATTGTCATAAACACAATCTGAAAAAAACCTCATTGAACATCATTCAGCCTGTTTTCCGTATGCAGAAATTGGCAAAAGCTCTCTTACGTCTCCTTGAATTGTTATTTCTGAGTTAGTGGCTGTTTTGTTGGCTGTTGAACTGCCTCAGCTCTCATGTAGAATTGCATTTGGAGACTTCAAAAAAGCATCTGGCCCCCTGAGCACCACGTTCCAGTGGGCATATCTGGAGACATCATCTTGTTTCTTTCTTTTTTTATTATGAAAAAAATTGAAACAGAAAATTAGGGAAAATAGTGCAGTGAGATTTGTGACCTCATGACCCAACCTTGGCTCCCCCTCCCCTTCTCTCCTCCATTGCACTGGATTATTTTGAAGCAAGTCCTGAGTGTTGCATCATTTTATCCGTAACTGTTTTGTCCTGTAGGTGCCCATATTCTGTACTTTGCTGACACTTTCTCTGTGGTGTCATTTAATATGTTCCTCTGTATATCTTGTGAATTGATAGTTCTAGAGCAGCAGTTCTTAAAGTGTGGTCTGGGGACACATTGCAGGGTGTCTCTGAGACACTTTCAAGGGACACATGGGATCTAGACTGTTTTTATAATAATACGAAGATGTAAGTTGCCTTTTAAATTCTCATGCCCTCACAAGTGGACAGTGGAGTTTTCCAGAATCTGTTTGACAGGGGGTATCACAACAGATTGGATGCAGAAACAGGTATGAGAATCAAGTTATTTTCTATAGAGCCAGATATTAAGGAGACTTGCAAAAATGTAAAACAATCCAATCTTCTCAATTGTTTTTGTTTTTGAAAAATAGGTATTTTTCATAAAAATATGCTAGTTATGTTAACATGTGATGGAGTCATTGTTATTTTAAAATTAGTAAATAAATATTTGAACGTATTTGTCTCTTCTCCCCCATTTACTAATTTTTCAGTTAATTTTTTTATATCTGTATAGATTCATGAATATTTATTTTGTACTTAGGATTACAATCCAATACTATTATTTTATATATTTTCTTGCTCAAATTTTTCTAGCTTTGGCTATTGGGAGTTATGTCAGTTGGCTCCTGTGTCCCTGTGACACACCTCCATCAAGTTTTTATTTTTTTTAGCACTTCCTTACTACACGATTCTTTAGGCTCATGTATTTCCTGTCCCAGTTCTGGGGTCAGCCATTTCTCCAAAGAGTTCTGGTTCCTTTTATTGGAGAGTGGGTGCTAGGTGTGCTCATTGCTACTCTGGTAATGTTTCTTCTAGATCCCTCAGCTAACGGAGCAAATATTCATATATATATATATACATGTAACTGAATATTTCTTCATGTAACCGTCTGCACCTATATTAATCTAAACATGAATTTATACTCGTGTCTCCAATTCTGTTTTCATGGATAATTCTAGTCCTTACCCCTTGCTTATCTTACTCTAACAGTGAGCAACTTGCCTCCTAACATCCACCATCCACTTACCTAATTGTTCTGTTCAGTATACATGTGTAGCTGTATCAGAATTAACCCACAGTCTCTTGGGAAGCAACTTTATCAACTAGAATATAGTCCTTTATGTGCAGTTCCTTTGATGCTTAGTCTTATAGACAACACTTTCCCCCCAGTTCCCTTTAGTGAGGTTTCATATATTTGTAATACAGTTAGATTCTCTTGTCACAGAATGTATTGTTTCCTGGGATCCCCCAACTTCCCAAATGATGTTTGGAAATTTACATACATTAAGGTTCACTCTCTATGCTATAAAGTTCTGTGGGTTTTGATAAATAGATGGCATCTATCCACCATCACAGTGTCATTCAAAATAGTTTCGCCACCGTAAAAATCACCTGTGCTTCAACTCTTCAACCTTTGCCACTTTTTGTTTATCACATATATAGTTTGGCAAATATTTTCTCCAAGCTTGTGGACTGTCTTTTGATTTTTTTTTAAACAATGTCTTTCACAGAGTAGAAATTTTAACTGTAATAAAGTATAAGTTATCAGTCTTTTCTTTCATGGATTATGCTTTTGGTGTTGTATCTGAAAACTCATTGCCAAACTTAAGATCACATTGAATTTCTCTTGTTTCTTCCAAAAGTTTTATGATACTGCATTTTATATTTAGGTCTGTGATCCATTTTGAGTTAACTTTTTGTAAAAAGGTGGAAGGGCTGAATGTAGATTCAGATTTTTGTATATGCACATCCAGTTCTAGCATCTTTTGTTGAAAAGACTATCTTTGTCCTTTGCTCTTTTGTCAAATATCACTTGGCTATATTTGTGTGTGTCTATTTCTGGGCTTTCTATTATGTTCCATTGATCTGTGTGTCAATACTGTGCTGTCTTGATTATGATAGCTTAGTAGTAAGTCTTGAAATTGGGTGTTGTCAGTCTTCCAATTTTGTTCTTCTTCAGTATTGTGTTAGATATTCTGGCTCTTGTGCCTTTCCATGAAACTTTAGAATCAAAATAACTTTCTATTTCAAGATTATGTTTTATAATTTAAAAAACTGTAAAACATTCATGTGATTCAAAAGTCAAATCTAGAAAACACCCATTTTTGTCCCCTCCATTCTTTTTGCTCCTTGCCCTAGTAGATGTATGTAAATATACACACACACATACGTGTGTATGTACATATATTTCATATATACGTGTGTGTGTGTGTGTGTGTGTGTACATACCAGTGTCTGTTTCCTCATTACTTTGCCAATACCCTTTTCAAACTTACGGATTTTTTTCCAATTTGATAGGTGAGAAACAGCATTTCAGTGTAGTTGTAATTCACATCTCTCTTATGAGCAAGATTGAACATCTTTTCACATGTTTAAAAGCCATTTGCATTTTATTTTTTTGAATTCTATGTTCATATCTCTGTTTATTTTTCTATGTTGATGGTCTTGTTCTTTTTTATTTTAGAAGCTCTTTATTTATTAGGGATGTCAACCATTTGTCAGTCAGGCGTATTGCAAATATTTTTCCACAGCGTGTCACTTCTGAAAGTTTATCTTGAAGCTTATAGCAAGCACAATTCTTTTTTTCATTCCATAAATCCTGTGGGAGAACTATCCCTTTGTCATTTTATAATAGTCATGTTTAGTCTATGTGGTTTAGTATGTGACTACCCTTTTTTTCCACAAAGGTCAGGGGGAAGAAAGGAAACCCAGAGGTGGTGACATGATTTCTGTCCTACTCCTTCACTCAGAGCTGGCCAATCAGGTAGCACATCCTTCTAGACACAATGGTTTTTCTGGCAGTGGAGTGGGGCATGGTCCCACTGAGACCATTAGGAATCCTTTTGGGGTAAGTGAAATGCTGTTGAAGGGCCTCCCTGACTTTTATCATCATGAGCCTGGGCTGCTGGGAGAAATGTCTTCTGTCTCTTTGAAAGAGTCAGCTTAAAAATGAAGCCAAAATAGAGGAAAGAAGAGAAGAGAGACAGGTAAAGAGAGAAAAATTCCTAAAGATAATTTTTAAACCTTTGGATCTAGCTGTACCTCCATTTTGACCAGTTTACCATATGAGCCAGAGAATTACTTATTTTTGTTTCAACTAGTTTGAGTTTGTTTTTTTTCTTACTAACCAAAATATGGCCAACTAAGACAAAGTTGCTTGTTTTAGAAGGATGCTTTTTGCTGTCTAGTGGTGCTGGGTAATATCAGTTCAGATAAGCAACTATATAATCATGGAAACTAACTGACATGTAGAATTTTAATAAAATTAACACAGCATCACAAAAAGTCTTCCAATTAATGGGTAAAAGTGTCTAAGTATGTTTGTCAGTAATTCAGCTTTTTGGTAACTATGAAAGTAAAACAAAAGCAAAATAGAAATCTCCAAACCACTTGCCTGTTCTTCTGTAAAAATGATTAATTATGAATATCAGGGCATCATTTATCTTCTTCTACTTCTGCTAACACTTTGATTGTAATGATGTCTTACCAATTGTTATATGAATCTTTTCTCCAAACTGATTCCAAATTTATAAACTCCCTGTAAAAGCTTCCAGTTTCCTAGAGTCCATATTCTTTGTAGTTACCTTGAAAGCTGTGTCTTTATCACTTGTTCCAATTTTCAAATAATCAGCTTCTATCCTTGAGAACAGGTCTGGTTAAAGAGAGATGTTTGTACAAAGATAGTATGTCTTATGTGAGGATTATGTTAGGAAGTCTACACATAAGGTAAAAACACTTATGCTCATAATTGACCTTGAAAAACAAATAACCCCTCAATGAGTTGGGCACAGCCAATTTTTCCTTTAGTTTTACACCAGGTGGCTATTTCTCTGATTAGATAAAATACTTGGCACTGCCCTAAGGGTATGTTTTAGGAAAAATTCGTATCTTTAAATACTAGACTAGCACTTACACAGCAAGATGCTCACACTGAGGTAACAGCAGACTTGGGTTTTCCAAATCATGCATACACTGGGGGTATATACTCATTGAGTCAGTCAGCAGGCAGAATCTTCCATTTTAAGATTGTCATCTTTCTCTCTCTCAAGTGTGTGCATTTGAAGTCTCAAATTTATATGCATGAGTCTTATGGATTAAATGGTTGTGAGTCCCCCCACACCCCAAATCATAAAGCCCTAATCCCCAGTGCTGAAGCCCTAATCCCCAGTGTTGAAGCCCTAATCCCCAATGCCATGATATTTGGAGGTGGGCCCTTTTAAAAGTAACTGGAGTTCCATGAGTTCATGAGGGTGGGGGCCTCATGATGGGATTAGTGGCTTTAGAAGAGAGTGAGATCCCCATACATACACTGAGGAAAGGCCATGTGAGCACACAGTGAGAAGGTCACTGCCTGCAAGGCAGGAAGAAAGCTCTTGCCAGAACCCAATGGTGTTTCCACCCTGATCTCAGACTTCCATGCCTCAGAACTGTGAAAAATATATTACTGTTGTTTAAGCCCCCCGGTCTATAGTATTTTTTTCTGACAGTCCAAGCTAAGACAAGTGATATGAGTCAGTTGAACTATGTGACTCTTTCCTTCTACCCAGGGCAAGAACAAAATCGAACAGAAGAGGTGACTTCTGACTCAAGGCAAGACAGTCTGATTTTCTTGCCTATAAATGTAGATCTGGGAATTTAGAAGGTGGACACTGACCAGGGGTGCTACAGCTAGGACGTGATGTGGCCCCAAGGTTCGCCTGTACCTTTGACTGTCAGTGGCTTCCTAGTCCTTTGTCCCAGTCTCTCACAAAACACAAAAACATTTCTTCCCTTGACTTAGTTCCCCTGGACACCTATATGTCCTTCTAATAAATCTTGCACCCTCATCTCTCCTCCTACATACATATATTGGCTCAAGCTAACTTGAAGTGAGTTTCTGTTGTGTCCAAAAGTCCTTGATTTATGGAGTGCCACACTTTGAATAAACACAACCAATTATTCTTGGAGCGGTACAAGTACCTTCTAGTAGGACTGATATTTTGAAACTTAACATTAATTTCCTCTGCAATTTTGAATAAATGGCAATATTATGAATCAAAAACCATAGTCAACTCATGAAAGCCTTATGTGTTGATCTTGAGTTTGTATTTCCCTTGACTTTACATTCCTTCTTTGCACATAGCCCTGCCCCTTCAATTGGCTATGGCAGCTTCCCACTTTTCTGGATTTCTAAAATCTTGTATTTTTTTAAACAAAAATTGTGTTATCCTATATTTCCCTTCTTCGTTGTAAATTCTCCATTTTCCTTAATTGGGTTCTTCCTACACTTAGTGCATAAAAGCTGATCTTAAGCAAGTTCGTTAATTGCCAGAGGGTGTTGCTAAGATTTAGTGTGTAGTTTTATTTTTATAAACAAGGCTGTTTATAACATATTAGAAGAAAGCTGTGACTCAGGAATCCTGGAAAGAGGCATAATTCATTAATAGAAGCCTTCTTACAATGATGCAGGGAAAGAGTAGATGATACAGTAGGTGTAAATGAAAAAAAGCAATAACCTCATAGCACTGTCATCTAGTCACTTCTTAATTGCTTCTTACCAAAACTTAATCAGGGAAGCTTGGTGCTGCCATCCTCACATTGTTAACGGAACATAAGGAGGTAAAGGGCAGTGACTTACCTATGTTCACCTGCCCAGTTGAAAACAGCATCATAAGGAGCAGGTTTTTGTATCATAAGAGTATTTTAAGAATGGTTAAAGCTGGGTCATCCAATCCATGATTCTTGATGGCTGTGGGACATTAGTTATTTCAGACACAGAATGTTTCCATCATCTTATCTTTAAAATGTACTAACTTCCCTTGACTTCAATGTGATAATATATATGAAGCACTTGGCATGGTCATTTTTCAGTCTTACAGCTGTTACCAAATTTTAATCCACAAACTACACATCCCTGCTGCCTTCCACATTGTCTTGGTGACTGAGTAGTTTGATGATTATAGCAGAAAGGTGTGGGATATGTGCCTTGTTCTCAATGGATTTTAAAGAAAAATTAAAGGGTCAAGTTGTAAGGCCCATACCTTTTACACATTACACATTACCTTTTACACATTACCTTTCCTTCCATTTTATTTTGCCCAAATTATAACAATAGTTTTGGCTATTGTTGATAGCTTGGTTTTACACATTACCTTTCCTTCCATTTCATTTGCCCAAATGAGGCTATAACAATATTATAACCCCTTTCTCCATAAATATGTAACCTTTCCACCCCACTTAACTTGCCACTGAAAAACAGAGTTCAGAAATAATTCATGGATGTAATCATTGTAGTGATGAGATGAGAGACTTCTAGGAAGACATCAAATACCTTTTTGTGTTTCATACACTCCCAAGCAGTGGAGGCCCAGAGTCCCTGGCAAAGCTCATGCATTATCTGGAAACCCATTTTTTGTGCAAACCCAGGGTTCGTAGAGGACCAGGAAAGACTCCTATAGGAATTATGCTGACTCTTCAGGGCATTGCTGTCTCTTTCTTATCTTTGATGTTCTATCTGGAGTCCTCACTTTTCTTTTTTCCTTCTTTTTTTTTTGGTGATATTTTATCTTATTTTCATTCCAGTATAGCTAACATACAGTATATATTAGTTTCAGGTGTACAATATAGTGATTTCAACAATTCTATACAGTATTCAGTGCTCAACATGATAAGTGTATTCTTAATCCCCTCTACCTATTTCACCCATCCTCCCACCCCTCCCTACCTCCCGTCTGGTAACCATCAGTTTGTTCTCTATAGTTAAGAGTCTGTTTTTTGGTTTCTCTCTCTTTTTCTTTTTTTCATTTGTTTTGCTTCTTAAATTACACATATAAGTGAAATCATATGGTGTTTGTCTTTCTCTGACTTATTTTACTCAGCATTATACTCTTTAGCTCTATCCATGTTGTTGCAAATGGCAAGATTTCATTCTTTTTTATGGCTGAGTAGTAGTCCATTGCATATATACACGCACCACTTCTTCTTTATCCATTCATCTGTACAATTACTGGATCATATGGTGATTGTGTTTTTAATGTTTTGAGGAAACTCCATACTGTTTTCCACAGTGGCTTCACCAAGATTTCATTCTTTTTGATGGCTTAGTAATATTCCATTGTACATATACACCACATCTTCTTTATCCATTCATCAGTCAATGGGCATTTGGGCTCTCTCCATAGTTTGGCTATTGTTGATAGTGCTGCTATAAACACCTGGGTGCATGTATCCCTTTGGATTAGTATTTTTTATCCTTTGGATAAATACCTAGTAGTGCTGGAGCATAGGGTAGTTCTATTTTTAACTTTTGAGGAACTTCCATACTGTTCTCCACAGTGGCTGCAGCAGTTTGCATCCTCACCAGCAGTGCACAAGGGTTCCTTTTTCTTCACATCCTTGCCAACACTTGTTTCTGTTTTTGATTTTAGCCATTCTGACAAGTGTGAGGTGATATCTCACTGTAGTTTTGATTTGAATTTCCCTGATGGTGAGTGATGTTGAGCATCTTTTCATGTGTCTGTTGGCCATCTATATGTCTCCTTTGGAGAAGTGTCTATTTATGTCTTCTGCCTATTTTTAAATTGGATTATTTGGTTTTCTGTGTGTTGAGTTGTATGTTCTTTCTATATTTTGGATACTAACCCTTTATCAGATTTGTCATTTGCAAATATCTTCTCCATTCAGTAGGTTGTCTTTGAGTTTTGTTGTTTTTTTTTTTTTTTTCTGTGCAGAAACTTTTTATTTTGATGTAGTCCCAATAGTTTATTTTTGCTTTTGTTTCCCTTGTCTCAGGAGACCTATCTAGAAAGATGTTGGTATGGCCATTGTCAGAGAAATTACTGCCCATGCCCCTTTCTAGGGTTTTTATGGTTTTAGGTCTCACACTTAGGTCCTTAATCCATCTTGAGTTTATTTTTGTATATCATGTAAGAAAGTGGTCCAGTTTCATTCTTTGCGTGTAGCTGTCCAGTTTTCCCAACACCATTTGTTGAAAAGACTTTTTCCTATTGCATAGTCTTTCCTCCTTTCTTGAAGATTAATTGACCATATAATTATGGGTTTATTTCTGGGCTTTCTGTTCTGTTGCATTGATCTATGTGTCTATTTTTGTGCCAGTATCATACTGTTTAGATGACTACCACTTTTTAGTATATCTTGAAATCTGAGATTGTGATGTCTCCAGTTTTATCTTTCTTTTTCAAGATTGCTTTGGCTATTTGGGATCTTTTGTGGCTCCATACATATTTTAGGATTATTTGTTCTAGTTCTGTGAAAAGTGCTATTGGTATTTTGATAGGAATTACATTAAATCTGTAGATTGCTTTCGGTAATATGGGCATTTTAACAATATTTATTCTTCCAATCCATGAGCATGGATATCATTCCATTTGTTTGTGTGGTCTTTAATTTTTTCATCAGTGTTTTATAGTTTTCAGAGCATAAGTCTTTTACCTCTTTGGTTAGATTTATTCCTAGGTATCTTATTATTTTTGGTGTAGTTGGAAATGGGATTGTTTTCTTGGTTTCTCTTTCTCTGACTTCATTATTGGTGTATAGAAATGCAAGAGATTTCTGTACATTGATTATTGTATCTTGCAACCTTACTGAATTCATTTTATCAATTCTAGCAGTTTTTTGGTGGAGTTTTTAGTATTTTATATATGTAGTATCACATCATTTGCAAATAGTGAAAATTTTACTTCTTTGTTACTAATACGGATGTCTTTTATTTTTTTACTTCTTTGTTACTAATATGGATGTCTGATTGCTGTGGCAAGGCCTTCCAGTACTAAGTTGAATAAAAGTGGTGAGAATGGACGTCTTTGTCTTATTTCTGACCTTAGGGGAAAAGCTCTCAGTTTTTCCCCATCAAGTTTGATATTAGCTGTGGGTTTTTAATATCTGAAATTTATTATGTTGTGGTACATTCCCTCTAAACCTACTTTGCTGATTGCTATCATGAATGGATGTTGTACTTCATCAAATGCTTTTTCCGTGTTTACTGAAATGATCATATGGGTTTTAATCTTTTCTCTTGTTGATGTGCTGTATCATAATTGATTGATTTGAGAATATTGAACCACCCTTGCATCCTGGGCATAAATTATACTTGATCATGGTAAATGATTTTTTAAATGTATTGTTGGATTTGGTTTGCTAATTTATTTATTTATTTATTTATTTATTTATTTATTTATTTATTTATTTATTTGAGAGAGAGAGAGTTCAAGCTGGGGAGAGGGACAGAGGGAGAAGGAGAGAGAGAATCTCAAGCAGACTCTGTGCTGAGCATGGAGCCCAACACAGGGCTCCATCCCATGACCCTGAGATCATGACCTGGGTTGAAATCGAGAGTCAGGCACTTAACTGACTGAGCCCAGCCACCCCAGTTTGCCAATATTTCGTTGAGGATTTTGCGTCTATGTTCATCAGAGATATTAGCGTGTAGTTCTCTTTTTTTGTAGTGTTTTTATCTGGTTTTGGTATCAGGGCAATGCTGGTGTCATAGAATGAATTTGGAAGCTTTCCCTCCTCTTCTATTTTTTGGAATAGTTTGAGAAGAATAGGTATTAACTCTTCGTTCATTGTTGGTAGAATTCACCTGTGAAGCCATCTGGTCCTAGACTTTTGTTTCTTGGGAGTTATCTTATTACTGATTCAATTTCATTGCTGGTAATTGGTCTGTTCAAATTTTCTATTTCTTCCTGATTCAGTTTTGGGAGGTTATATGTTTCTAGGAATTTATCCATTTCTTTGGATTCCTCACTTTTCTTGGCCTCTTGCCCACATGCTTGGTCTGTATAGGTTAGCTTTTTTTTTTTTTTTTTTTTATTTCACGTATAAACCTGAGAAGAATGGAACAAGTGTTCTGGTTGGCAAAGCAATTAGCTCTGTGGCCTCCCGTGGAAGATAATGCCTGTGCATATAACAAGCATTCTGAGCATCATCTCCAGCAGGAAGTAATAACTAGAACTTTGCAACCTCTCTTAAGAATTTTATTGATGATAACTTTTAGTGACTTGAGGAAATCAGAGTATTTTTCATAAAGATAAGAATTTGGTGATGTTAATTTTATTATAATTTCAAACACAATTAGAGTATATAGATCATTGATCTGTTTGCCCAGCTACACCATTTAGTCTAAAAATCTGAAATCAGCCACTTTGTAGTGGTTGTCTTTAGATTTTTGATGATATAGATTTTTTTTAAAAGTGAGTAAAATTCTAAAATGAAGGGCATACACTTGAACATCATTTGAGTCCCTTATGTGTTTGTTGTGCTAACAGATATACTTAGAAATTGGGTGGAGCCTTTTCCAGCTACTTCTCTGTGTTTCACCCATTGTCATCACTTGTGGTTAGTGAAGGACTTCTATCCATGTTGTTATGTTTTGAGTCCCTGTAAAACTTGAAGGTGATTTTTAAAATTCATTTGTCTGATTCACCAAAGAGATTTCTCTCTGGTTCTAAGATTTTATACTCACTTTGGCCACAAACCCACAACTGCCATCTCATTGTGCCATTTTTTTTTTTTTTTAATCTCTGAGAAAATTGGCTCAGAATCTCTGCATAATACAGAGTAAAGAGATATGAGAAATAATATTTTGCTTATAATGCTACTCCATTTTATTTCTTCTAGGACCCCACTATGTGGACTAATAATTATTTTCTTGCCTCTTCTGGGTTTTTTTGTTTGTTTGTTTTCTTTTCTGTTTAACATTCAACCTTCTTGAGCTGCTGGTAACTAAGTTTGATTTTTTGTTCAAAAAGAACATCCATTGTTTTCAGTCATCTTTGTAGATGTGATTGCTTCAAAAGCACATATTTGAAAATATGAAGTGTAAAATTATGGAGCCATGAAATATTTACTCTATTTGAGCCATTGTTAATGAGAACAGCAACTAACCTTTCTTGAGTGTTTGCCATGTCCCAGTGTCTGAGCCAGGTGTGTGCTCTGTGTGCATGCACAGTCCTCTGTGGGTGTGTATGCATGTGTCTGCAAGTGCATGTGTGTCTGTGTATGTGTGTGGGAATGAAATCTCATTTAATTCTTAGGAAAGATCTATGAAGCTGGGTGTAATTAATTTCCCTTTTTGACAGAAGAGGAAACAACATTCAGAGTGGTTAAGTAGTTTACCCAGTGTCACATACCTAATACACAGTGGAATCAGGACTCAGAATCATGTTTGTCAGACAACGAGGTTTTACTTTTGATGACAGCACGCTGCCTGATTGATGCTTTGTATTTTGCCTCATGGCCCAGTAATTCGGGAATAGACTTGGTTCACTGTAATGGTTTAAAGATGCTGTCAATTCTTTGACACTCTTCCTATTGAGGGATGGGTCTCTTTCCCCTTTCCTCCAACTTGGACTTACCTGTAATATCATTGACAAGTGTGATGGAAGTGATGCTAGGGTAGTTCTGGCCTCATCTTTATTTATTTATTTATTTTAAAGATTTTATTTATTTATTTGAGAGAGAGAGAATGAGAGACAGAGAGCATGAGAGGCAGGAGGGTCAGAGGGAGAAGCAGACTCCCTGCCAAGCAGGGAGCCCGATGCAGGACTCAATCCCGGGACTCCAGGATCATGACCTGAGCCGAAGGCAGTCGCTTAACCAACTGAGCCACCCAGGCGCCCTGGCCTCATCTTTAAAAGCATTGGCAGGTTCTACTTTGACTTCCAGGAGCCCTGGGCCAGCATTAGAGATCCAAGGCATCCTTGCTGTAAGGAAACTCAAGCTATGTCAATGGAAAGGCCGTATGGTCAGAGAAGCTGCACAGTCAGTCCTCCCTTGTTCCTGACCCTGGCGTAAACCATTTTAGCTCAGATCCCAGACTTGATGGAGCAGAAATGAGCTTATTCCTGCTATCCTCCATCCAAATTCTTGACTAGTAGAATCATGAAATATAGTAATAATAATTTGTATCAAGCCATTAAGTTTTGGAGTAGATTTTAATAGAAGAATAGATAATCAAACACCCCCTTTATGAATTATACAGTCTTTAAAAGCAGAGATGCTGTCTCATTCATCTTTTTACTTCCAGTTCCTACTACAGTATCATTCGTGTAGTTGCAGCTCAATTAATTTTAGTTGATTAAAGGAGCAAATGAATGGAAGGAATGAAGCTACAGGGAAGACAAGTACACCAGTCTCATGGAGCTTGTGTCTGGGGGGAGATGGTCAATAAACAAAGAAATACTCTGAGGTGGAGTGAGTGCTATGAAGGGTCAGAGGACAGTTCTGCAGAGACTGAATGAGTCATACAGTACCTGTGTGTCACCTGGACGGTGGTTTTAGTGCTGAAAACCAAGAATTTGGCATCTCTGTTCTCTGTTTCCATACACCCCTTGATTGCTGCCAGTATTACATCTCAGGGCCTGAAAAGGGGATGGTGCCAGAGCATAGAGGAAGTCTGGGTGGGAAAAGCATGAGTTAGGACATTGCTCAACAAAATCGCTCCCTGAATACATGCAACCTCACACTTCCACGCCCTTGCAAATGTAGTCCTTTGCATGGAATGTTCTTAGCTACTGAAAGCCCTCTCATCTTTTTCTGGTCAAGTTCAGTGTTCCATTCTCAGACGCATAAATCTCTTCCTCCACTGCCTTACAGGTCTTTGCTTTGACAGCACCTTTCTCTAATGCTTGCTCATCCCTTCTAATATAAAAGCTGTTTATGTAGCATTTTCCCCAGCTGTTTGAGAAATCAGTGAGAGTAAGGGTTGTGTGTCTTACCATGATCTCCACGGTAGCACTTACTGCAGTGCTTTGCCATAGAAGATGCTTAATAAATGCTTTTCAAAGCAAGAAACAGAGGAAAGAAGTAAGGAGGGAAAAGGCCGTGCTTCCTTAACTTTATTTATGTAAGATCTGGTCATTGAATGTATTCAATAAATAATTGAAGAATGAATGAATGAGTGTGTGAAAGAATTAATTAGTGCATGGCTAACATAGCACCATTTTCAGTATTTTTAATCATGAACAAGTTCATTTTTGCCATAAGATCTCCCCTATTAAATTCCTAATGGCAAACATATTACTGCAAGTAATATTTTTGTAATGGATGAAAAAGACCAGATCACCCAGTGATGTAAAAGATGGTCACCGGATCATGTCCTCAAGTTTTGTACATTTAATTTAATTAATGTGGTATTGGAAATCAGATCTTCCCAGTGTGAAAGCTGCTCCTGGGAAGTGACACGGATCTTGAGAAGCTCATGTCTGTTCCCCCCTACCCGTCCTCATATCCACCATCAGGGCATAACCTATAACTGTGTAAGCCCACTAGCTAAAATATTACTGAACAGAAAAGGTTAATTTTTAATACTGAAAGTGCCCAGTTTATATCTAGGAAACACCTGATGGAGTGAGAGGCCTTATGTGAGAGATCTTATCTATTGCTAGTATTGAGATACAATGCAAAGAAAGAATTTCAAAAATACATTTTCATCACACGTGCCTGTGGTCTCTTTACAGGTATTGGCTGTACTTAAAACTTTGCTTTCTCCCATAAGTTTCTAGAAAGTTTTTGATTAATCAGGAGAACATAATGGCATTAACTGTGTAATTCTTATTTGAGTAGCTATTTGGATTACACAGCATGAGTAGAGCATGGTATGTTTTTGTGTGAAAGTGGACATGGATTTTTTTTTTTTTAAGATTTTATTTATTTTTTTGACAGAGAGAGACACAGCGAGAGAAGGAACACAAGCAGGGGGAGTGGGAGAGGGAGAAGCAGGCTTCCCGCGGAGCAGGGAGCCCGATGCAGGGCTTGATCCCAGGACCCTGGGATCATGACCTGAGCTGAAGGCAGTCGCTTAACCAACTGAGCCACCCAGGCGCCCTGGACATGGATTTTGTTTGCATCGTTGTGTCCATTATGTCCTCCAGCACAGACTAGTTTAGATATATTAATAGATACCCCAAGTGTCACATCTCCCTTTTCAGTACCGTAACTGGCTGAAGTACAAATTCAGTGAAGGTACAAAGCTAATGTCTGATTCAGTGGAAGAAAATGACCTTGAATGAGTTGACAGAGTTAAAAAAAAAATTAATGATTCTGATTCAATACATTTGAAGAATTCAGCCAGAAACTTTAAACTGGGACATTAGAATGAATGACCGTATCATTTGCTATATAAATATCAGGAATTGAATGCTTGTTATTTGCTGTTTGTTTAATTGGCTGGTTTCTGGCTATAAAGAGTATATTGGGCTCACTCTAATTGATTAAGTACCTTGTTTCCCCATATTCCTTAATTTTGGTTTCAAGGCTTGTATGTAATCCATTTGATGGTTTTATTTGCTTTTTTCTGTAGCGCAACTTTGCTGACTAGGAGTTGGTCTACTCTTTCATGTCTGAAGGCTCTGATAAACTGAGGAGCTTGGGCAGACAGCTCTTTTATCCAAGAGCCCTTACTGGGCTGGTGATATTGCTGAAACCTGCCTTGACTTAAGAGCCCGCAGGGAAGAAGAAACAAGGAAAATTTTTTTTTGCAATGACCTCAAGAGAAAAAAAACAAACCAGAATTCAGTCATGCAGCAACCTGTGCCAAAATAAGAGCATGAGAGTAGTCCTGTTCTGCTTTGGCTGATGAAAGGATGGTGAATTGATACAATGATCAAAAGTGACACTGCAGGCCAACGAAGAAATATCAAAGGAGACTGTACTGCCGATCAGTCATGGGACTCAAGTCCACTGGGGAGCAGCTCCACAAACGTTTGCTGAGTGATTATGGAGAAGCCATAGTGGGTGGTGTGGCAGGCCCAGCGATAACACATGCTGGGTCTATCTTTCCCTTGCTGTTCTTGCCTTTTCTCTTAACTTTGCCCTTGACCTTGTCCTTCTCCTTCCCTTTGCATGGATGTCACCACATTCTGGGGGATACAAAGATGCATGAGACACAATTCCTGCCTTCAAGGAAGTCCTGATCTGTTGGAAGAGATGGAAGTAGAACTGGAAATATTTATCTGTATTTTTTGTTTTGCTTGAAAGCAGATTCTGATAAAATCACAGGTAATCAATGGGGTGTGGAGACCTTGTTACATTAATAAATGAACTGTGATTTTTATTATTGTCAGAAGATATATATTGTATCTGATTTCTTCTATTTTTAGAGTGCCAGTTAATTAGAAGCTTTACTAATTACAGTTCCAAGGAGCTGGTATCTTTCTCTTTCTGAGAAATTCGTTTTCCATCCCATCTTTTGCCTGTGTTAGTCACACTTATCAGCTTACAGCTTTGACTTACAAATCTGACATGAATATGGCAAAACACAGTGTGTTCTTTGGGACTAATCTGTAATATTTTCAAGATCCATATCAGTTGAATAATCTGAGCTTATGAAAAGACTGTATCTTCTAGCTTTCCAGAGGAACACAGGAATACCTGAGGAGTTGATTGTGTTCTTGGATGAAAGAAAAAGGAGTTTGTTGTGGGGATAAAGCAAAGGTAGTTTCAACTGTGAGCTGGTATTTTTTTTTCTTTTTCTTTTTCTTTTTTTTTTTTCCCTGGCTGCTTTGAGCAATTCATCATTAGAGGGTCCAGCAGTGCTTTTGGTCTTTCATGTGACAGAAACCTCAGCCAGTGGAGGACTACAATGTTAATGACTAATGCTAATGGTCAGTGGTGACTTCTGCTAGTTTTGAGGTTCTGGCGCTGGCAGCCTACCTGTGTGTCGGTGAAAAGTGGCCCCAATGCTATTGTTCATTATAAAGTATTATCCCTTTGCCTAGAAGGTTCTTCCCTACGTATTCTACATGAATAAATCATTCTGGCTACATGGACCTCTGCTGGTTTTGCCTGCCTAGAATCTAGCCCTCCTTCTGGTAGCACCATTTTGATTTTCCTTTGGAGAGCCACTTCTTCCTTCCTCAGCATGAATCTATGGGAAATAGGGTCACATTGAACTGGATGGTGTCTGGAGGCAGACTTCTTGGGTTTGTATCCTAGCTCCATCAACACTACCCCTTCACATGCCCATCATCCATCGTGACCACGCTCATGTGTTCTTATTGATCTGCCTGTATTGACTCTCAATTGTCTGAGAATCTTGGGTGCTCTTTGAGTTGTCATTTTCATTTGGGCAACCTCAGCTGCTCCCCCAGAGCTGGGTCATGATGGGAGCTCAGAGGACTAAATGAAAGGGCTCCTGTCCTGGATAATGACATGACTTGCAGCAGAGCAGGTTCATAGCATCATTCATGCTCTGTCTAGACTCTTCAGAGTTGAGTGAAAAAATATTTTCATAGTTTGATGTTTAAAGAGCCATGTCTGCTTCCACCTAAAAATAATCCCATTATTTCTCAGGCTGCTTTTTCCTGGTAATATGTTTTCCCCAAACATGCTATAACTTGGCATTCAGATCCTTGAATGAATGCAGACTGTTTCAGGTCGTCCAACCCTTTGGAGATTGTTAATGGGCTTGAATCTGTGCTGATGGTTGCCTTATTATTAATTTAATGTTTTTGTTTGGTGTAGATAGGTCTTTTTGACAAGTTGAAGACTTGTGAACTCATACACTTCATGTTTTTCGCCTACGTATTTGTGATGGGGGCTTCTTGAAGGTATTAGCAGAACTTTTATCACGATTACTCTATTGTAAATAAGATTTTTTTAAAGAAGCATTTTCTCCTCTCCCAGGTAAAGATAGATGTCAAAGACAAAGGAGAATGGACCAAACTTGGATGTGAATTTTTCCTGTTAAAATATAGTTCACCGAAAGCTGTCCTAGTCAAACGCATGAATGTTGTCTTTGGGGAAGAAGAAAAGTGAAGGAGAGAGGAATTTAGAAAAATTATAATTCATCCCTTCACTGTGGTAGGATAATAAACTTTCTGCACACTTCTTTTAATTGTTGTTCATAGGCCTTAATGTGCTGATGTCTTCTATCCCAGATGCTAAATCCCACCTCAGTGCATTTTTAAGTGCTTGAGGCAGAGTTGTCTGGGTGATAGGGGAAAAGTCCCATTTCATAGGGTCTGAGTCTTGATTTCACAATGACAGTTTTCTTCTCACAAGTATTTATGTTTTATATGAATTGACAGATGCTTTTAGTAATTCTTCTCTGACTTGAGTCAGTTGATTTCATTTTGGGTTTTGGTATGCTAAATGTCCAAACCTTAAGATTGGAAGAATTCTGGTTATAGTGTAATGGATAGAAACATCAGGGAAATGAAAACAGTTTTAGTAGTGTTATTTAAGAGTTTATTATTAGCATGCATTATCATATATTTAGTAAATTGAAAACTCAGTGTGCTTACATGCTTGGATCTCATCTTATTTAGCTTGTTTAGAGAAGAAAATGTGTTTTGAGCTCTTTAGTCTTGCTACAACTGTGCTGTAACAAAGCAATTTTAGTAGAAAAAATGGATTTGGATCAGTTTCTTGTTGAGTTTGGTGGAATTTGTCAGTTAGAAAAAAAATGGCCTTGCTGAAAATGTGTTTGCTTCTCTGCTTACACGTTCTAATCTCGGTTCTGATGTTATTTGAACAATTGTCGACAGGCCTCTTTACCTTTCAATAGTTGGGAGTAAAAACATTCATTCTCAATTTTTATTTTGTTCTTGTACCTTTAAAACTTGATTAAAAGTCAGCAGGTTGCCCAGAGTTCTAAGTGAATAGACATTGTCATTAGCTCTTTGATAATGTTCTCTGTGTTCTATAAACCAAGTAATCAGGTTTAGCTTGTTCTTGTTGTGTTAAAGTTCCCAGAGGCTTTACTAAATGAAAACAAAAAGGCAATATATGTTGTTGCAATCAACCATCATTTCGCTTAAAATAATTTGAAAATGAAAATTTTAGCCCCATGTGCCATAGCTTTGACCTTAGAATCTCTGGGTTCCTTTCTGTCATCATTTTAGCTATTACAAGTCGGGGTGAATTAACCAAGGTCATGTCTATACCAACATTTTAATTACCTGGCTTTGTTGATGGCTTGTTGAAATTGCTTTCATCTGGCAGGTGGAAACACAACAAATTTATGGTAGGGAGAGCTACTCAGGATTCAAGGTTTCTTGATGTGCACTTCTTGTCATAGGAAGCCCTCCTTTTTTAACGTTTAAAAAGTATAGTATATTTTATGATTTAAAAAAACACTTGACTATCAGGAGTATTTATTGTTTAAAGACTCCAGTGATTTATGGCAGTATAATATAAACTATAAATCAGGATTCCTCAATTTAGGCACAGCCTCAGTTGTGGGGGGCTGCTTGTACTGTAGGATGTTTGGCAGCATCTCTGGTCTTCAGTCACTAGACGCTGGTGGCATACTCCCCCACACCACTTCTGACAGTAAAATATGTCACCAGACATGGCCAAATGTCCTTTGGGGAGGTAGGAAAAGAATCACCCTAGATTGAGAACCACAGCTCAAAATTATAATTTTATCCAGATTTTATTTTATTATTTCATTCTGTTTTTGTTACCCTTTTGGTATGTTTCTATATAGAGAGTTAAGATTTTTATAGTTTTCCCCTAAGAAGCGATTCTCTTTCTTAGCTAAAAAAAAAAAAAAATTAGTTTTAATCTCTGAGGATAGTTCACCTTGGGGTACAGCTCTTATGTTTTATTTAAGCTGTTTTGATTACAGGTAGATTAAACATATTCAGGTTTTTAGAAAGACTGTTTTAGCTGTTAAGAACAAAACAATATATTATTCCTATATGGTGAAAACTTCTGCGTAGTACATTTGGTAATATTCGAATCGAAACCCAGAGTAAAGATGCTCTAGTGAGGACCTTCCCATATTGATGTACCCTTATCTCTGAATGTGAATATCATGCTTCATTCAAAATTCATGATTTTAAATATAGTAATAACAGAAATTATTATAATGGTGGCTGGTATTCATCAAGCATTGATTGTGCCGGGCACAGTAACAGAGCTTTACTTACATTGAGTCATTTAATACTTGTGAGTACTCGGAGGCCAGTATTACTGTTGTCTGTCATTATTTTATGTAGAGAGAATAAACAAACTTTAGAAAAGTTTAGTCACTTACCCAAGGTCAACTGTTGGTTGGCACTAGGACTCGAACCAACGGTTTCTGATTCTCAAAGACCCTGCTCTGAATGTCTGTGCTGTTCTGCCCACCCCTTTCTTTTCCCTGTAGCATCTCTTCAGGCTAACCCTTGTAAAACACTCTGGACCCCCACTGACTGCCACTGTCTGTATCTTGGCTTGAGGGTCTGCCTTGCTCCTTCTGGGACTGCCATACCTACACTTGAAGCAAGAAGTTTCAGAGAATTAACACCCATGCTCCTTCAGCAACTCTCAATTAACGACTCGTGGGAGTGGTAGTATACATACCCTAGGTCCCTCAACCCTAAGATGAGTGCTGGATTTCAGAGTTTCCCAGGAGCAGTAAGCCTATGATGATAGTGTATTTGCTGGCTAATGTACCCTTCCTTAGCTGCCTTCCCTTTCCTATATTGCTCCCCTCACTTCCCAAGTAAACTACTTGCCCTGAGATCCTTTATCTCAAGGTCGATTTCTGGGGAAACACAAACTAAGTTATCTTTCCAAAAATTTGCTTTGCTGGAGAAGATGATACGTGATTAATTTTGAACCCACACTAGAATTCAACATTAATGGAATAAAAACTTTTACATTTATATAGTGATAGAGCAGCAGTTGAGATATTTTCAGCTAATGTATCACAATGTGTTTCTTATGTTGTAATATATTTGTATATTACATTGAAATTTAATCTCCCAAAATGTATAGCCATATGTTTCGCCTAAATAAAATGCCATATGGAGACTGGGTCTCATTAACAATCAGTTTCTTAACTTCCATAAGGTCTTTGGTGACTTTGACATTTTTTCATGAGCTTTATTTGTATCCTATTTCAAGCCATAGTATCTGGATACATACTATGTTTTCAACTAATTCATTCATTCAAGGACTATGCTGTGTGGTGTGGGCTTCTTACTCTTAAGAAGCTCGCAACCAGGGGCATCTGGGTGCCTCAGTCATTTAAGCATCTGCTTTCAGCTCAGGTCATGATCCCAGGGTCCTGGGATTGAGCCCCAAGTTGGACTCCCTGCTCAGCCTGCTCCTCCCTCTCCTCCCCACTCATGCTATCTCTGTCACTGTCTCTGTCTCTTTCTCTCAAATACATAAAATCTAAAAAAAAAAGCTTACAACCAATTAGAAGAAACAAAACTTGTACTCTTGAAGCAAATTGAAGAACAATATAAATAATAACATAAATTTTCAAAGTTTTACAATTTATAAAGCACATATAGTGTGAGAAAAGCCAACTGTGTAATGGAAAGACTCTTAGGCAGCAACCTGGCATATTAGTTTCCTAGGGATGCCATAACAAAATAGTACAAATTGGGTGGTTTAAAACACAATAATTTATTGTCTCACAGTTTTGGAGTCTAGAGGTCCAAACTCACAGTACTGGCAGGGCTCTGCTGTCTCTGGAGGCTCTAGGGGAGGATCCTTTCTTGTTTCTTCCTAGCTCCTGGTGGTTTGCCAGAATTCTTGGCTTGTAGATGCACCCTCCAATCCTTTGTTGTCACATGGCATTCTCTTTGTGTTCTTGTCTTCATATGGCCCTCTTTTAAGGACACTCGCTATATTGTATCAGGGGCTCACTGTACTCCATAAACTTCATCTTAACTCATTACATCTGCAACACTTTGTTGAACAAGGGCACATTTTGAAGTAGTGAGGGTTAGGACTTCAACATATCTTTTTTGGGGCACGTAGTTCAACCCATAGCACTTGGGTTGTGGTTCTACTCCTGTGTTTAACTAGCCATGATGGGCCCGTAGTTCAACCTTCAACCCATAGTTCAAGGTTGTGGTTCTACTCCTGTTTTTAACTAGCCATGATTGCCATTAACCTCTCTGGCCTGAATATTCTCATCTATAAAAAAAGAGGTATAATTAGAAGTCTCAGCTCTGAGATTTTTTTTCTTATTTCTC
>NC_138375.1:42990584-43004627 GCF_054177405.1 Leptonychotes weddellii
CATATATACAATGGAATATTACTCAGCCATCAGAAAAGATGAATACCCAACTTTTACATCAACATGGATGGGACTGGAGGAGATTATGCTAAGTGAAATAAGTCAAGCAGAGAAAGTCAATTATCATATGGTTTCACTTATTTGTGGAACATAAGGAATAACATGGAGGACATTAGGAGAAGGAAGGGAAAAATGGGGGAGAAGCAGGCTCCCCGTGGAGAAGGGAGCCTGATATGGGGCTCGATCCCAGGACCCTGGGATCATGACCCGAGCCGAAGGCAGACACTTAACCGACTGAGCTACCCAGGTGCCCCAACTGAAGAGTAATTATTACAGAAACTAGAATTGGCTAAAATGGGTAAAAAGTGTCTGGTAATCCTAGGCTGGTGGTGTCAGGGACTTAAGGAAAGATAAAGATTATCTCTTGTGATGAGGGTAAAAACTGAGTTTTAAGTCTCAGGGTCGAAGGGGACTGTGGATGTCAGCACTTTAGATTATCCCTCTACATTGTAATTAATTATTTCATCATACACTTAAGGGATCTGCTAGTTCATAAACCTGACTTTCATATCCCTTTCTATCTTTGTTGGCCAGAAGGAGCCCTACTGGAAGGCAGAGACCCTACTGATTATTTCTGGGTACCCTTGGGTGCCTAGCACCCAGACTACAGCCTGATATTTTGTAGGGGTTCAAAAATAGTTGTCACATGAATGAATGGATGTAGTCTAACTTAGTCATCTGCTGCTTCCTTTCCCTTTATTCCTCTATTCTTTCCTTACATTTGGGTAGAGCTCTGAAATTTGTAAAATGATTATAATATTTTCAGTCATGGTAATGATGCTGTGACTTAGGAACACTGTTATCATACCTGTTTGAGAGATGTGGATCCTGACTGTCTTGTCTTAAGTTACAGCACAATGTGGTTGTTTAGAGCCTGGACTCTGGAGTCAGCCCCAGTTTGAGCACCAGCTCTGCCATTGATAAGCTGCATTCCTTTTGCAAGTTTCTCTACCTCTCCTATTGTTAGTGTTCTCATCTATAAAGAGAAGACCTAGAACCATCTCGTACAGTGATTAAATATCATAGTGCCTATAAACTATGTAACACAAAACTGGGCCCAACATACGAATTCAGGTGTAGTGTATATAGTGGCTGGAGCATGGACCATGAAGCCAGACGGCCTGGGTTTGGACCTTGGCTCTTCAGCTTGCTGCTGTGTGACCTTGGGAAGTTACCTAACCATTCAGTGTCTCACTCTTCTCACCCGCAAAATGGGGGTCATGATAACACCACCTAACTCATGGTTGTAATGAAGAGTAAGTGAGTTAATATCTATAAGATGCTTAGAATAGTGCCTGGCATATGTAAGTACTTGAAGTGTTTGTTAATACAAGGTATGTATTATGATCATTAGGGTCACAGCATTAGTGAATTGTCCCCTAATTTCTTCTTGACCATCACTGCTGAATCATAATTAACTCCCCAGATCTTATTTACCATATTTGCTTTTGCCTCATCCCTCCCCAGATACTTTAAAATGATCCGTTATTTAGTAAACATGCCTTTCCTGTCCCTTTTTGTCTTTTTTGACTTTGTTTGCCAGAAGGAGCCCCAAAATGTCTAGTGATGGGCAGAACAGGAGACGCTTCCAGGATTTTAATATTCTGATGATTATGTCATCTGCCCCATCCTTGCTTAAAATCGTTACTTACCCTAAATCACACTTCATCAGACTATTTCTCCACCTGCCCTGAATTCTTAATATTGAGGAACCTACCACACAGGTGTCCTGCTCTCATGTCAAAAACCAAATGAAGAAACCACCAAAAGTGGTTTCAGAGTAGACATGTGAAAACATCCTGTTGAAATGCTCTCAAGACGATGCCTTTTTTGTAGGTGACCCTTGTTCCATCTCCGCTGGTTCAATCCAGAGGTTGCTGCACCCGATTATTATTTTAGCTTATCACTATCAACAGAATGAATAGAGTCCATTTTCACAATTGTTGCTTTCAAAATAAATTACTCGGGATGAAAATCTTTGCAGGGTCAGAGAAAAAGATAAATATTCTCAGCAGGATGTAAAGGTGGGGATGGAGTACACTGTACTGTGGATTTAGCTTTGTAACTTGTGCAGAGGCACTTGGAGGGAAGATGTCTGGAGTCAGAGAGGGGACCCATCCCAGACACTTGTTGGAGACTCCTGCTGTATTGTATGAGGAGCTGTTCATGCCAATGGAGGTGACAATCCCCCTTGATATTTGGAGCCCTAGTTAACAGAATAACAGTTTGGTACAAAAATCTTTTAATGGAATGAATGTCCCCTGTACGAGATGTCCATTGTCAAAGACCATTGCTGAAACTGCACGGCTCACATACCTCCAGAATGTGGTCCGGGAAACCCAGGGCCTGGCTTTGCGTCTTTAGGATGTACTACCTGTCTGCCAAAGTCCTTATTTATTCAGAAAACCTTTGCTAGGGACTGCGATATGCTAGACCTTATGCCAGGCAGTGAGATGGTAAGAAATGCCTGCTGGGGATCTCTGTCTGCCTGGGGAGGCAGGTAAGTGAACAACTGTGATTTAAGGATGTGTCGGGTCACAAACAAAATGCTGTGGGAACACAAGAATGAAGGTATGAAGAAGAGGAATTGCTGTTTTGAGCATTTGCCATGAGCCAGGAGTGGTGCTGTTGAGCAGGGGACCAAAAGGAAAGCAGGGCGTTGGGCATTCGGTGGGAAGATAGGCTGTGATGGAAATTTCACCTGGAGGTGAACGTGTTGAAGAACGGCAGGCCAGGGCATGGGTTTCTGAGGGAGGGCTGGCAGTGAAGGGCTGGAGGTGAAGCTGAGAAGACTTGGGGCATAATTCTGCCCATGAGTGGGAACCCCCCCCATGACAGAAGTACATCATTAGGTTTGTGATGTTCAAGCTCTGAGGGTAGCATGGAGGAGGAGGTGGAGAGGGGAAGTGCCAGAGGTAGAAGTTCTCCTCAGTAGAAAATGACAGGTGTCAAGGCAAGAAATAATGAGAGCAGGACAGTTGTGTTAGGAGAGAGAAAAGGTGAGGACAGTGGATTGAAGCAGCAGGGCGTGGAACAGACTCATGACAGCTCTTGAAGAAGGGCGAGGGCCATCTGCCCTTTCTAGCACCCCTAACGTCATTTATGTGATGATGTGGTGACTTAAGAAAGATGAGGCTGGGGAAGGAGAAGGGGAAGTTAGTAAGTCACCGTGTCCTGGGGGAGTGGGTGCCTATCGTGTTAGCTTCCATACAAGGAGTATGAGAATGTCTACCATCAGGATGGTTGTGATGATTAAATGAGATAATTTATGTGAAATCTTCAGCATGATGCCTAGGACATAATACCTCACAGTAAGTATTGTCTTCTCTTCAAATTCACACACACACACACACACACACACACACACACACACACTCAAAAAACTATAGCCTGTTGACATCTTGAAAATCCTGCTCCATATTTAATCATATTTTTAATGCTTGCAACATAATTTTTAAAGTCCCAAAACATTGCTGTTAAAATAGAGAGCCAACATACAAGTGACTTTGAATAGAATTCTTTCCCAGAATATTGGAAGAACACTAAAGGTTGCTCTGTGTTTGTAAGAAAATGGTAATGTACATCGTGTACATTTCTTTTGCCAACTATTGAGTAGTTTGTCCTAAATTTTTTATTAAGTACTTCACTAAGTACCATGTAATGCCAGATGTTTTTCCAAGAGAATTAACTGCCATAGCTATGAAATACTTTTCCTGGTCTTTTAGTGGATGGCCATTAACATTGAAAACATGGCTGGTCTGGTGTGGCAATCTTTAGGTTTTAATGCAGTCCAGGAAAATGATGAGATCCAGCATTTGTTGTTATTTGAAATGTTCTTATAATTAGAGCAACAAATCCATATCCAAGCTCTAGGGGCAGAAAATGAAACCTGTTATGAAAAAAGCTTGGGCATCTCTTTCAAAACTTAGTAGATATCCCCTTCCCAGAAGCCAATCTCTGGGTAGATCTCTACCCTGGTCGAGGGAACAGTGTCCTGGATACTCCTTTGCGTGCCTGAGCAAAGGTGACATGCCTCTAGGACCTCTCCTTTGGTTTCAGCATCCGCGGCTGGGCCTCCCCTCCGCAGGAGAATTCTAAGCCTCACTTGGTAGATGTCCAAGTCAGTTACCACCATTCCAACATGCTTTAGTTTAGCCAAGATTTCCATTAGCAGTCTTGCTTCTCCACTCAGGAATGTTAATGCCTACCTGCTCTTCCTCTGGGACTTCTCCCTTAGCACCCAATATTGCCTTTGTAATCAGGATCTCATGGAAATGAAAATTGGAGCAGCGTGATGGTAAGACATTCCTTAAGAGTCATAAAAGCTGAATTCTAATGAGACTTATTAGCTGTGTGACCTTGGGCAAGGCAGACCCCTCCAAGTCCCAGTTTCATTACCTCTAAAATGTGGATAATGATGCCTAGTGCTCAAGGTTGTAGGGAAATTTAAATGAGATACAGTATATATGAGCTGCTGGAATGATGCCCGGCACATACAATTGCTCAATAAATGTTGACTCACAAAGAGTTAAAAAAAAAATCCCTATCTAAGGATTTGTGTGTTAGAAGATCAAGGTGAAAATTCTTTCTGAGCTTCCTATGTTACGAATTCAGATTTCTTTGGAAAGAAGCCTGAATTCAGAGTTAACAGATCAATTGAGTTGGAGACTTCTAAATATTCATTCACAGTTGTCCTTTGGGCTTCAAGAATTTTAGCTTTGCAAAATGCTAGTGAGGCAAAATGCCTTATTATGGCAACAAATTCAGTAGCGGAAATACCTTGCTGATTTTTGGCAGTTTATCCATCAATAAATGTTTTTAAAAATAACATGCATGAGAATTACAGCAACTGCCATTTTTGAGAGCCTTTTCTGCTCTAGGCATGGTGCTAAACTCTTTACATACAACTTCCCACTTATTCTTTGCAGCATCGCTGTGGGGGTTCCTCTCCCAGTTTTACAGATAAGGAACCCTAGGCTCAGAGAGGCTGAGGAAATGACTTCAAGTCACACAGATAACAAAAGTCAGGCTTGAATGACAAAATGTGTGATCCTTTCTTACCTACTGAACCTCTCCCTTGTACCAGAGCTGCAGAGAGAGGTACCCAAGGACAGGGGATATTCTGTATGGGATTTTAGCCTAGGTTAGGTTGTAGATGCGATTGGGGTCTGGGTAGTGGTTGAGTTGAATGGAGCCAGATGCTATAGGAGGCTTGGGAAGGATGGCTAAATGGAAGACAGATGTGGGTGGTGGTCACTCCCAAGGCCTTTGTGAAGGTTGTACCTATGTTCTACCCTGGGACACCTGCGTGAGGGGGTGAGAGGTGTTGAGTCCTGCTCTCACTCTGCTCACGAGACTGGGCACCTGCAGGGCTGTGGCTACCCTGGGGATGGGTGCCATTTCCTCATTTGCAACAGAGGAGCCAAATGGGTAGCCTCCCAGCATCAGCTCATTTCCCGTCCACGCTGGCCAGTGCTCTGTCACCACCAAGAACCTGCAATCGTAAGAGGCAGGAGGGAAGAAGGTGGGAGAAGGAACATAGACCCATTCTTTAGCAAGTGGAGTTCAAAGGAAGGTCACAATACAACAAAATATTTTGGAAGGAGGAATCAAAGACAATTAGATGTCTTCAAGGACTACAAACTGAGTAGAATATTGATCTACTGTTTGAGAGGCCTGTGACAAAGCTAGGGGAAAATTGCCCCTTACAGTAGAAACATGCTCAGATACCCAGTAAGTAGCCACCAGCATACGAGAAACTATAAATATTAATGAAGTGACGGGCAAGCATTTTTAAAGGAGCTTTTTTTCTCTGAGTATCTTTTGTAGAGGGGGAAAAAATCTTTACACTTGAAAGGGATGTATTTTCTCTCCCGTATACTGGAGTTTTATAAAGCACTGCCTCCTGCCAGATTCTACAATGGACTTTATATTCTTTTGGAGAGAGGCCTTTGAGAACCTATAAAGGCAGGTTAAGCCTAAGGTATTATGAATTTATAGTAACAAAGGAAAGAAAAAAAGAGACAAGCCGAGACAATGCAAGATGAGTTAAGGCTACCTTATTTTGTGATATGATGGAATTATCAGGGAAAAATGAAAGAGTAGTGGGCCGATGGGGCTGATGTTTGGGGACTCTCCCTGTAAGTCAGGGGCTTGTAAATGAAGACATGCTCACAAGGAGAAAGTTGAATTCATGTTTTAGTTTCTAATGCTAGTGAAAAAAATCATCTGTACAAGAGTGATGTTGTACTTTTTAAAATCAATTCCTAAGAAAACATTCTAGATCATTAACAAAGTCAATCTTCATTTCTGTCTTTATTTCCATATATCTTTGAAAATTTATATATCTTGATCTTCGTTCTGGCCTGTAAATTAAATAGTGTTAACCCTAAGATTGTCTGCAAATCAACTTGCAGTATCGATGATTTCCTTATATTTACTAAGTATGCATGCAAGTGTTTGAGCTCCAGGTTTATCAACTGGTAAATGACAACAGTCATATAATAATATAAACCTGCTTTCTCTTTGGGGTTGTCATGAGATTAAATGGCATCAGGAACTCATAAAATGTTAGAGGTGGAAGACACCTTTTGTATTATTCGGTCCATGTTCTATGTTGGAAGCATGGTACAGGTGTGAGGTACTCTTATTTATCCTCATTCCTATGACATGGCCATATTTTTACGTATTGTCAAATCAGAATGGTTAGGGGTTAGCGATTTCCTGCTAGGGCTCACTAGTTTCTGAGCTGCACTCTTTAGACATTTCCCAGTAGTGGCTCTTGTGCAAAATGTGTCACTGGGAGATGATTGAAAACACCTAACAATATAGGTCCCGTGAGGGGAATAAAAAACCAAACACTTCCTGCTAAGCATGTTTATGTATTTTTTAATATAGCAGATTAAGATTTAATTCACATACCATATACATTTCACTTGTTTAAAAAGTGTAGAGTTCAGCCGTGTATAGTAATTCATAGTTGTATAACCATTGCCACAATCACTTGTAGAAAGTTTCCTTTATCCCAAAAAGACACCCCAGACCCATTAGCCATCACTCCCCATTTCCCTCTCCCCTCTAAGCCCCTGGCAACCACTAATCTCTTTCACGTCTCTATAGATTTGCCTGGACATTTAGTATAAATGGAATGATACAATATGTAATCTTTTACAACTAGCTTATTTTACTTAGTATGATATTCTCAAGGTTCATATATGTTTTAACAGGTATCAGTACTTCTTTCCTTGTCATGACCAAATAATATTCCATCATATGGATATACCATGTTTCTTTTATCCGTTTATGAGTTGATTGACATTTGGGTTGTTTCCACTTGTGCCTATTATGAATAATGCTCTTATGAACAATTGTATACAAGCTTTTATGTGTACATGTTTTCATTTCTCTTGGGTGTATACCTGGGATTACAATTGCAGGGTCATATGATAACTCTGTTCAACTTTTTAAGGAATCGATCGACTTTTTTTCCAACGTGGTTGCACCATTGTCTGCTTCCCGCTTTCTTAATTTTTGCCCTCTTAAAATTTATTTTCTTACTATTTTCTTTCTTCTCTTTGCTTTGGGTATTATTTGCTCTTCTTTTTTACTTTATAATGATGGAAGTTGTGGTCACTGATTTGAGACCTTTGTTTTCTAATGTAGTTGTTTTGTGCTATAGATTTCCCTCTCAGTATTGTTATAGATGCATCTCACAGATTTTTGACACATGGGTTTTCCTTTTCATCCAGTTAAAACTACTTTTTAAATTTCTTTTTTGATTTCTTTTTTTTAACCAAGAGTTATTTAGAAGTATATAATTTAGTTTCCAAATATTTGGGGAACTTTCAGTTACCTTTCTGTTATTAATTGAATTCTTAGTCAGAAAATATACTTCGTGTGACTTGAATCCCTTTAAATTTATCGAGACTTTTAAATGACCCATATATAGTCTATCTTGGTACATGTTTTGTGCACACTTGAGAAGAAAGTGAATTCTCCTATTGTTGGGTGGAATATTCTATAAATATTAATTAGATCAGGTTGGTTGATAGTGTTTTTGTTCATGTCTTCTACAGCATTACTGATTTCTACCTATCCTGTCATTTATTGAAAGGGGAGTGTTGAACTCTGTGTCTATAATGGTGGATTGAAGAGTAGTGCTTTTAAGGTACAGATAATATTCATTTATTCTTTACTTCATAGTGCTAACTGTTGGAGATGCAAAGATGAGTAAGGAAAACGTGGCTCCTATAATCATGGAACATACAGTAAAGAACAGAGTGCACCCTTAAAATAGCTCTGAGTTACCGGTTTGTTTTTTCCTATTTCTATTGGTCCTTCCCAGCCTGGTCTCTCTTCATTTCATACTCAAGTTTCTGCAAATATTCCTTTGCTTTATTCCTTCCTTTTTCTGAGCCATTTTTTTCTACTACTGTCTGGCTAATTTTCTAAGGACAATTGTTACTGCATTTGTCCTTCCTTGTTGATCCGGGCTCTAGCACAATGGCTCATGGAGTGCATCATGCTTAGTTGTCACTGACACCTTGTCTCTAATAAAAGAACTCTTTATTTGGTCCCCTTGTCTTTTTCTAGTACTTCATGTCCAAGCTTCTCCTAGTTACTTTTGAGGTAATCCTTAAACTAGCCATGCCCTACTAATCCTAACTTCCTAACACCTCTTGATATAAAATATTTGGTGCCTCCAGGTAAAGATCATTTCTCCATATCCTGATCTTTGTATTAGATGCAGTCGTTTACATGAGGTTAAATATCTTTCCAACTAATAGGATGCCTGTAAGAAGTTAATATTTTTTTTTAAAGATTTTATTTATTTATTTGAGAGAGAGAGTGAGAGAGAGAAAGAGCACAAGAGGGGGGAGCGGGAGAGGGAGAAGCAGACTCCCTGCTGAGCAGGGAGCCCGATGTGGGACTCGATCCTGGGATTCCAGGATCATGACCTGAGCCGAAGGCAGTCGCTTAACCAACTGAGCCACCCAGGCGCCCAAGAAGTTAATATTTTTAAGGGCAGAGTTCATTCATCATTCAGCTTTCTATCTCCTCACGGCCACCATTGGTGTTTTGCATATCACTTGGGTATGACCATAGTAGGAAACCAGTAACATTTTCATTGAGTTTAATTGAAATACTATTCTTTCCTCTTTTTTTAGAGAGAGAGACTGCTCACGCGCTTGCATGAGGTGGGAGAGGGGGAGAGGGAGAGAGAGAATCTTAAGCAGGCCCCTCACCCAGCAAGGGCCCTGATGGAGCCCTCCATGTCATGACTCTGAAATCATGATCTGAGCTGAAATCAAGAGTCCTATGCTTAACTGACTGAGCCACCCAGGTGCCCCTATTCTTTCCTTGTTTTAAATCATGTACTACCATTTCTCTTGGAAAAGTCGTTACAAAAGAATATACCCATAAAATTTATATTTCTGTTAAGAGCATACCTCTTAAAAAGTTAAAAAAGCACACCACTTTGCAGTTTTAATTTTATGACTCACCAAGGGAAGAAGTACTTCTAAGAGAAAGAGAGAAAGCAACTCATCCAAAGTTTTAAATTATTTAGTCTTCAGTTTTAAATACCATCTCAGAAATTTAATGTGGCATCTATTTTTAATCTTTGAAGTTGTTCTCTTCAGCCAGGATCAATTTTTATATCATCCTAACACACTACAGGGAAACAGTTCACTATACCATAGACTTCTTTGAACATTTACACCATTGCTTATATCAGCAGGAGGCTTCTTGGAATTCAACAGCAATTTTTGTGACCATATATGTTTTATACAATGTTGCACGTTTTTTTTTTCTTCTTATTCTGCCTTAGATTTTCAAAAGAAGGGGAGAGGAGCCCTCCTCATCTTATAAAAAATGAGCATCACCCTCTGGCCTAACTCAATTGTAGGGAACATGTTTTCATGATGATATGAAGAAAAAGAACATTTTTTACAATTTACCACAGTGTGAGTATGAATATATATTAAAAATAATAGCAGCAACAAAAACAATTGGATTCTAGAAACTTCTTGAAATAGGAGAAGAAGCTTAGTGACTTTGTGTTTGTCAAAGATTTTTAATATGACACAAAAAAGTATAAAAGAAAAAAATCATTTTTGCTCTTCTGAAAAAGCATGGTTAAGAATATGAAGAGGCAGAGTACAAACAGACTGAGAGAAAATATGCTTACCAGATGTCAAACAAAGGACTTGTATCTAGACTACATAAAGAACTTTTATGGGATGCCTAGGGGTCTCAGTCGGTTAAGTGGCTGCCTTTGGCTCAGGTCACGATCTCAGGGTCCTGGGATAGAGCCCCACATCGGGCTCCTTGCTCAGCAGGGATCCTGCTTCTCCCTCTGCCTGCTGCTCCCCCAGCTTGTGCTCTTTCTCTCTCTCTCTCTGGCAAATAAATAAATAAAATCTTTAAAAAAAGAACTTTTACAGTTCAATAATAATAAGGACAGCAAACCAATGAATATGGGACAAAGATCTAAACAGGGTTCATCAAAGAACATACACAAATGGAAAATAAGCATGTGAAAAAGTGCTCAACATCATCAGTCATTGGGAAAATGCACTTCCAAAACACAAGGAACAGTCATTACACATCCCTAGAAAGGCTAAAGTTAAAAACAAAACAAACAAACAAAAAACCTGAAAATACCAAGTGTTCTTGAATATGTGAACAACTGGCAGTCTCTTCCATAAATGGTGGGAATGCAAAATGGTACTGCTGCTTTGGAAAAGAGTTCAACAGTTTCCTAAGAAGTTAAACATCTATTCACTTAGCATATGGCCCAGCCATTGTACTGCTAGGTATTTACCCAAGAGTAAAGAAAGCGTATGTCCACACAAAACAATACATGAATAGTCACTGGAGCTTTCTTTGTAGTAGTCCAAACCTGCAAACAACAGAAATGCCCAGCAAGAGATGCATGGGTAGACAAGCGTGATACATCCATACAGTGGAGAACTTCCGGGCAATAGAACAAACCATTGGTGCATGCAATACCATGGATGAAAATCAAAATGATTGTGGTGACTGAAAGAAGCCAGACAAATAAATGAGTACATACTGTGGGATTCCCTTTTTAGGAAATACCAGAAAATGCAAGCTAACCTATAGCAATGTATAATTCATGTCAGTGGTTACCTGGTTTGGAAGCCGATGATTGGAGAGGGCTAGGAAAGGGAGATGACAGAGGGAAACAAAGAAATTATTGGATCTGATGAACGTGTTCATCATCCTCAGTGTGGAAGTAGTTCCATAGGTGTGAACATATGTCAAATATCACCAAACTGTACCCTTGGAATATATGTGGTTTAGTTTATGTCAATTATAACTCAACAGATCTTTTAAAAAACCAAAATAATATAAATAAGAATGCTAGAAATGAGCACTTTGCAGAGCATTTTACTTGGGAAATTTCTATCAAACTTAACAACCTGGTACATTTGCTCTTAAGGACTCTTGCAAAACTTGTGCTATTTCTCTAGATCTCCATCTGCCTTCCACCAACCTGTGGCAATTTAAAGATGTTTCTATATTCTCAGAAACCAATGTATTATTTTTAACCAGAATTTAGAATTGAGTCAAGATGGCTTGACTTTTTTAAGTCGCTAATGGCTTTTTTACCTTCCCTTCAAAGCCATGATGGCAATTTCCCGGGCCAGAGGCAGGGATGTCTGACGGCCCTGTCACAGTTCTGTCACAGCCTTCTGAGGAGTGGGCAGAATCTCTTAACACCTACTGCTGTCTGTTACAAATTGATGACACTTTGGGTGGCCCCATAGGGTTGGAAAGATGTGACTAATAAGGAATGCACATCATTGCAGCATTCCAAGGACTGATGAGTGAATAAAAATTGAAAGCCTATTAAACATCATCTGCGAAGTAGGCCTTATCATCTCCACTCCTTCCCTAGCCTCCAGCTTGATTTCCAAAGATGTTTTGAGGCTGACATGGATAAAAACACTTCATCTCTCTCTCTCTCTATTTGGAATGACATCAGTATAAGAACATCTGTATATCTTCCCATTTTAGGAACAGTATCACACTTTTTAAAAATAAAAAAAAAAATGCAGAACACATTGAAAAGCACCACATGAATGGAGGTGGTTGTGTTATATTTATGTAAAATGTACCTTCCTTCTGGAGTGCCTTTATAACCACACTTCATGTGAAAGAAACTTTTAGAATTTGAAAAGTAATACCCTTAAGCCAAACCTTTTGACCTTAGAAGAAAATTTACTTTTTATTAAGAGTTATAAGTTATACATTTTTTCACATACAACTTAGCTGTCTTTCTTCATGTCTTTTGTTTGTGATAATATGAGTACTTGGGTGGATACCCCTCTCCACAGTGTTTGGCCATGGGGGCTTACTTTGGAATATTAAAATGACATTTTGTCACTTGATTGCTTGTCAAATGACAAGAGGCCATTAAAAAAAAAATTTAAGGCATTTTAAGGACACAGATATTCTACCTTCGTATGAACTTCACTGTACTTAAGTAAGAAGATATATGTCTACATAACAATTATGTGAAAATACTAGGTAAAGGATTTACTAGTTGGAACGATTTTAATAAAAACAGGTAACAGGAAACTAAGACAAATTTTAATTTTTATGACCACCATATACTCAGCGTTTTGGATACTTTCACTGTCTTCAAGAAATTTTTGTTGTGCTGAGATGCTCAGAAAACCTTCTCAACTTCAATAATCTTTTATTTGTGAACGATCTGCCAAGGTCTTATGGGCTTAAAAAAAAAAAATTAAAGCCTAAAGAATCCCAAAGGATTTCTGCAAATGCAAATGTTGTTAAGAGGAGGGCTGTGGCTGTTGGTGCCAGGATTAAATTAAATCCAACTGTGTCTTTAATTAGAAGTGTCCCCAAATCATATCAACACTACCACATCCTGAAGCCATCAGCCTAGGTTTTAAGATGCTAGCTGACACTGAATTCCCACATAGCTTTCTGATGGGGTTTGCCAAGTTACTCATGGCCAGTTTCAGTGTAAGGAACGCATGTCTAGCAATAGGATTTGGCTGGTAGTTTTAAGTGTAAGATAAAGTTCTTTTCAGGAACTGTGAAGAGTGTGAGTGATGTAAATCAGAGCATAACAGGGCCTATGGCTTTCCTGTGGCTCACTTTTCTCATCTGGGAAGTGAGGTTTATAACAGTATCTGCAATTGATGAGTTAAAGTGTTCTTGACAGTGCCCAGTCCAGAGTAAGCATTCAGTAATTGTGAGTTACTCTCACTTAAAAACATTTTTTACTACAAATAGGCAAGCTTAAATGGTGAGGTTTCTTCAATACCTTTTGTTCCCATGTACTTGTATAAAAATTCTTGGGGGTAAGTTAATGCTTCTCAAAGTAGATTTTGAGCAGCATTCATCCTGCTTGATCAATTAATATGTTTCATGTGGTTATAAGGGCTCTCTGATTAAATAAGGTTGGGAAACAAACCTCTGATTAAGCCCAATAAACCTAATTAGGTTTTATTGCTGCAAGACTTCTCAGAGCCTTGACTATGATAGTAAGCAGTAGGACTGTTCAAAAGGGTTGTTATGGGGGCACCTGGGTGGCTCAGTCGTTAAGTGTGTGCCTTTGGCTCAGGTCGTGATCCCAGGGTCCTGGGATGGAGCCCTGCATCGGGCTCCCTGCTCAGCGGGAAGCCTGCTTCTCCCTCTCCCATTCTCCCTGCTTGTGTTCCGTCTCTCGCTGTGTCTCTTTCTGTCAAATAAATAAATAAAATCTAAAAAAAAAAAAAGGGTTATTATGTAGAACTTATGTGTTGAGGTCAAAACTCTTTGTAATACTGTTTGTCTTTCCTGGGACCTTAGTAAAGTAAGAATCACATTTTGTTTAGCAGACAAGGGACAGTTACTAAAACACCATATCTTCAGTTACCCCACATTTTCCCCTCTCCTGTAATATAGAGGAAGCCATTAATGTGGGTGACTCTGAATTAATTT
>NC_138375.1:43004727-43102208 GCF_054177405.1 Leptonychotes weddellii
GTAACTGAAACAAATACTCAAAAATGACAAACTGCAAGAATATTTATTATCTCATTTTATAAGAAGTCTAGAGATAGGTTCCAAAGTTGGTTAGTCCAGCAGTAAAGTGATTTACCATGGACCCAGGTTTTTTTCTATTTTTCCACTCTACCATCCTTAGCATGTTGGCATATCCTCTTATGTGGGCTGCAAGTTCAAAGCAGTTCAAAACATGCAAAAACAAAACATAAAAAAACAGTGGTCAGTTCAAAAACTGGAGCATCTAGTATTTTTTCTTTATTCAAAATGAAAAGATATTTCCAGAAATCCTCAAACAGATTTTGCTTTATATTTTATTGGTCAAAATTGGGTCACAGGTCCATGCCTAAAGCAGTTTCTTTGCTAGGAGAATAAAAGTACCCTGACTGGCTTAGAATAATTAAGATTTCCTCCTGCAGCTAGGGAAGAGTTCAGCCTCCCTGAAGGATGCCGCCATCTAGAGGAGGGTAAACAGAAGTGAGAAATGACTTAAACTTGCCAACTAATGTTACAATGTTGCATAGGACTCTGATTATGTTAACCCATATGACATTGTGGGTGCTATTTTCAGATCCAGTAGAATTAAAATAGTCATGTGAGGGTATATGAAAATGGGCTCTGTTACATTTGAGGAGGTTAAGAAGCAAGTTCAAAACTGAGCCTCATTTTATACTTTAAGCCAAAGAATATGTTCTTAATTTTTGCTACTTCTAGCAAGTTTGATGGTTATTAGTTACTGTTAACATATAAAACTGAGTTTGAAGTTTTTTTTTTAAAGATTTTATTTATTTTTTAGAGAGCGAGCGAGAGAGAAACAGCATGAGAGGGGAGAGGGTCAGAGGGAGAAGCAGGCTCCCTGCTGAGTGGGGAGCCCGATGTGTGGGACTCGATCCCAGGACCCTGGGATCATGACCTGAGCCGAAGGCAGACGCTTAACCATCTGAGCCACCTAGGCGCCCTGAGTTTGCAGTTTTGTAATTAAGTTGAAGGTGTGTAAGCTTTGCATTTCACACCACAGAGCTAAACCCACTCAATACTCAAAAGGACATATGATCATCAGGCGCTACATCAGCAAAATTTAGAAAAAAGTATTTGGGGCTGGAGGCTAGACAGATTGACTTCTTCTATCCCCTGCGATAAAAATTACCTGGCTTTTAGCCAAAACCTGTATACTTGTCATTCTAAGCATCAAATGCCCTGGTATGTGTAAACTTCAACGTTAGAACTCATGGATGTGGCATGTATTTAATTAAATACCCAAAACAGAAAACTATGTTTCTGAAACTGTAAACTGCTCCTTTTGTACACCAGAGTGGTTTCTCTTTCTGTGCAGCGGATTCTTCATGCTTCCGGTCTGTGAAGTGGGTACAAATGCTCACTGCTTTGTGAATTAGGCATTTGCTAGTTGTATCACTGTCAGGGGCAAAATGATGCTGCTTGGAACTGTTTTTGACACCTACTGCCGCCAGTTGTTGTCCCCTCCAAGTTTACCCCTCAGAGATGGGGGATTGAGACATTGAATAATCACAGAGTTTCTTTGGATGCAAATGTTCTTTCTTGCAAAACAAAACAAAACAAAAACACTCTTTCTGGCTTCTAAAGTTCCTTATCATACTAAGTACAGTTTTGAGGGAAGATGTTTTTTATTTTATTTTTTTAAGATTTATTTATTTATTTAAGAGAGGAAGAGAGAGAGAGAGCACACTAGTGCAATTGTGGGGAGGAACAGAGTGGGGAGGAGAGGGAGCGGGAAAGAATCCCGAGCAGACCTAGTGCTGAGTGCAGAGCCCCATGCGGGGCTTGAGCTCTTGACTCCGAGATCATGACCTGGGCTGAAACCAAGAGTTGGACGCTTAACCAACGGAGCTACCCAGTCACCCTGAAGTAAGATATTTTTTAAATAAAATATAGGAGTAAAGGAATTTTTCCTTTTCCAACCACTACATTTTATCTTATTATGTTCAAATGATGATGAAAATAATGAAAGCAAATTATATATAGGTTTTCGTTTTTCCAAAGAATTTTCACATTAAAAAAATGTCATCCTCATCACAACTCTGTAAAATAAGGCAGTATTTTAACAAATTGATAGATTAGAAAACCCAGGCATGAACATAGAAATAGGCTTGCCTCTACTCTCAGAGGCATTGCATAGTTTGGTTTAATTTAAATTTGTGGGGCGCCTGGGTGGCTCAGTTGGTTAAGCGATTGCCTTCGGCTCAGGTCATGATCCTGGAGTCCTGGGATCGAGTCCCATATCGGGCTCCTGGCTCAGCAGGGGGTCTGCTTCTCCCTCTGACCCTCCCCCCTCTCATGTGCTCTCTCTCTTTCTCTCTCTCAAATAAAAAAAAAAAATCTTAAATTTGTGTATCTTACGTTGTCCTTTATAGTAAGAAAGACAAAGAGGTTTTATTGTCATTTTGTTTGGTACCCATTCTCTGGCTGGAAAAGCTGAATTGGGGAGTTGGGCAGTAACTCTCCCAGATTTGTACAACAACTAAGTAACAGCAATGTAGGAACTCTAAGAGGGCAGCAACCACGTGGTATTTAAGACCCCTGGAGTTAGCCTCACCTCAGGTCAAAAGTCGGCCCTGCTGCCGAATACATGTGTGTCCTGGGGCAAAGAACTGAATGATTCTGGGGTTTGGTTTTCTTACCTTTAAAATGGGAAGAAGTACATACCAACCCTCTAGACGATTGTGAGGATTTAATGAGAACATGCCTAGATGTGCTTAGTTGTGCGGCCCGTGGAAATCTCCCTACGTGCTCCGTACCTCCGAAGTTTCCAGCGATACCATTGCTGTAAAATTGCTTAGAGATGCCGTTCTTGAAATTAGAAATTGAAATTGTTGTAGCAGTAGCTGGTATTCTGACTTAACTATCGAATGGGGAGTTTCCCACAGATGTGGAGAGCGTGGCATGTGCAGAAATCTTGGAATTTTGCTACTTAATAGGCGGTTTGAAAATTCACTTGATATTGGAACACATATCTCTCTGGGTGTCTGTCACAGAGCACTGCCAAAAGCTGTCTGTCAGAGATATCTGGGCATGCTTTAAATACACACACACACGGGGGGCCTGGGTGGCTCAGTCGTTAAGCGTCTGCCTTCGGCTCAGGTCATGATCCCAGGGTCCTGGGATCGAGCCCCGCATCGGGCTCCCTGCTCGGCGGGAAGCCTGCTTCTCCCTCTCCCATCCCCCCTGCTTGTGTTCCCTCTCTGGCTGTCTTTCTCTCTGTCAAATAAATAAAACCTTTAAAAAATAAACACACACACACACACACATGGGCACAGTGCGTGCAGTTATAGGCGAGGAGACGGTGGGATTAAGAAGTGTTTACAAGTGTCATTATGCCTGAGTTCACACCCATGCGGTTCTTCCAGCCGCTCTGACCTTGTGACTCGACACAGCTGAACTCCAGCCAGCAAACCTGCATTTGTATTCTCACCAGGGAAGTTTTGGAAATGTTTTTTTCTGTTTCTGTCCTTAAAAATCCGGCCTGTACATTTCCCTTGTGGATAAGGACATAGGTTTGTTAGTATTGTCACAACCTGATCTATCCTTCTGCTGTTTTTATTTCAGAATTTTACTTTTACTTGACTTCTGGATAAGCAGAAAAGATTCCTTCTTCTTATTCTTAGAGGCAAAATGATCACCCATGGTATTTCCAAAATTTAATATTCTGAGATTAAGAAGTAGAGAGTCGAGGAGCGCCTGGGTGGCTCACTGGGTTAAGCTTCTGCCTTCGGCTAAGGTCAGGATCCCAGGGTCCTGGGATTGAGCCCCACATCAGACTCCCTGCTCAGTGGGGGCTCTGCTTCTCCCTCTCCCTCTGCTGCTCCCCCTGCTTGTGTGCTCTCTCTCTATCAAAAAAATAAAAAATAAAATAAAATCTCTAAAAAAATAAATTAATTTTAAAAAAAGAAATAGTGTTTAAGTCCTCTGTAGCTAAAAGAGGCTTTGGAGACCATCTAATGAGATGTCTCTGTTTTAGAGATGGGGAAACTGAGGCTCAGGTGTGTGTGTGATGGGGCGATTTCTCAATTAGGTAGTCGGAGTAGAACCCAGGTGTCCTGATTTTCAATCTACCAGGATTTCCATAAATGACAGCCTTCCACCTGTAATCAATACCCATTAAAAATTAAGAATTAAAGGGTTCATCAGCCAACCACTTATTTGCTAAATGGAGAAATGAAGGCTCAGAACATTTCAGCAGAATCCTACAGGATAGTTAATGGCAGAATTGGGGGTCAAATCCAGATATTTAGACTCCCATTTCAGTGCTCTCTCCAATCACATGGTTTATGCAAATGTGCCCATAATGGGAATTCACTCTCACCAGTAGTTTTTTTTTTAATTTTTTAATTTTTTTTAAAGATTTTATTTATTTATTTGAGACAGAGAGAGTGAGAGAGACAGAGAGCACATGAGAGGGGGGAGGGTCAGAGGGAGAAGCAGGCTCCCTGCTGAGCAGGGAGCCCGATGCGGGACTCGATCCCAGAACTCCGGGATCATGACCTGAGCCGAAGGCAGTCGCTTAACCAACTGAGCCACCCAGGTGCCCTCACCAGTAGTTTTTGAATGCTGGTATTGCCCTATTCTTCTTGGCTTTCTGTATCTCTGATATAAGCCATCCTGCACACAACTAAAGACCTCTGTTATGACCCAGGTGACACCTAAAGATGATGAATCCTTTACTAAGGTGATTCATAGCCCTTTTGCGCGGGATGAGGGAGCTTGAGAGACTCTGCTTTCGTTTACTTTCAAGCCACTTGTTTGTCTTTCTCTGGGTCTGGAAGAGTCAACAGTAATCACTCTGCTAATGCATGATCTGATTAGTGGTGCTGGAACTGCTGCTCTCCTCGGAAACAATAAATCCCACACGAGGCCTGCCCCATTCTGTGCTGGGATGCCTGGGAGCCTTCCAGTATAACCTTTGGCCGTAAATTCGGCTCATCATCAAGCTTTCAACTAGTGTCGAAACTGTTTTGGACCCTTACTTAAGGGCTTTTTCTTAAGAAAAATTACTTAGAACTGTTATAATCTTATAATATGTGTACATACCTTATGTCTAAGTAAGAATTCTCGTGTTGAAATACTCTGAGATATAGCAAGAGTTTTCTTCATTGGGCCTCATTGCTCTTTCCCTTCTCTATACAATTAGTATCTTTAGAGTTGGCATTGTTCTCTCTGGCATCTAGTTGGTATGAACTGTAGAGATAGGCAGACCTGAGTTCACAATTCTGTTCTGCCTCTTGTTAGCCAGGTGATCTGTAGCAAATGACTCAAAACATTGTGGACCCCAGCTTCTCCACCTGGGAAGTGGGAATAGTAAGAGCACCTATCTGGTAGAAGCTTGTGATCATGAAATGAAATAATACCTGTAAAGAACTTAAGGCCATACCTGATGTGTAAGAAGTGATCGATAAATAGGGTTTTGCTGCTGACAATAATTCTGGCACGTTTCAAAGGATACAGACTTTCAGTTATGAGATGAGTAGTTCTGGAGACCTAATGTACGGCATGGTGACTATCCTGAGTAGTAATGTATTATATACTCGGAATTTGCGAAGAGTATAGATTTCAAGTGTTCTCACCATACACCCATGTGTAAGAACAGCTACGTGAGGTGATGGGTTATAGTAATCATTTCACAGTGTATACCTTAAATATATACAATTTTTCTTTGCCAGGTGTATCTCAGGAATGCTGGAAAAATAATCATGACATGTTTCATATAAGTACTTTCTAACCTTCATCAAAGTAAGAATAAATAATGTCTTGTGCTTTTTTTCCATCCTTCTCTCCTACCCCAGTGCTTAGCATAAGATGCATGTCATGAATAAAAGAGCATGTACTTAGTTAATAAACATGAATTTACTTCCACAGAGCCCAAGTGACATGCTTCTGGGATACTTAGAGTTTATTTGGGTGGATAAAATACCTTATGTCTAAGTAAGGATTCTCAGGTTGAAATACTCTGAGATATAGCAAGAGTTTTCTTCATTGGACCTCATTTCATTTCATGATCACAAGCTTCTACCACTTTTTACCATACAGCAAACAGTTAATAATCGCTTATGTACTAGACATTGTGCTAGGTGTTGAGAATACAGACAAATTTCCTGCCCTCAGTAAGTTCCCTACATAGTATAGCTAAGCACATGTTAATGCAATATAATATCTGTTGACATAGAAGCAAGCATAAAATAATCAGGTGTTATGGAAGCCCAGACAAGTGAGGTAGGAGGTGGGGAGTGAAAGGCGTTTGGTAGGTGGAGAGAAACCACTTGAAAACATAACAGGTGATTGAGCTAGGAGATACAGCATTATGTCTAGGTATGATCAGAGTAAAAATAATAGTGATAATCGGGTGCGTACATTCTGACACTCTTGCAAATGTTATGAACAAAATGCTTATTTTTTGTACTTTGAATTTTGTGCAGCCAGTAATCTTGCATATTAAATGCCAGCTCTGGTGTTTGACGACATGAACACCCACTCTCTGAACGGGGAACTTGAATGGGTGTCATCTGTGGTGTAAGCAGGTCCAGAGGAATTTAACTTTCTATGTTACTTTCAGAAGAAGGAAAGAGTGATGATTAGCCTTTCATAATCAATGATCTGTCCATCTCAAAAATACTATACATCTTCAAATCCACTTATTCCAAACATGGATACGTGGGAGATCCAGGAATGCGGACAAGTTGGGACAGAGGAGGGTGTTTTCTCATGCTTCAGTCTCACCATCTGTCCGCAGGGTCAGAAATGCTACACCAACAGTCCCGAGTCAATAACATCAACTGTTTGTAGGCGTACTTTGAAACAACAACAACAACAAAAACCTCTGTTTATCATCATTATTTTTTTTCCTACAAATTTATTACAGAGAGAAAGTCCTCACTTCTGCCTTATCTTGAGCTTCTGGAGAGTACAATTTCCAGCAATATTTGCATTGATATAAAATTTCTTTGCTGCGTGTCTTAGTGGAGGCTCTTTAGGTTATAAGTAACAGATACTGATTCTAACTAACTTAGTCCCAGAAGAGGTAATTCATTGGAAAAATACAGGGGTATTTCATTCAATTTAGAAGCAGGACGTTCAGTGAGGCCTTGGAAGGGGCTGGATGAGGATCTGTAGCTCCTGTGTGTATCTGCTTCCTGCATCTTTCTTTCTAGAGCTGAAAGGGGCTCCCCAAAATGGTGCCCTTAGCACATACCATCCAGAGATTCCAGATTCCCAGATGAGAGAATCTGCTTGATAGATCTTGAGTCATGTGTCTGTCCTTGGTTCAGTGAGAACCAGAGAGATGGGTTCATTTGGCACAAACATGATGGCAGAGGCATGAGTATGTGTGTGTGTGTGTGTGTGTGTGTGTGTGTGTGCGCGCGCGCGCATGCACGCAGGCATACCTCCGTGTGCACAGACTTAGCGTGAGTCAGTCATGGGCCAGGCAGATTACCCAGAGGTAAACATTTCCTCCAGAGGAAAACATTCCAGATACCAGGTGTAGTTACGGAAGGATGTTCCTGCACTAAGGATGGAAGGAAAATACATGGACATTACAGAATAAAGACAGGTTTAGGGTGGGGAGGGATTTATTAGGCAAGCTTCCAGGACTAGCGGCTGAGACTCCACCTTCCTTGCAGCCTTCTGTGAGTGCTTTGTCAGGGAGTGTGCCCAGGGGCCAAATCATCCAGTAGGAAGGCTCACTGATTCAGGATGTTCTCCTCAGAAGCAGCTGCCGTGTTGGCTCTGTCATTCAGAACCAGAGAGAACATGCTGGTTGCAGATTTCCCAGAAGCCTCTGGTGAAGCCCTTGGCAGGGAAGACACATTCTTCCTTTCTCCACCATCTGAAATCTCCTGATGGGCAGTCCCAGCAGGAAAATTCCTGGTTTCCCTTTTATTTCACTGAGACAGTGCTGCTCAAGGAACAACACCAGGGCTCCGACTGCATATCACGGTTGACATTGGGGATGCAAGTGTTGGGAGAATGGAATCATAAAGATACTTTTCTCCTTCACACCTGGATTGCTTCCTGAGAAGCTGCACAGAAATCAAACTTATATTATTCCAGTTGTATTTTCTCTCTGCCTTGCAAAGTAATTTTTGAGACACTTCTGCATTTCTGATTAATCTTCTGCTAGCAGTAGCTCTTCATGCTTTACTGTCTCAGGTTCTCTGTTCCTTGGTCTTTCTTTTGAGTAGAAAAATGATTTATGAACACCCTGCATATCCAAGCTCACTACTGCTTTACTCCATGTTAGTGTCTCCGAGCGTCTTAAACTAATGATACCTCTCTCCCCTCACCAAGGTCCCTTTACCCCATCCCAGAACTTCTCTGGCCTTCTGTGAGTGCTGGTGTTCAGGCTCTGTGTTCCTTTACCTAGTAGCTGTCTCACTCAAGCTACTTCTATATGCTTCAGTTTTTACTTTTGTGAATAATGATATCTGGGTTCCTTATGAGTATTAAATGAGATCATGTGTGTGAACCTCCTAGAACACCGCCTGGCTTATGGTAAACTCTCAATAAATGTTAGTTTTTTCAATTAATATCATATTTCAATTAATGGCATCATCATTTGTCAGACTTCCAAGCTAGGCTGTTCTTTCTGATTCTCTTCCCTGCCATCCCTCCATCAGTGATTCATTACAATCTTTGTAATTATAATGATAGTAATAATGTTAGTAGTCAGTGAATATTGAGCATTTAGTATGTGCTTTTACACTGAGCACTTTATACCATTAGCTTATTTGATCCTCTCGATAACACTGTCTTTATTTTATTTTATTTTTTTAAAGATTTTATTTATTTGACAGAGAGGGAGAGAGAGAGAGCATGAGCAGGGGGGAGGAGCAAGGGGAGAGGGAGAAGCAGGCTCCCCACTGAGCAGGGAGCCCAACTCGGGACTCAATCCCAGGACCCTGGGATCGTGACCTGAGCTGAACATAGACTCTTAACTAACTGGGTCACCCAGGCGCCCAACACTGTGTTTATTTTAAAGATGAGAAAGTGGAAGCTTGGAGAGACAAGGTAACTTGTGTGACATTATATAGCCAGTGAGCGGCAGAGCTACAGCTTATATTTAGGGCCATCTGATTCCAAAACTCATGGGAGTCTCTTTAACCAAATACAGCCCATTTTGGTTCTGCATTATCTCTGAAATAGTTCCCTCCTTTCCACCACAGCTTCTACAGATCTCTCTTCTGATCTTAGGGCAGTTTTCGGTATGCTCTCCCTGTCCCCAGCTTTTGTTTCCTCAAACCATCCTCCAACTTCAAAGTTATTTTTCTAAAACATTTAGTAGATTACAAGCCATCAGTGGTTCTCCATTTATGAAACATGTTGGTCCTTCACAACCATTATTCCCAGTTTCACCTTTGTCGTTCAGTCTTACCAGATTGTCATCGATTCTTCTAACGTCTGTGCTCTCCTTCTCTTCTGTTCTTTTGCACAGACTGTTGGGTCTGTCTTAGCTGGCCTCCACTCTCCTCACTGGATTAACTTGCTGGTCTTATCAGACCTTGTTCTTGTGTCCTAGGCTCCCATAAGCATTGCATGGAGAAGGAAGCCAGTAAATGAACTCACCTATGTAGAGACTGATTAAGTAAACTCCCAAGGTAGGTCTATATATATTTTTGTAGAGTAATTTTTAAAAATAAGTTCTCCTTTCTCATTTGTAATCTTTGTAAGTTTGGGTACTTTTGGTCATACGTTTCCTTAAAAATGGGACCTAGTCTAGTAACCTAAGACCTAATGTTTCTAAAAAGAAGTTTGGGGCTCTCTGTGAAAGTATTATCATTCTCTGAGAGGTAGGGTTTTTGTGTTTTTGCTTCATAGAAGATCCAGGAGGCGGTAATTAAAGTGATTAACAAGAGAATATGGGTGTTTAAGTAATCAGCCTAACAATTATTCATTAGAAGTCTGTACCTCCTGGATAGGAGAATTGTTAATTTAAACACATTTCATTATATCTTGGATCTTATTTTCTAAAGATGAATTATGTTGGAGAGGCCTTGTAAATGGAGGGTGGTCAGAGGAAAAAGTACTAGAAAGGTAGTCAGGAACCTGTTTTCTTATTCAGGCATCTTGCAACACCAAATATGTTGTCCGCCGCTCATAACCTCTTGTAAGTAAAACCATACCACAGATCCTACATCAGGGATGGCTCCGTGTGGACCTTGTGACCCTGTCCCACTCCTGCCTCCATCTCATGGCCCATTGGACAGAGAGTAGTCACCTGAACTAGTCCATAGACTGGTTAAACCAGGCATGGGAAGAAGATTGGGGTCAAACAGACTTTTTTCTCTCAGAGACATGAATTAAATACTGAGACAAGACAGACAGCCTAGTAGGAGCAAATGCTGAGTTTATGATATAGAGCAGTGCATTTTAGATACTGCCTGCATCAGAATCAACTGGAACTCATATTAAATGCAGATTCTCAGGTCCCATCTCCAGATTTCAGATTCATGGTTGACACAGATGGAAAGGGATATTTAAGAAAACACTCTCTCCTACTTATATTAAGGTTTACTAATCAAGGCTATATAGGGAGGCTTGGAAAACCATGAGGAGATATAGACAAGCTAAAGTTGGCAGGGAACAAGCATCATGAATAGACAGAAGCTCTGTGGAGCTAGACAAATATCCTCTACAATTTATTGCTGTCGTTTCTTTGAATACAGGAAACCATTATGGCCAAGCTTAAAGAGACAACTAATTCATTGGAAGGATATAAAACCGTTCGCAAAGTATGAGGGAAAGGTGGAACATGAGGCTCAGAAAAGGAAGGGCCACAGGGAAGCTATGGAGTAGCTGTGGGATAGGAGCAATTATCTTACCAAGGCTCTCTTCGCTGTTGATAGGAATGAGCCCCAACCTGTTTTGCCATCTTTGTGCCACTCAGCTCAAGATTCATAATCTGGAGAGGTGGGGAATGGTAGAGCGAGAGTTTCTGTTGGTCAAGCTTAGGTCATATGCCCATCCCACTGTCAAGAGAGGGCAGAACAACCTGATTATCAGCCTCATTATGTCTACCCACCATGCAAGATAGGCATTCCCCAAAAAAAGATCGGGATATCCCCAAAGCATTAGAAAATGGTTGCTAAATATCTCCTAAAACAACAAATATCCCATGGAGTATCAAAACTCATATTGGAAAAGAGAAAGGCCAGTATATGGAGATTGATATTAATGAACAAAAGTCTTCAAACTCCTACTGCTGGTGTTCCTAGATGGATTTGGGGTATAGAACCAAACCCCAGGGCCTACCATTCTAGAGGCCCAGTGTTCAGCTTTTCCTTAGTTCTCAGATATGTGTCTTATTCTGGTCACCACTCATTCAGCCCAAGCATGTGTGTGTCTCTTCAGTTTGTTGTGGCTAAAAGTGAAAAAAAACTTTTGAGCTGTATCTTAAATTGCTGAGTGGTCATGGGCAGTAAATGTCTGTCTGCTTGGGCCTCAGCTTTTTCCATTTGTAAAATGAGGAGGGGGGTTATTAAGCGCTCCCCCCACTAATCTTTGCAAGAATAGTACTTATCTCCCCGTTTATTTCTCCATCTTGCTATTCACGATAAATTCAGTAAAGGAGTTGCCAAATTCAAGAGGAAAATAATTTTAAGAGTTTCTAGTTTTGTTTTGAATATGCATTTGATAAGCTTGTCTGCTATTACCTGGTCACACTCTCAGTTTGTCCTTCAAAACAGAAATGAAAACAATATGGCAGTGCTCCAAGCTGACCTTAAGTACTTTGGCATACATGCTCCGTGTCTGGCAGATAAATGACGTTCACATTGGATGTCAGTGCCTACAGAATTCCCATCTTGGAGAAATCTTGGGAACTAAAACCCCCACTAGTCACCCCAGTGCTAAGGCATAATCTACTTATGCTTACTTGTATTTTTCCAGCTAACAAGAAAAATCCTTACTTTTGTTTTCCCCTGCTTTTACTGGCAACAGAATTGAGACCTATATCTGCTTCTTGAGTTTCTCTTGAGAATTATAAAAGTAATCTATGAAATGATGTGTATTATTCTGACTACAGAAAGTACACTTGCTTAGGGGACTGAAGGATTACTTAGCTCACTTATATTTTTGAACACAGGTTATTGCCTTTTTTTTTTTTTTTTTTAAAGATTTTATTTTATTTATTTGAGAGAGAGAGAGAGAGACAGCTAGAGAGGGAACACAAGCAGGGGGAGTGGGAGAGGGAGAAGCAGGCTCCTGGCCGAGCAGGGAGCCCGATGCGGGGCTTGAACCCAGGACCCTGGGATCATGACCTGAGCCGAAGGCAGACGCTTAACGACTGAGCCACCCAGGCGCCCCTTTTTTTTTGAGCTATATTTTGAGCTCTTTGGAGGAATGAAGTAGTCACGGAATCTGTCTTGTGTCTAAGGCAGGAATTATAAACTTTGATGCTTATAGGGGCTCTGCAGGGCATGAAAGAATATATTAGTTGGTGTTATGGGCAGTGGACAGGACTGTGGAGGACACATACCCTTTTAAAGGAATGCACGAGATTCAGAAGTAGTCAATTCTTTTTTTTTTTTTTTTAAGATTTATTTATTTATTTTAGAGAAAGAGAGAGCATGAGTGGGAGAAGCAGAGGAAGAGGGAGAGAGAATCTCAAGTAGACTCCACATTGAGTGTGGAGCCTGATGCAGGGCTTGATCTCATGACCCTGAGATCACGACCTGAGCTGAAACCAAGAGTCAGATGCTTAACCAATTGCACCACTAGGTGCCCCTAGCACTAGTCAATTCTTGCCCTTTGAAAATGCAAGTTTTGTATTGCCCCATCTTCTTATTTTTCAAGATGACTTAGAATTTGGGATGTTTGTATAAATTCTTGTGATTTTTAAATGTTGGCATCTATTTTACCTAAAAAGGGAAAATATTTAGGTCAAATAATACACATCCATAGTCTGGATGTCACCAATTGTAAACTCTGCTCTGAAGGATCCCTAATATGTGGAGTAGAAGAATGAAAAAAAAATTCAGTCTTCCAAATGTTGAGATAAATGGTGTTAAAACTTGACTCATCGGAATTAATAGTACACTTACTGGGTTGAGCACTGAGTAATGTATAGAATTGTTGAATCATTATGTTATATACCTGAAATTAATACAACACTGTAGGTTAATTATACTTGGATTAAAAAAAAACTGAACTATTTCTAATTATCTGGATGTTCAGCATGATTCAGTTGAATTATATGAATGGTTGACTAATTTTTTTGCATTTGATTATTGAGATCGGTTGTCAGAGAAATGCATAATGGAAGAGAAGCATAGATTGGCCTTTATAGTCCCAAGGCCTGGATCTGAGTCCCAGAGACTGTAATTTAGCCAGATGAACAAGGGTAACTTATATGACTTTGTTCATTTTTTTTCATTTGTAAAATGTGACAGTAGTTCAAACATTATAGATACAGGTAAATATTAAATGAGATAATGTGTGTACAACTTACATACCTTGTGAGCCTTTTCACCTTTGGCCTGACTCCATTTCTAAAGCATGGGCCAACTCAAAGTGCACCCCAACTCACCCCAATTTGGGATTGTCAAACCCTGCTTGTTGTCCCCATGGCCTTCTCCCTCTTAGATTGGCATTGTGCCCAGAAACAGAACCTTATTCTTCTGTATTTTCCTTAAAAACCCAACCACACTTAACATTCTGTAGACTGGTAACTTTGATAAAGATACCTAGGGGTTGCAGGCCAGGGCTCACGTACACTTCCCTGTTCCTTTGTCTCTGTCTTATTCTTCATCTCCTCTACCTCCTTGAGTTCTTGCACCTTACCCTTGACTCACCCCACCATGTACAGACCCTGGGAAGTATAATCATCCTTCCTCTTCTGTTTTTTTTTTTTTTACACAGAAAGTGGCCTTACTTGGCTAGTCTGACTTCCCCATCCCCTCTGGAACTCTGATGATTAAAATATTTTTCCACCTGACCCTCAGTTGATTTCCCAAAGTTCTCACCATTCCTACAAGGCTCTATACATTCTCCCTTTTCCCTACCTCTCTGTATTTCTTTGAACTGCTAATTACTGGGATCTCTGATTATTCCCCTTTTCCCTGACACACACTTGGCAGCTTACTTGGGGGGTTCACTCCCTGACTCATCTCCAGACTGGTTAATCCCCAGAATTGATCTCCAGCCTGGACCCCAGCCCTGAGCTGCACACTGTTTACTTAACATCTCCCTTTAGATATCTAATAATATCCGTCTGAAATTTTACATGTCCAAAGCTGAACTGAACTTCAGAACGTTCCCACAAAAACCTTTCAGAGCTTGCAGTAAGACAGGATGTCATTTAGTGTCAAATGCTGATAATGCGTTAAGTTATATGATGAGAACGGACTTTCTCGTATTTACCAATGTGGGAGGCATGAACCAATGGGGAAAGAACCAAAAGCCTGATTGGATTTAAGAGAAAATGGGAGGAGGAGGATTAGAGAGAACAGCGTGACAGCTCTGGAGTTTTGCAATAAAGGGAGGTCGATGCTTAGGAAGAGAAGTGGGCTCAAGCAATAAAAAAAAAAAAAAAGTGTGTTCATTTTCTCCTGACCACTGCCATTGGTGGTAAACAGGGGCTACAGGCCTTTGAAGCGTCACAGGAAAATAGTCAATCTTCCTACCCCTAAAAATAAGGTGCAAGAACACCACATCCACACGAGTGTGTAGTCTCCACAAGTAGGACTGACACTTTGGGTTCAGTTCTTAGGTAGCCAACACTCTGGGAAAATTTTGAGATCCAATTAATTAAGTGCTGCCTGATTGGGTCCTTTGTCTTCAAATACATTTCAAAACCTGTTCATAACAAAAATTTTTCTTTCATTCTTTAATGTGATTGCTAAGTGAATTAAATTGAGTTCTTTGAATGACGGGAAGGAAAGACAGTAGTTGAAAGTTCTCTTTAATGGGTTCATTGTTTGAATTTAAAATATTTGAGCATGATGATCCATGGTCAGGGGTTCCTGAAATAACAATAGGGCAGACATCACACTGTGCTGTCATCTTTCAGTCTTCATGAATGTCCTGGTGGTAAGTGAAACCTTGCATTTCAATAAATACATTTGGACCTAATTTCTGCCTTTCATACTGTGAAAGAGCTGTCAAATTTGAAGTGTAATGACTGTATGATTTCTTGTAATGGCACCAAAAAAAAAAAAAAACCCTGAAAAACAGATTTGAATGTCATCTAAGTAAATTCTCTGTGGGTTGCAGACCCATTTAGAGATTACTTTCCTTTTGGCTTTTATACAACAAAGCAGGGATACGAGTATAAAGTGGTGTCTCAGGGAGAATAGACAGAGGGAAGCCTTACAGAACCCAGAAAATTAATATCGTTGATATTATTTTAGTTGAACTACCCCATTTCCTTGACAGAACTGACCTGCAGCATTGTCTGAGATGTATGGCCTTTGGCTTTAACACATTCTCTTACACTTCAATTTGTCTGGTGAAACAACCATAAATCCTCAATTTTCCCAAACTGATTTAGTTTTCCTATGTTCTACTCCATTTTCCCTGCGAAAAATTAATATGTTCCAGAAATTCTAATGTTTTAACATCCACACCAGATCCTCAGTCCTTCATCAGATCTCTCTTGATTTTTATATTGGATAAGTCAATTGATCATGGAATAGAAGAGAACGTGCTTGGAATGGAGAGGCAAAGGATCTGAGTTCTAATTCTAGCTCTCACCAGTTAGGGGTGTTAAGTTAAACATCTTATACTTTGGACTTTATTTTCCTCCTTTTGCAAATGAAGAAGTTGGTGTAAATTGGAGATTTGCAAACCGTGCTCCCTTGAGTCCAGGGTTTTTCTGAGATGGCCCAGCGGTCACCGTGGGGTTTGCCAGCCTAATAGGCAGGGTCTTTCCCCCAGCTGTCACTTAAGTTTGTGTTTGGACAAAAACCCTCTAAAACTTAAACTTTGAAAATCAGAATCTTGGATAATCTATGAGAGTTTCTTCTAAGTTCAACATCGTGTATGTGTGGCTCATTGTTTTTTCATAAAAACAATTTTCAGTGACACCACATGTTGTTAGTCAGGTGTGTATTTGTGCAAAGTTTTTTTTTTTTTTATTAAGTTCAATTAGCCAACAGAGTACATCATTAATTTTTGATGTAGTATTCAATGATTCACTAGTTGCGTATAATAGCCAGTGCTCATCAGATCACATGCCCTCCTTAGTGCGAAGTGTTGATGATGCTGTATGGTGCATCTCCTAGGAGGTGTGACATACATGTAATGGCTTATACCTTCTACTCTGAAAGGCCCGTGAGGGCAAGGATCATGTCTATCTGAATCATGCTGAATTGCTGGCATCTAGTCCATAACATAATATATAGCAGATGCTCAGTAAATTCTGGATGGATGAATGAATAGGTAGATGCATGAACACATGAACCCCTTTCTGGTATTTTTGGTTTGAATTCTTCAACTCTGAAGCCTCTTCCATTGACACTCTGTATCAGTCCTCTTTCCTTCTGCTCGCTTATCAGTTGGTAACTTCCAAGAATTATGCCAGGAATACCTTGGAGCAGGTGCCTGTGGGTGAACTGTCCCTGATGTCCCAGGTGAATATCAGAAGGCTTTGGAACCAATGGAAGCTACAATGTAGGGAACAGTTTTCTTTAATAGCAGATACGAACAAGTTTAATAGAGAAGTAAACATGGTAAGAACAGCACCTAGTACTTTTCCTACATCTCTGTTTATGTTTATTAATCTATTCATTTATTCGTTCATTTACTCATTTAATAGACTTTCATTTTCTTCTCTGTGCTTGATCCTATGCTAGAGAATGGGGAGTTCACAGTCTTTGTTTTTATTTATTTTATTGTTTTAAATTTTCTTTCTCTTTTTAAAAAGATCTGTTTGTTTATTTTGGGGGGGGAGGGAGAGAGAGCACAAGCAGGGAGAGGGGGAAGAGAGAGAGAGAGAGAGAGAATCCTGAAGCAGACTCCCAGCTGAGCATGGAGACTGACTCGGGGCTCGATTCAGTGACCCTGAGATCATGATCTGGGCCCAAACCAAGAGTCAGATGCTTAACTGACTGTACTACCCAGGCACCCCAACAGCCTTTGTTTTTAAATTTATTTCTATTGAGATATAATTACCATGTAACAGTGTATAATTTTAAGGTGTAAAATGTATTGATTTGATACATTTATATATTACAATATAATTACCACTGTAGTGTAGCTAACACCTCTATCACATCCCATAGTTATTATTTCTTTTTTGTGGTGTGAACAATTAAGATCTAGTCTCTTAGTAACTTTAAAGTTTATAATACAGTATTGTTGTCTATAATCACTATGCTGTGCATTGGATCTCCAGGACTTACTTATTTATGACTTCCAAGTTTGTACCCTTAAACATTATACCCATTTCTCCCATCCCCTACCACTATTCTACTCTTTATTTCTAGGAGTTCAGCTTTTTAAGAGTCCGTGTCAAGTGATATACAGTATTTGTTTTTCTCTAACTTTATTTCTCTTAGCATAATGCCCCCAAGGCCCATCCATGTGGTCACAAAAGGCAAGATTTCCTTCTTTCTCATGGCTGAATAATACTCCATTGTGTGTGTTTGTGTGTGTGTGTGTGTGTGTGTGTGTAAAACAATGTCTTTATCCATTCATCCAATGATGCACACTTAGGTTGTTTCCGTATCTTGGCAGCTGTGAATAATGCTGTAGTGAAAATGGGAGTGCAAATATCTCCTCAATATCCTGCTTTCATTTCCTCTGGATGTATACCCAGAAGTGGTGTTGCTGGATTATAGGATAGTTCTAGTTTTAATTTTTTGAGGACCCACCATCATGTTTCCCACACTGGCTGCACTGATTTTCGTCCCCACCAGCAGTGTGCAAGGGCTCCCTTATCTTCACAGCCTAGCCAGCATTTGTTTTCTCTTCACAGTCTTTTAAAGGAGGCACACATTTGCAAAGATACTGTACCAATGTGAACAGATGTCTTTAGAGAGATCGTGTAAGAATGCTTTGGGAGCCACGGGTGAGTATTTCTCCCTGGATAGGAATATCCGTTAGGTGCTCTCAAAAGTAGAATAATGCTTAAACAATTCCAACCTTTTTGGTAGGCAAGCCAGGGTGGGTACAGTATCCAACATGATATCATAAGCATACATTTTCCCCGTTTTCCCCCTCTGCCATCCTCCCCATTTCAGCAGTCTCTTCTCAAGGTTGCAGAATGGCTCCTGGAGCTCAGGAATACCAGGCTTTTGAAAGTTGCTTCGGAAGAAGACAAAGCAGCCAGGGTGGTGAACAGAGGAAGTTCTCTTGACACGCTTCTTAATTAGTACGTACGGTTACTCCTCATGCCGCTAAGCAGTTAGCCCTCCTATCTCATTGGCTAGAACTGGGTCACATGACTACAGCAAGCTGCAGTGGAAACTGGGAAATTGAGTATCTAATTTTTAGTTTCTTAAATGGAAGGCCGGCAAGGAAGAAAGAGATTGGGAATGGCTATTGAGCAGATCAGTGCTCGGATCTGCCAAATTTGAAGAGCCGGGAAAGATATTACCAGAAAAGGTGATATTTTGTCTGTTTTGAAGGACTTGCTAGGGCTTGCCTGGAGGAAAATAGGGGAACCTTCTGAGCAGAGAAATGGAGAGACTTATAAGGATATGAGGTTATAGAAAGTCTCCATGTGTTAGAGAACCAAAAGAAGGTTAAGTATGGCTATGGGAAGTTGCCATGGGGAGGATGGCATGAAACAACACTGAAAAAAAAAGAGATACATAGACTTATATACTGTGCTAATGACTTTATAGGCCATTTTGGTTATAACTCCGAAGTGAAATCGGTTCCTGTTGATAACCCTAGGAAAACATTGGGGGAAATTATGTGGAAGAAAAACCATCACAGCTTGCCCCTAGAAATCAATTTTGATGAGAAATAAATGATTGAATTGGTTGAAATGGGAATACAGGTAAAGAATATCTGTGTAACAGATGATTTTATTTTAACCAATCAATGTATTTTAGCTCTAATCCTAGGGCTTTGAGAAAGTTAACTAACATGAAAGAGCATTGTTTCAAAAATCCTCTATTTTTAGAAATGCTATTAGCGAAACCATCAGCTCTAACCTTTTCCTTATTCTCTCTCTGTCATGCACATTAATTAACACTTCCACCCTAAAAGAATGTGTTTCTTCCCATGCACTGGGAATGATATTTTAGAAGCATGCTTTAGGTTAGAATCCTTAAGAAAAATAAATAAGGATCATTTAAAAATGTTCTTTGCTGCACATAATTTCCTGTTTAGACTTTTTTTTTTTCCAGATCATGACTAGTTAGAATTCATGATCTGCCTTATGTAGGGCAATGAGGTTGAAACTTAACTTTTGCGAGATCTTTGAAAAATAATTCCATAAGCAATTAAATGGTACACAGAAAATGCAGGAGAACTATCATAAATACTAAGAATAAAATTTTAAACATTTTGGAAATTCACTTTTGCAGGCAGTTCATATGGAATATAGAGATAATTCTTAACTATTATAAAATTAGGATTATCAGAAAAACCCTAACAAGGCAAAATATAGCATGGTTAAACTTTTGTTCATACTTGAATCAATGAATCTTCTTTGTAAGATTTATGATTTACTTTTTACTACTTTAGTTTGGTTTTTTCTAATGGTCAAAAAATGGTATCTGTTTCCTTGTTACCCATGCATATTATACTAAAAGTAAATTTGCTTTGTTCATTTGGCGTCTTCCATGATATTGGAGATTTTCATTGGCTATTCACATTGCAGAATAATCAGACTACTATATATTTTCCCCAGTCTTTGAAAGCCTATAATTAAATTTTTCTAGAAGATTCTTGCAGTTGAGACCAGGTAGATGCCTCCTCTTCATATCAATTAATAAAGGCCTCATAAAAAAACAGTACAGAGAAAGCTGATTAAAATAATAGCAGTAAGAAGATAACCATTGCTTTTCCACCAATGACCCCACACACAATTTCTTTCTTTTTTTTTTGCCTTTTTATAGGTGTTAGGACCTGTTCTAGTAATAATTCCAGTTCAAAATGTAGAAATAAGATTTTTAATAGAGTGTGTTACTAGAGTATATTAAACCCTTTGAAAATATGGATAGTAACTAAATTATGTTTTCACTTTTCAATAAAGGGCTTAAGGAACTATTTAGAACTGTATTTTATCACCAAATGCTAGAATTTGGGGCTATATTCCTTGTTTCAAAAGTCGGTATAAAATACAAACGATACACAGAAATTGAGTTAGTTTTAAATGGCTAGATGGATATGCCAATCAAAAAGTGACAATATAAATGAAACTACTAGGGTTTCTGGGACCTCTGAAAATGAAATTCAGAAATTGAATCTGAAACTCTGGGCTGGAAGGAGACTAGATGCTCAGCTCGGATCTGGGAAAATGGAGTCTGGAGAAGCTCAGTGATTTGCCACAGTTCATTGCATCCTAAGTGGCAGATCTGGATCATGTGTGGAGCACTTCTGAATATGGTAAGAAAGTTAACTAAGTTCATTGCTCTTTGTATAAAGCCACCTGGTAAGGGAATAAATTCACATTTAGTTTTTAAAACGGGCCTGACCTCACATATCTGAAAGCTTCAGGAGTCTTTTATTTGGCATCTAGCCTAGAGGATGAACCTTTTAGAACCTTGAAAAAGAAACCTTTGCATTTGTATTGAACTCTGACTCTCAAATGGCTCCCATATCTACTTTAACATTTAACCTTCTTACTTGTGAACTTTATTACGTACTTGTAGCTGGTAGTTCATCCCTGCTTTATGGATCCAGGAACAGAAATGAGATGGTAATGGTTTAGTGGGATTTTACCCCAAATAACAGATGTCTTATTTACAACTATGTGTAGATTTCCCAGAATCTTTCCTGCCTCTCTCTTTGTTCCTAGACTGGTATAAAAAATTAACCCGAAACTAAAGATTTAACCAACTTGAAATTGTAGACTCCCAGTTATCTTCTCTGTCAAGGTCTGGTGTTTTGATTTGAGACTTGTCGCCTTAAAGTTACTTCTGTCACTTACTGTGTGCCTTTAAGCAAGTCACTTTTTCCTAGGGATTAATTCCTGCATTTATAAAAGGAACTAGTAGCAGAAACTGTCTTAGGGGTGTGAGAATCAAATAAGATAATGTATTTAATAAGGCTAGTATATTTTTTTATTAATTCATCTGATACTTATTGGACACCTACTACCTGTCAAACTGTGCTCATAACGAGGGCTTATGTAAATGTTAGTTGGTATTGGTAATAATATTCCCTTTCTAAACTCAAAAGTTATTTATTTGAACAATACCATTTTCAAGCCAGAGGCAATGTTCCTCATTATCTATGCCAATACTCTCATTTTACAGTTGAGGAAGCACAGGGTGGTTAATTGGTTTCTCAGGGTCATACCGTACATAATTGGCAGATGAGTATAACCAGTAAAATATGGTCCTTATAGACATGCAAACAAGGTCAGGATCCCCAGCTTGGCCCCTTAATTGTTCTGTGAACTGGGCTGCTGACTTCACTTCTTGACCCTCAGTATTCTAATTTGCAATTTGGAGACAATTATGGTCCTCATGGAATTATTATCAAGATTAAATTTGATAATTTAGTATAATGCTCAGTAAACATTAACTATTACTCTGCTGTTCCTTCATTTTCTTGAAATTAGGGATGTTACAGTTATTTATTTATAAGCATTTGCGGCCGAAGAATTCTCCAGATAGGTGCCCAGATTTGTTTTGTTCTCCATACCCAATGCATGAGAAAGCTCCATTCAGTGTCAAGCTATTTGATAGCATTTTGTAGAAAAGAGTTATTTACAGGCAATCTCTTTTCTCCTCAGCCCTGTCTGCACTTCCAAATATTTTCAGCCAAGTCTTTGGACTATGATTATGTCTGTAGTTGAACTAGTTAAGCATTACTGGAACATGAAAAATGAAGATTAGAATTTTTCTCACAATCAGATTTTGTTAATTGTATGAATTCACGTGTTCTGTGTTACAAGAAACAGAGAAGGGCTTTCTAGATGTCATGCCAGCCCCACCCAAGTATGCTGCAATCTGTGTTTCTCTGTGTTTCCTTCCCGTGGGCTTTTCTGGGTTCTCCGTCAGTCTCTTCATTTCTCTTTCTCTCCTGCAATTTCTTCAGTTTCTCCTTTATCCTTTTATGAACAACTGGCTGGTTCCTTCCATATATTTTTCTACAAACTCCAAAGGAGGAAATCTTTTTGGACCAGCTAATTACCACTGTTTTCATGGGAGAGTTTTTTGTTGTTGTTTTGTTGTGTTTCCCACAAGTCCTCTTCCTAGGTCTCTAAACAACATTGTCTTTTGGTTGACCTTGAATGGGTTAAAGCCCATTGGTTCAACTAGGGCCTGCCCATTGTTCAGGGAGAAGCCTGTGTTCTTCTTTAATAAGCAGGAGCCTTTGGGTGAAGCAGCTTCCCACCCTTGGGACAATGAGCTCTGATGGGCATGAATTACATACTTGAAAAATTAAAACAAAACAAAACTTTTTTGAACTAGCCAATTGATAATGAGCTAATTTCTAATCACTAATAATGGTAGAATAAAATCTAAAAAATAGTTATTAAAGCACCTCCTATGTATGAGTTCAGGGCTACAAGGAAGTTGTAGAGAAATATAAATCCTGGGCACAATGCATTTGTTTCTCTTACTTAATTCAACTTCAGTTAAATATGTAGTTTCTCCTTGGCTTGAGTAGAAAACAACTCTCAACTCACTGGATGTCTCGTAGAATCAAAGGACTTTGGGAGCTTTGGCAGCACAAAGACCTCAGCAGGGCTTTGGAGCTTTAGCTTTGTGTCAGAAGGACTTTTGCTGCTGACTTCCTTCCAGCCTTGACTCACCAGCTATCAGAGAGGCGATGCCCTGATTACTCCCACTGAATTTCTCACCCTGACACATGTGAGTGCTAATGTGGGACCATGCATGTGTGTGAGAACATGTGAAAATCTGTAGATGTGAGTGCCTTTGGAAAGAATGTCTTTCTTTGTTTCCCATGACCTGGCTTAAATGAAAAGGAGAAAGGGTTTGGGGAAACATTCATGATATATTTCTGCAGCTGTTGGATATCTTCTTCCAATGAGGAACCTGTTTCCTTGGCAACCATGTTGTAAGTCACTCCTTATGGTCTTGCCCAATCTTGATAGAATAGAACTTAGCACTAAGAAGGGTAATAGGCTTCTTTGAAGAATTTCAACCATCTTTTTTTATTGTGGTAAAATTCATATAACATAAAATTAACCATTTTAACCATTTAAAAGTATACAATTCAGTGACATTTAGTATATTCACTATATTACACAACCGTCATTACTATACCCTTTTTTTAATGGTTGAAGAAACCATACTTTATTTACCTATCTTTTTTGTTTATTTATATGTTTTATTTTTATGTATTATTATGTATAATTATGTATTGTGGAATATTTTTTCAAACAGACTAATACCTCTTAAATGTTTATATAGAATATAGGTGAAGGAATTTTATAGACAATTTTTTACTGTAAAGGTTTGTACTTATGATCTACCAAGCTGAGAGAGAGAGAGAGAGAAGAGAGTTTTTTTTTTTTTTTTATTCATGAGAGACAGAGAGAGAGAGGTAGAGGGAGAAGCAGGATCCCAAGGAGCAGGGAGCCCGATGTGGGACTCGATCCCAGGACCCTGGGATCATGACCTGAGCCAAAGGCAGACGCTTAACCATCTGAGCCACCCAGGCGCCAGAAGAGAGTGTTGAATGTGGCCTTGTTTTTTGACTTGTGACTTTTTTAATTTTAGTTTTGTTAATAAAACCATACTCTCAAAGAAATTGCATGAAGTAACTTCTTATCTTTTGATCTAATATGCCTCACTTATGTGTTGAACACCACCCTCCGTTTTAATGAACTGTCATACCATGTTTAATCTTCTTGTGCAAAAAGCACCCACATAGAAGTTAGGAAACTCTATCACTTACTGATTGGACAACTTTGAGTATGACAGTTTCCTTCTCTGAGTCTCAATTTCCTCCTTTATAAAATGAATGAGATTTAGCCACTCAACCAAGATCCAGCTGTGTCCCTGGCTCTATGTCATACATTAGGGATGCTGAGAAAATAGCAATATCTATGCTGTCTTTCTTGAAGGGTTGTGGAGAAAACTGCGATATAGTGAAGGAATTTCTTCATAATATACCATTGTGCTGACACAAAGTATACTACTGATCATTATTATTATTATTCCCTCTGTAAGTTCAAGGTGAAAAAGAAAAAAAAAAAAAAGACAACAAAAACTTCGCCCCAAGGCAATAGAGATGATACTCTTCACCTAGAATCCTTGTATAAGGATAAACAGAATTCCTAGATGACCTTCACATTCACTAGGACAGCTATCATCAAAAACACAGATAACTGGAGCACCTGGGTGGCTCAGTCAGTTAGGCATCCAACTCTTGATTTCGGCTCAGGTCATGATCTCAGGGTGGTGAGATCAAGCCCCACTTCAGGCTCCGGGTTGAGTGTGGAACCTATTTAAGATTCTATCTCTTCTCTCCTCTGCCCCTCGCTCCTGCTCATGTGCTCTCTCTAAAAAAACAAACAAATGAACAAACAACAACAACAAAAAACCCAAGACAGATAATAGCAAGTGTTGGTGAAGATGTGAACATACTAGAACCCTTGGGTTGGCAATTCTTCCATGTGTTAAGTGTAGAGTTACCATTAGACCCAGCAATTTTACTCCTTAATTTATACACTCAAGAGAATTGAAGACATATGCTCACATAAGCACTTTTTCAAGAATGTTCATAGCAGCATTATTCATAATAGACAAAAATGGGATATAATCCAAATGTCCATCTGATGCTGGATGGATAAATAAAATAGGCTATATCCATTCGATGGAATGTTATTCAATAATGAAAAGAAATGAAGTACTGATACATGCTATAACATGGATGAACTTTGAAAACATTATGCTCAAGGAAAGGGACCAGACACAGAAAGCCATAAACTGTATTATTTCCTGTATATGTAATATCCAGGATATGCAAATTTGTAGAGACAGAAAGCAGGTTGATGGTAGCTATGGGTTGAAGGGAGGGAGAAATGGGGAGTGACTGCCAGTGAGTACAGGGATTTTTTGAGGGGGGATGGAAATTTCCTGGAGTTAGATATGCTGATGGTTTCACAACTTTGTGAACATATGAAAAACCATGGAATTGTTTAAAAGGGAGCTTTTATGGTATGTAAGTTATGTCTTAATTAAAAAAATTCTAAAAAACAAAGAAAGGATAGAGATTCCTCACAGTGGTTTTACCCTTCCTCCATCTTTGCAGGAGCTTTGAAAGGAGGGCACTAGCCTTAGAGAAATGTTTTGAAATTAACACTGTATCAATCAGAATTCAATCAGAGCAGCAGAAACCTTAGATGATATGAGGAGATTCCACTTTCACAATTGTGGAGAGTTGGTTACATGGGAAGCTGTCGCTTTGATATCTTATATTGGAGTCTGAGTCGGCCAATCAGGGAGTCAGGAAGGAGAGATAGATGCGACATGGGGGAAGCAAGGATAAACTGGAACCTGCAGGATAGGCCAGTGTCCATGAGAACAGATGGATCCACGTCGGTTTCTCGCTGCTTTCAACTCCAGGTGAGATGTCTCATGCAGCCAGTGCTGCAGGGATGGGGATTCTAGGTAGCATAATTCTGGTTTAGTTAACTTGATGCACAAACAAATATACCACAGTATTAACTGGATTAAAGAAGACAGATGGAAAAATTGTTAGGGAGAGGACCACATCCCCAGTCAGAGTGAAGTCATTTTATCCAACACACGGTATATGCTTAGTAAGTATTCGCTTTTTGGATATGCATGTTGCATGTAGCCATCAATCGGAAGGGACATTGGACAACAAAAAAGTTTAGAAAATGAATCATAGAGGGAACCTTGGCAGGACCCAACCTGCTTACCTGACAGATAACCACTCTGACTACACCTGGCTCTGCAAAGCATGCAGCTAACCCCCCCTTACTAACGGACTCCAGCTTTCTCTTTATTTCACTCCATTTGTCTCCAAAAGCCCATGGAGGCATTTGGTTCATTCACTGCTATGTCCCTACTGATTTTTTATCGTTGTTGTTTGTTTTAGATTTTATTTATTTATTTATCTGACAGAGAGGGTAAGTAAGTACAGGCAGGGGGAGCAGCAGAGCGAGAGGGAGAAGCAGACTCTCCACCAAGCAGGGAGCCCGATGCGGGGCTCAATCCCAGGACCCCGGGATCACAACCCGAGCTGAAGGCAGATGCCTAACCAGCTGAGCCACCCAGGTGCCCCATCCCTACTGTTCAGTATGATATCTGGTACATAGTGCATGCTCAGTAAATATTTATTGAATTAATAAGTGATAAACACTGTGTAAGGGTTATTGCACTTAACAGCAACAATTTTATGGAGTAATTTTTGATTGATTGAGGATCTAAGAGTTTGCTGAACTTGCACAAAGACAGAGGTTTTGAAGCTTTTTTCACATAATTCTAAAGAAGACCTTGATTGGGATATACTTTACAAATCTTTGGTCCACTTTGCAATTATTTTTCTTATTGGCTTATACATCAGTTTCTTGTGAGCTTTGCTTCTGTAACTCAGCATCAGCAAGTACAGATAAATCTAGGAACTAGGCAGCATCATTTCTGAGCTTCTTTGGGCTTCCAGTCTGAACTCAGACTGTGGCAAATTCACCAGATTAATCACCTTGTGGGCATGTCTGTCTGTCTTGTCAGGTGGCCCCTCTCTGTTTTTAAACTTCAGAAGATGCAGTTGATCTTGTACCATAGTAGGTATTCAGTAAATACCTTGTGAAATGAAGGAAGGAATGGATAGATAATGTATTTTCCAAATGTGTTGTGATAGAACATATGTCCTACTGCTGATAAATCATTAGTGGCTTCTTCATTCATGAAGGACACAGGAAGCATGATTTCATTTTTTAAATCATTGATTAGCTTGAGGCTAATCATCTGGTGACTATTAGGTTCTGAGAAGGTGAGTGATAATCTTTCTGCAATTGTGTGCAATTCTCCTCCAGATGCTCCAAACAGGGCCCCTGCTGAACTCTTTTAAGGAACAAAGTGTATCTTCTTCTCTCGTCTCTAAAAGGAAGTCTAGTTTCAGCCTGTGAATCATTAAGTGCCCTTTATACCATAGCTGTCTTATTCCAATAAACCTTAAAAACAGTTGGTTTGCTTAGTAAATATTCAGAAGATAGAAAGTGTGCATTTTCCAAAGGGATCTTCTTTATTACTTGGTGATAAGTGGGGTCCTGATGGAACAGTGCTGTAAATATCTCTATAAATAACCACCGTTTTCTCCTTTATTCACCACTATTGCATAATGCCTTTATGCGGAGAAAATGCTTATCTTATTGAAGAAGAGCTTTATCTGGTAGTTAAGAATCTGTCTGCAGATCACCAGAATACCACTTTGAGGATGGCATGCTTTTGAAAAATAAGATTATAAGAACTAAACCTGGGATCATAGAGTCTTTTCGACTGGGATGAATGAATAATAGCAAATGCTTTCAAGGGCATCAAAAAGCACCTCTCTTTTCAGAGACATCGCACACTCTTCAGCTTCCAAGAATCGCTATGCACTTCCTTCAGGTTTCCCCAGATCCTTAACAAAGTGAGAGGCACTTGAACTTTGTCTTAAATCTTTTGTATTAGACCTTAGGCAAAAATATTAAAATTCTTACCAGCATTGAGTGCATTGAGTTTCTTCAACAGCTCAGCAGATGAAGGCAACATTTTTCCAAATTTTAGGATTTCTTTTTCCAGGGAATTTTAGGTAAAAATCTTACCATTTATTGTTTGTTTCTAGAGAATGAGTATTGTTGGGATTAAATCGCAATATGAAGCTTCAGTAGCCTAGGCACAAAAGGTAATCAATAGCCGTATTTAGAGCAGGTTGATGATGTCACGTGTACTCATTTTTTTTTTTTTCAGATGGAATATATTTAATATCTCTTTGTACCATTTTATAGTTTGGGGTTCTTCCCGGTATGCCATTAAGAATAAAAAGTTTCCTCCACTCAGGAGGGAAGTTTAAAAATCAGTGATTAAGAGAAAATGCAAGAGACATAAATTGTCCTTTCTCCTTTTTCAGTACTAGGGTTGCAGGATTCTAGTGACAGATTTCAGGAAAAGAAGCAGTGTAAGAAATCCAGCAGTGAGAAGTTAGATGACAGACAAGTGGAATTAGGGAAGAAAGCCAGTCTTGGGCTCTGGTCCCAAGAAGGTTATTAGATGCCCCAGCGCAGGGACTTTTAGCCAAGACAGTAGCTTAGTGGTTACATATCATGTCAATCCTGATAGTAAAAAATATCCACAAAGGACCATGAAGAAGCACAACACTAGGATGACAAATTTATGTGAATCTGTGCAAAAGAACTCATGAAAAGACTGGCTATTACTTATTGCATGTGAATTTCCAGATCTTTTCTGACAGCTTCATTCAGATTTTATTTTTTTAATCTATAGAAAATAATCTTACTTATATGAGTATATCACATATATTCCCCCAGAGGAATTCTTTACCAGGGCCTACCTAATATTACCAAATCATAAGCAAAGAAAAATGGAATGATATCGAAACATCTTCTTGACTTCCATAGCCTCTGGGTACAAGTAAGTTCACAATGGCATTTGTATTTCAGACATGCTGATTCCTGTTCATTCCTGTTATTGGCCAGCATCCTGTCCACTGGAAAGTCTTTTCTGGAGAGTTCTGAAAGTGTTCCAGTGGCTTCTCAGCCAGCTACATTCATGATGTGGTAGCGCCATGTTCTTCTTTTCTTGCACCTCCTCTGGTGCTGGTGTCCTCTACTGGTGAATTCATCTGTTGGTGCCTCTCTCCTCCACCGCTGCTAACATCCACCATGAGAACACTAAATGTTACAAAGTGGTCCTGAAACTCTGGAAGTATCTTGTCAAGGGATTAGATCAGAGCTATGTGGCATGAAAAAAAAAAAGAAAGAGAGAGAATGGCCCTCTCCTCCAAGCAGCATCACTTCTGTCCCCTGGGCTATACCTGCTTTGTTGTGCCCTGTGTCTCCCAGGGTCTCCTGTGAGAACAGCCTCCTCTGCTACTGCCCACAGCTTTCTCTCTAATTTGGGGAGTTGGACAGGCTTCACCACACTGCCCACTCAATCTCTGGCCCAAGGATTTTGTGCATAAGAACTTCCTCTTTCTGAGTGCCTTTCCTGCCAATGGATTAGAGGTACATAGAAAGTGTGGACAGGGACTTCACTTACTCGTTCTCAGCTTTGATGGAACTGACACCGCCCTTGTCTCTGGAATCTCACAGTTAATATGTGATAGGAGGGCTCTTGAGGTCACCAGAGGAGAGTGCTGGGGAGACGCCATACCCTGGGGAACCCCAGGTGCGCTCCCGCCCCTCATCTCCTCAGAGTGAGTTGTGGAGGGATGCAGGAAACCGGGGGACGGGGGAGGGGGGGGAGCAGGTGCTCCAGGGGGTTTATGGCTCTGCTTCGTTAGCTTCAGGTCACCATCAAAGCATTTCTCGTGCTGGCAGTAACACTGAGAAATCACACACCGACATGGCAAGCGCCTTCTACATTTTTCTTGTAACGATTTGTGCTTCTTCTTGGGGCACGAACACCTGGGGTTCTGTCCAAATGGTGTTCGGAACAAGTTTCTCCAAACAGTGCCAGGATGGAGCAGCACAGCCTGCTCGGTGCACAGTAACCACATAGGGAGTCATTTTGTTCCAAGTCATGTGGCCTTTGTGGCTGCATTGTGAACACAACTTGGAAGCCAGGTTGTTGTATCGATTGTATTTTTCCCTTATTATGTGGTCTTTATTTGTTCACACTAATTTTCTTTGGAAGCCGGTGCGATAGCCAATTCATCTTCGTCTTGATTGGCATGCTTTCCTTCCTCCCTCCTTGCCTCTCCCCACTCACTGTCTTTCTTTCCAATGATGTCCTTCTCTCCTAGTTTCTTTCCATCCCGTTTCTTTTCCTAACATCTTTATTGCAAACATCCTCAATTCCTTAAATATTTCTTCCCAAATTCCTTGCTTTCCTGATTTTATTCCTTCTACCCTCCCTTTGTTCTTGACACTTGATTTTAGAAAAATAATTTCTAAGAATTTTCCTTTTAAGGACCCTTTCATATCTGAGTCTATATGCTAAGTCATGGATTTTTTTCATATTATTGTATTGTGAGGTTTTCTACAGTGGTGATATGGTAAATGTCTTTCCAAACTTCTCTTTTTAGCAAGATTCCTGACAGTCTTTCCTACTCCTGAGGTCTTCAACTTTGGGTTCATCCTATCAAAGAGACTTAGGAAAGAGGGCTGCCTTTTGAATAGGGGAAAGGATGAGGAGTGGGGGTGGGGTGGGTATAGACTAGACAAAGTCATGTGAGAGAATTGGTAGAAGGAACTGGGAATGATCACCCAGGTGAAGAAAGAAGTTGGGGTGAGCCCCTCCTATGAGTGACTTAAGAGATTTCATTTGGAAGAGGACTCTACTTAATCTGTGGGACTCCAGAGAGTGGAATATGGAACAGAAGAGTAAAAGAAAAGACAGCTTTAGGTCAGCATAAGGCCAACTGTGTAATAAGAAGGGTTGAATCAGAAAGAAATGGACTGTCTAATGGACTGTTGACTTCTCCATCAGTAGCAACATGTATCTGGATAATGCAGCTAGATAGTAGTGCAGCTGGATGGTATAGGGGGTTGAAATGCTATAGGGATAATGGTTTAACTTACTTCTGAGACCCCTTACAGTCCAGGATGCTATCATTCCAAGGCACTGCCTCCTTCGCTGAACATCTCGGGAATTCCATTAACATTGACTTCTTTCCATTCTGACCATGCTTAGCACGAGTTATCTGCACATTACATCTTTGCTCCTGAGCACATTCAATGAAAATGTTGAATACCTATTATCCCCTCTTGTTATTTAACTGTTTTATATGCCTACTTTTTGTTTCTTCAATTATTATAAGCACCTTGAGAATCAGGAAATTCTCATTCTTGTTTTTTTTTTACATTTATTTTATTTTATTATGTTATGTTAATCACCATACATTACATCATTAGTTTTTGATGTAGTGTTCCATGATTTATTGTTTGCATATAACACCCAGTGCTCCATGCAGAACGTGCCCTCCTTAATACCCATCACCAGGCTAACCCATCCCTCCACTCCCTGGCCTCTAGAAACCTCAGTTTGTTACTCTTTTCTTTAGGCAGAACTTAGACTTGTTACCTTGAGTTATATTTGAAGTAGGATTTCTCTTGTTTTTTTTTTTTTAAATAAGTCAAAGACCATAATACTATGGAAATGTGGTTGAATTTAGCAGGCATGCCCTGATGAGTAGAAGCCTCTTGCACAGTCTGTGCTCACAGTGCAAAATTCAGAAACAGAGATATTAAGACTGTTGAAACAGTTTCCTTGATACTAACCTTTTTGAGCACAGGAATATAGGCTTGAGATTTCAAAACCAGAATGGGCTCTAAGAAACTGCTGGTGAGCTTTTATTGAGCATGAAACTCATACAATTTTACAGGTAAAATGTTGGCTCTTTGGTGTCATTTATCCAGTGCCTTCATTTTATTAATGGGGAAATCAAGGTATAGGGACATAAGCAACTCCCCCAAAGTGTCAATCTTAGTGAATGGAGGAAAACTCTGAACTTGGATCTTCTCATTACTTTCCCATTGTTATACCTTATCTTACAGTTGCGGTTTTCATGGTGTACTGGGAGCCCTTCACAGGTTTGCCATCAAATTTTAATGAAGTTGTAAATGTATGTCTGTAATAAAAGGGGATGTATACTGTCATCACAATGGGTATTTGGTTGTCTTTCAGCATGACCAAGGTCTTACATCCAGTTAACAAATAATTCATTTTCATTTCTGTGTGCCACATACTAGGTCAGGTGCTGAGAGCCTGTGTTCCAGATGACATTAAGGTATGCCTCTTGGCTCTTTTGCGATTGTTTCCAGTGCTAGATGCATCATAAAATCTATTTAGATCAGTATTCCAAGTGACAGCCCAGCCACAGTGATATCCATTTCGTTGATCACAGACAATAAAGAGAAATGATAATGAAAATATAATGACCAAAATCTACCCTGCTGGTTGACTTTATGTATGACAGTGAAACAGATTTTTTCAAACATCTCCAAACTCACTTCATGTGTGTATGTATATACACACACACACACATATATATTCCACAACAGTTGTATATACATATATGTATATGTATGAATGTATACATATATATGTATATATATATAGTTGTGTATTATGTATATAATTATATATACATATACAGTGGTTGTATATTAGGTTTTTACAAGTATGCTTCAACAGATTCTAGTATATTAATTCATTTTATTGCAGAGAAGTGTTTCTACAGACTTCACATAATTTGTTCCCTACAAAAGATGGAGGGGATTTCCATGCCTATGCTACCACCTGGCAGTAAACAGAATTAACAATTCACTTGCCTTGCCAGCTTTGAAATCAGGCAATTCTTGGCAAATTTTTAATTTGGAAAAATTTGCATTATTTCACATTTTGAACCCTGGGTATTTATTATGACATTCTTTCAAATTTGCATAATTCAGAGTTGCATAAAATTAGACCACAGTGTTTTCCCAGGAGGGTGAAAAACAAAAAAATGTTGGGAACTTTGAGCAGCTGGTGTAAACATTCAGAAGTAGAAGATATAATCCTTGTTCTCCAATAGCTTCAACTCTGTTAGGAAAACCAAACAGATACATATAAAGCATATGAAAACAATCCAAAGCAACGTTTCTCCGTCTTTATGCCATTATCACCCCTTGTAAAGAGGCTTTTCAGACATTTTTTTCCTAATTGCCCTTCTACCAAAATGTGTATCACAGATCTACAGTACATCTGGTCATGTACTGTGTGCCTATATCTGCTTCACCCACAAATTAGAGTAAGATTTTTCATTCCCCACGAACCAATTTTCATCCTCACAGGAGCATTATTCCCCCATTGAGAATGTATGATTTAACATAATCCATGCTTAAATATATGATAATAAAATAAAAGACAGATTAATTATATACAAGATCCTGAAGGATCAGAGCAAAGACACAAGGCCTGAAAGAAAAAAATCATAAATCAATGCCTATGGAATGCAAGATGAAATCTGTGAGGTCAAAGTTAATCAATATTTAATTAAATATCTATAAAACATTGTATCAATTTCATTTCAATTTTGAGCTTTTGAAAATTGGGTTACATTTGAAAACAATTTGTAGGTTAGGTTTTTTTCACTTCTTAATAATCCCTGAGCCCGAATCAGATTCTCAAGCCTATCAGATGAGGTACTCATAACCGAAGAAGTTCAGAAGCTGAATTATTTAAACATTTCAAAAACTTTATAGCAAAAAAAATATATTTAAAGCGATATATGGGTTCATTTAATATGTGTGAGATAATGTTGGGTGGTGCTTCTAAAAATAGGCTCAGGAAGGTTATTTGATAAAGGTGAAATTGGAATCACATCTTGACTGCCCATGTGCCAGAAATGGTACAAAGATGACGGGGGTGGGGGTGGGGGGTGGGAGGTGGTTAGAAAGCAAAAAGGTGGCAGCTCTGTTTTGTGCTTAAGTGATTGTTATCTTTATATATATGTAAGAGAAAAACACTTGACAGAATTTATTATCTTCAGTTAAGCAGCTCTTTTTTTACAAACCTCCAAAGGCCATATGTTCATTGCACAAACTGAGTTTTTAGCAAGTGTGAAACATACGAGGATGTACACACAGACCTACCATGTCAGCAAAGAAAATAAGTTAAGTCTTGTTGATGTTTCCCAACAGAATCCTGTTACTTCCCAAAAGCCCTGTTAAAGGATGTTTTTCGTTAAGGAGAGTTTTGTGGATAAGTGAAAATCTTATGATTTATAAGAAGATAAAACAAAAGTTGGATGTAATATAATTTCTTTCAGAAATAACTCTTGGCTTTATTCTACTTATATTTTAGTGGATTCGTTTAGTGTTTGTTTTAAAGTTCCTAAAAATTATAAGTTATGATTTTTAGTGCAATTTGACATGAGGTCTCTCATCTTGAGCTTTTACCAGAGATTGCCCCAGTGTCCTGGTCATCATGGCCTGCGATAATCCTGTTTTTGACAGGTGGGGTGTGGGAATTGTCCCAAATTGAACTTGGCTTAAGTAGGAACATTGGGTCTGTATTGATCTTCATTTTTCCAACCCATTTCTGGTTTTTTTGGAAGTTGCTTCTGGGAGGACTATAATTTTATGGCTAAGGTACAAAGGATGCATTGTGTTTGAGAAAAGTTTGCTGTGATTATTATTGAAGTTTACTATCATAGAATTTCAGGTAAATGGAGTTGAACTAAATTAGAGTGATGGTAACAATAACAGCTTGCAGTTTGGGTCATTCTGACTTTTCTGAAATTGTTTTCAGTGTTGTTATCTGATATGCATCTTGCAAATGTTCCCAGGAGCGGAAAAGGCAAGGGGTAATATGTGAATTCTAGATCCAATAAAAAGTAAGTATGGCAGTGAAGTAACTTGCCTAAAATTATTTAGCTGGCTTGTTGCTTGAATTCCTTCTATTTGCTTTTGCTTAAACTATGACTTTCTTGCTCTCCTATATTTCTCTTTGTCCTTTAAGAGGACATTTATATTGAGTATTTCCAAGGGTGATAAAATCAAAGTAAAATCAATCATTATACCTAAAAGGTGCCTTGCATTTGAATTTGACATTTGGCCCTCACTTTCTCTTCCGACCCCTAGACATGCACCCCTCTTAAATTTCCAGTGATCTTTTGTTGCCCTTTTCACCTCTAACTCCATTTGATCAGGGCCAAGTAGAGAGTTTTTTTACATACTACTACCTTGGAGTGATAAACTTGACTCCCTACAGGCAAATGGTGGAACATTCGTGAGCATCTGCATAGGTTGCCCCTGTGTTAAATGAGGTTGACTGTAATATATACCGACCTCCTAGGACTGCAGTGAGGAGTGAAAAGAAAGTTGTTGCATGTGAAACATCTAACATGGGGTCTGGCCCATAGTAAGTAAGCAATTTAATGCTAGCCATTCTTATTAGACATTATTGGAACTTAGAATAGCATGACCAAGCAAAATTGAGAATTAAATAATGAGTTTTTGGTGGAATTATCACCTGTGGCCTAGTCTTTTGGAAAGTAAACTTTCCTAGATAGCAAACAGAATGTCCCCAGGAACTTGGCTCCCAGAATACCGACGTGCCAGGCTCAACAAAGACGACTCATCCTGCTCTTGTAACAGAGAGCCTACACGGTGGAAAGATGGCCAAGAGTGTGCATCTCTATAGATGTTGGCTGTGAGGTGCATCTGTTTCCAAAGAAGGAACCCTTTTTTCTAAAGGGTTAGGACTGTTCTAATGTGACCACTGATAAGACTTTTTCAAAGAGCCCTTGGCCTTATTTTAGTGGATCTGGTCACAGAGGAGAATTGCCTTGAAGTAGGAATTAAGGGTTTCATTTACTTTGTTAAGAATAGCATATGCTTGTGTTATATGTTTTGGTTCCATTTCTCTTGATCTCTAACTCATACTATGCTTTTTTGATCTCTAACACCTTGGGGCATTTGCTAAATGGCCAAATACTACAAATGGTCTGATTTTTTATTCAGGTAATTTTCTTTCATATTCTACTCGCCTCAAAAGAATGGAAAATGTATCAGCCCATCAGATAAAATTCTGACATGAATGTTCCTCTCCTTTAAATAAGAGAAAAAGAAAATAGTAATAATGAGATCCTGAAAACTAACCAATAAATGAAGATCACCAGAATAAAGTTTAAAAGTGGGTAAAGTGATATAATACATCCAGGACATTGTGGCACCACATACTTCTAGAACACCAAACTTGGCTTCATACCTCATCATAGATTTTTTCTTCTCTGATTTAAGCAAGGTGGTAGGAGAGAGGTTAATTATTGGATAGATCCAATTAATGTCTGCCAGTAGTCATTGGATTGCCATTTCTGATTCAGTTTCTCTCTCAGACTATTCTATGCATCCCTGGTAAGTCAACAGTTGCCTACATTTCCATGTTTTGACTTCTCCCTCCTCCTCCGTAGGTCAACTTGGTAAATAAGTATGTATGTTTGCTCATTATCTCTTTCCTACTTAAAGCACATACTTCAAGAGGTGAGGAAGAACATGGCTGAAAATGTTCCTGTAGAAAGCTTTCAGCTCGCTGATACGCATTGTTTTCACAGAGTAGTTTCCTGGTTTCTGTTTTAAAGATTATTTTTGGCTAACTCTAATAAAACAGTAGCCACTTTCAATTCATTTTCCAGTTTGCAGAAAACACTAGATTGACAGACATTGAGAGAGTTAAAAATAACATAGGACAGAAAGGAATAGAATTTTAGAGCTAGAAATGAACATGAGCACCATCAAGTTCAGTCCTTTCTTCCTATAGACAGAGAAGTGCAGGTTCACAGGAGTTAAGTGCCTCCCCCAAGGTCACACCCCTAGTGTGTGATTGAGTTGGGACAGGAACACCTCTTTTTCCACTAGTTGACTCTGTTTTTCCACTTTTGAAAAGAATTAGAATGCAACAGGCAGGACCACTGGTATAAAATTTCCATTCCAGGGAAAGATTGGCTTATTTAGCCGTTCTAGTTCTATCCTCCACCTACTTAATCCTCCTTAATTCTTATCATCAATTAGTATTTATTGATCCCTCTCTGTTGAGTAAACTATTTCACTGCACAAACTGATATTATTAGCCCTCTTGGAGATTACAAACTAAAAGGGACAAAATGAGAAAATGTAGCTATAATTTAAAACCTTGTTCTTCAGAAGTTTACCAACATTCCTCTTATCTTCTAACATAGAGCATTTATCATGACATTCAATTCAACATCAGGGACGAGACTCCTGGAAGAATGAAAAACTGGTTTCTTGTCCTTTCCCTTTCTTCTTTTCATTATTGTTTCCTTTCCTTTCCCTTTCATTCATTAGTTCTTATGAAGGACTGATTGACGGGTTTATTGATTTCATCAACAAATATATGATGAGTGTCAACTATATGTTAATCTTAGGCTAAACACTGGGAAACAGAAAAACAGGAAATATAGAGTTCCCATCTTCAGGGGCTTACTACCTACCATAGGAGAGGAGGGACGGTTGGCAGGGTGACCAATTAGGACCTTATGGCAATAGCAGAGTTTTCTGTGTTTTTTACAGTGTTGACATACACAATAATAATATTGGATGAGAAATTGCAGGGCCCTGGTGGTAATTTGGAATCCTGGATGAGGTTATTTCTTTTTTTAAAAAAATATTTATTTTAGAAAGAGAAAGAGCAGGGAAGGTGGGAGGGAGAGAATCCTCAAGCAGACTCCCTGCTGGGCACAGAGCGTGACACAGGACTTGATCCCAGGACCCTGAGACCGTGACCTGAGCCAAAATCAAGAGTCGGCCACTTAACTGACTGAGCCACCCAAGTGCCCCTGGATAAGGTAGTTCTTGGAGAGAGGCAAATGAGTGGTCTGTCCTGGTTGTCTTGGCTCTGTACGGCCAGCCCAGGGATGACATAATCAGCTGGTTGGACTGCACTGCGGCAGTGAGAGAGAGGAGATGTTTTCCTGAACCGGGGAAATTATAGTAGAAGTGGAGAAAAGATTAACCTGGAAGATATTTGGGAAGAAAAATTGACATGACTTGGTGAATGACTGATAATGTGGGGGGAAAGTTTGTGGATGACGGTGCCATTAACTGAGATGGCAGATATTGGAGGAGGTGCGAAGTGAGGAGGAAGAAGCCATGACCACCCTTGAACCAGGCCCTTGGGTGAAGTGCAGCCACTATGCAGTCAACTCCACTGGAACCAGAACGTGCGTAGAGTAGGGTGTGACCCGAGCTTGAGTGGGTCTGGATTGGTTTAAACTCTCCTTAAGTCTGACAAGTTAAGGAAAATCCAGCTCTTCTGGGATTTCTGCCTTTGCCTCTGAGTCCTGATGCAACTATTTATTATATGGTTGATAATTAAAGAATAAAGTTTTGAATAAGTGAAAAAAAACAAGGTTTATAGTTTATAGGGGAGTGTGATGAGTTTTCTTTTGATGTGGACTGTGGTTCCCTGAGATGGAAAGTTGAATGCCGAAGATGTACTAGGGAGTTCTCATAGGAGATAACCCTACAGGGAAGCAATGAATGGAGGAACGAGCAAAGAGACAAGATGAGAAATGCAGTTGCAACTGAAATGTCAGCCAGTTCTACCCAGAGCTCTGAATGGCACTTCATAGTCCTGCACATTGCAGCAAGAGGGCCCGGCCTTTTTATCCCCACTAACCGGTCATTTACTATGGGCTTCCTGCTGGGAAAGAATGTGACCTTGATGATGCAGGGTCCAGTGAGGGCCACAGCTGTGAGCAGTTAACAGCTAATAGGTAGGGGAGAGTGGGATCATGGGCAGCTGTGAAGAAGGGATCTAGGTAGAGCCCTGGAGTATCCTCCACTCTGCTAAGCTATCCAGGAGGCAGTTTACACATGGGTCTGGAGGTCAGAAGAGAAGCCTGGATTGGAGAAGTAAACTTGTCATTCATTACAGTGTAGAAGATACTTGCAGTCATGGATAACAGTGAAGAAAGAAGGACTAGAACAAACCTTGGGCAGTACCAAAACTCAGTGGGTGACAAAAAGGAGCCCTAGACATGAAGAAAAAGTGTCTACAGAAGTTGCAAACTCAAGGGAGATTGGTTCCAGAGCCAGGAAGAAAGGCTCACCTCCAGGGTCCAGTGTTGCAGGAAGGGCTTGAAAATGTCCGCTGGATTTAGCAATCGAGAGATCCGTTGGGTTTGAGGGAGAGCAGCTTCTGTGGAACTCTGGAGGCACAAGCCAGACTGTGGGAGAGAAGAAAGAGAAGAAGAAAAGAGAAAATGAGAATGTGTGATGCAATGTGTGCAGACAACCCTCTTCAGAAGTTTAGATCTTGAAGGAAGGAGATGGGGGTAAAGTAGAGGGAGTGCACAGGATGGAAGGTTCTGCCTTGTTTTATTTTAAGAAGGGAAAGATTAGTGTGTGTGAGCTTGGTGATAGGGAGTAGCCATAGCAGGGTAGTGGGCTGAGAATCTGAGAAGAGACGGGGTGAGATGAGGAGGCTGAAGAGGGTGGGGGGTCAGAGTTAAAGCACAAGTGGAGTGTGAAGACTCTGAGGATTGTAGCTGCTTAAAACTGGGACGAAAACTGAACTCACGTAGCGAGCAGGGAGTTCTCTTTTGAGAACAACATGATAGACATTGGGTATGTTGGTAGAGGGAGTTTGATTCAAATCTCTATAATCGGAGGCAGAGCTGAAAAATACCCCCCCACACGCAAACCTTTCTGAAGCCATCGGAAAATACTTAGAAAGTGTTTTAAGCTTAAAGAAGCAGTACTAAAGGGCGCCTGGGTGGCTCAGTCGGTTGAGCATCTGCCTTCGGCTCAGGTCATGATCCCGGGGTCCTGGGATAGAGCCCCGCATCGGGCTCCCTGCTGAGCAGGGAGTCTGCTTCTCCTTCTCCTCTCCCCCGCCCCCCCCCCCCACTCATGCTCTCTCTCATTCTCTCGTGCTCTCTCTCAAATAAATAAATAAAATCTTTTTTAAAAATGTAAAAAAACAGAGGCAGTACTAAGAATGCTACCTGTAGTGGAGTCCAAAAGTCATTCCCTAGCTAGAATAATTCAGTTTATTTTAACAAGCAAGCTTTATGCACCGACTGTGTGTGAGGACGAGAGACATATACCTCAGAAAGGGTGGTGGGCTTGTACTTGGGATGCCAGGTTCAGTTCCTAATATATTGAGGACTCTCAGGGAAAATTCTTTTCTTTTGTGAGGCAGTTTTTTCTCCTTGAATCAAAATCATTTCTGGTGTTTAAAAATATTAGCTCTATGAGTTGAGCAAGTCAACCTTTCTGACCCTCTATTTCTTCATCTTCAAAATGTTCTTTGATGATCCATAGACCTCCTTTTTTTTTAATCTTTTTTTTTTTAAGTTGAAGTATTGTTGACACACAATGTTGAATTAGTTTCAGGTGTTCAACAGGAACAGATTCAACTGTACACATTATGCTAGGCTCATGACAAGTGTAGCTCCCATCTGTCACCATGCAATCCTATTACAGTACCATTCATTCTATATCCCTATGCTGGACCTTCCATCCCCATGACTTACTTATTCGGTAACTGGAAGCCTGTACCTCCCACTCTCCTTTTCTAGGCCTTCTTTGAGTTTTCATGCTCTGGATTTACAGGATGAGATCTTTTGGGTATAACTGAGAAGGAAGAGTGTTGGCACATATAAATTGTCCCCAGTTTTTCCCATGGGAATTAATACCCTTAGATGAGGTTTAGAGAAGTTAAGTGACTTGCCAAAGTCCCATAGGTAGACAGTGAGCAACATGGTGGGGCCAGGTAGAGGCCCCACACTTTACTTTTGAGTTGCTCTAGCTGGGTGAGCAGAATCCTGAGCAAATACCCACAGCAACAGGGTAAACATGGACTATCTCCTGGAAGGCATCCATCTATGTGGTGTTCATGATTTTAAAACACTATTTTTGCATTAAAATTAAAAATGGCTTAATAAAGAAAAATATAGACAATTCAGGTAAAAATGAAACTTAAGAAGTTTTGCCATTTACAAAATTACAGTTTTCTGATGGCTTCAGAGAAAGTGTAGACATGCGTGGGTGTTTTTCAGTGCTGCCTTTCAGGTTACAATTCCAGGCTGTGGGGACGCTTATTTCCTCTGTCCTGCTAGCGCAGATATTTCGGTACTAAAGCTTGCAAGTACTTTCAATAAAACTGCAATATTTTCAGCCCCCAAAGAAAAGTAAGTTGTAGAAGAAGAGGGCATGTGAGGTTGACTATTCCATCTGGGAAGTCCAATAAATCACCAGAGGCTCCAGCCCAATCAATGCCTATTGAAAAATTTGGACATCAGACAATGCCCCAAGTGCTCCAGTGGGTAATGAACAAATGTGTGCAATGGTGAATGGATCGATTTCTAGATGAGCCCTATTAACATAGCCATACAGCATGAAACAGTTATTATTTGGCACAGGACAGGGCACAAGCAGATAATGCTCACCACAGTCTATCTCCTTGATATGATAGAACTATAGTCTCCAAAGTGGGGTTCTCACACTGGATGAAAGTCAGCAAGACTATTCAGATGCTGGAGGCAAACATTAAAAGTTTTGTATTTATATATTTTGACTTCATCCTTTTAACTTTTTGTGCATGTTCTGAAATGTATACTATGTCAACATAATGGAATGTGTGGATTTACCAAAAAGTACATGTATTAGGAATATATCTCAAATTTACTTTATGAGTGGCTGCATTATCAAAAAGCTTTAGGGACATATCTCTGGAATAACTTTCTGTGCTTTGACAGTCAATTAGTAGAACCCCATCTTTTGTACAGAACTAATGGTTAAAATCAAAAGTTGTTAGACCCGGAACCATGAGTCTTCATTTATTACTTCAGCAAAGAGAACTAAAATACGGCAAAGATGGACATTGATAATTATCTGTTTTGTGCCCTTTATATAATAGGCTTCTTGTGAACGGACATTTCCATACCAGGCCCTTGGAAAAACCATCACTTGATCGCTATGTTAATGTGACAGGCCCTGCCAACTGAAGAATATTGTTGCATTTTCAATTAGAGTTACAGAGAAGAAAGAAAAGGAGTCAAGGAAATTGGACAAATAGATTTGGCTAATGCAAACAATATTTCTTTACCAGGAGCACTTAGTATTTGTTTTGTGCTTTCTCTTTTAGGGTTTTTTGTTTGTTTGTTTTGTTTTTCTCAGTAGGAGTTACCCATTTTAACTAGTAAAATGATAACTACTTTTTTCATGTAACACCTTATCATTTATAGAACATTTTTATGGTATTTCATCCTGACAAACATACTGCTAGGTAAATAGGCTTAATTTGAAATTCCCACATGGTGAATGTACAGACTGAGTTGTAGAAAAATTAAGAACCTTATTCAAACGTAAACAGAGGTCCTTAGAGCTCCTGACTGGGGTGTTTTCTGATGTATTGTACTGCAGGGAAAGAGCAGTACAAAGTAGATGATTAAGAAAGTGCTCTCTGGTGAGACAAAAAATAAGTACCTCCATTCTCTTCCCTCGCCTGTCCTATCATTTACCTTTGCCTTTTTGTTATTGTCTTCCTTTTGCTATAGAAAGACAACATTATAATCTTAAAAAGTCCAGAAAACTTGGGGCGCCTGGGTGGCTCAGTCGTTAAGCGTCTGCCTTCGGCTCAGGTCATGATCCCAGGTCCTGGGATCGAGCCCCACATCAGGCTCCCTGCTCCATGGGAATCCTGCTTCTCCCTCTCACACACTCCCCTTGCTTGTGTTCCCTCTCTTGCTGTGTCTCTCTCTGTCAAATAAATAAATAAATCTTAAAAAAAAAAAAACAGTCCAGAAAACTTTACAATTTTAATCCAACCAAACATATCTAGCCACAGCAAATGTGGGAGGAAATACTAATCACTAAAGCACAAGGGAAGATAAAACAAGAGAGAGGCTGCCAACAGAGGGGAGCATGGGGGGGAGGGGTCTGCTTCAGTTAAGGAATTTACTGGAAGGATGAAGGAGGCCACTTCCTACCTGCAGCAGCAGAGTTTCATCACAGCTGAAAATAAGCCTCTGCCTGTTTCTTACCTTCCACGCCTGTTAAACAGACGCACCGAGTGCTCAGCCAGAAAGAGAACCATGGAAGGATACCCAAGAAATGGTCTTTGACCTTTAAGAGCTTAGCCTTGAGTTGAGGAGGTAAAATGCAAGAAGTGAAGCTGGGAGAAAACCAACCAAAGCAAAGAATAGCAGAGGGAAGACCAGTAAATTTGAAGTTAATGCATATGGTTTCATTTTATTTATTTATTTATTTATTTATTTATTTATTTATTTGAGACAGAGAGGGAGAGAGAGAGAGCAGGAGTGGTGGGGAGGGGGAGTGGGAGAGGGAGAAGCAGACCACCTACTGAGCAAGGAACCCAATGCGGGACTCGATCCCAGGACCCTGAGATCATGACCTGAGCCGAACCGACTGAGCCACCCCGGCGCCCCAATGTATATGGTTTCAAACAGTCCTAGCTTTGCTGTAGACTGGTTGAGTAGTCAGCTCTAAGTCTTTCTGCTTTCTGGGTCTGAGCATGTCTTTAGGTTCCAGGAACAGCTGGAATTGGCATCTCCAGAATTTCTTTCAGTCTCAAATTTGTATGACTTATTCTTTAATAAACCTCAATCAGTTGTGCACATGACAATATTGAGGAAATGCAAGAGAGTACGTTTGATTTCTAGAGAAGGTTTGCGAAATGCGGGTGTGGCTCATGTGTCCCTTCCTGTGTCCATGGTGATGCCTCCCTACAGGGAAGATTTCCATGGTGGTTACGCTTGCCGGTAGGCTAGAATCAGCAAGGGTTTAATGAACCGCAGGGGGAATTGTGCTGATCCCTGACTGAATTTTTACCAGTCCTTGGCAAAATGAGGACATTCAGAAATTACAAACATTATATTTAAATTTTGATAATATCCTGGGATTATTGCCAACCTACATTGGTATTAAGATCCTCTTGCTTTATAAAATGATGGTGAAAGTAATAACCACACACATACACACACACACACGTAACCATTCTTTACTAGAAAATTAAAAAGACACATCTTCTTTCTCCTCCTCCCCCACCTGTGGATTACTGAGCCCTCTTTTCTTAGGACACTGACAACTTCCTACTGAATTTCCTTTAGTGGCTTTTACTTGACAGAGTCAAGGCCAAGCCTTTATCCTGGGGTATGAGCTTTCTCAAGCTACTGCAACAGAGTAGCACAAACTAGATGGCTTAAAACAGCACAGATTGGGATGTCTGGGTGGCTCAGTCATTAAGCATCTGCCTTCGGCTCAGGTCATGATCCCGGGTGGGATTGAGCCCCGCATTGAGCCCCGCATCGGGCTCCCTGCTCAGCGGGAAGCCTGCTTCTCCCTCACCCACTCCCCCTGCTTGTGTTCCCTCTCTCTCTGTGTCTTTCTCTGTCAAATAAATAAATAAAATCTTAAAAAAAAAACCAAAAACAGCATGGATTTGATTCGTTCACAGTCTGGAGGCCCAAAGTCTGCAAGCTCTCTGCAGGGCCATGCTCCCTCTACAAGCCTCTAGGGCAGGACCCTTCCTTCCCACGTCCTAACGGCTGCTGGTTGCTGGCAACGCTTGGCAAAGCTTGGATCGTGACAGTGTCTCTGCCTGTGCTCTCACATGGCCTTCTCCCTGTGTGTGTGTGTGTGTGTGTGTGTGTCTGCACTGCCATTTTCCCCATGTGTCCACCTTGCCCTCTTATAAGGACACTTGTCATTGGATTATGTCCCCTCCTCCAATCCAGTATGACCTCATCATAACTTAATTACATCTGCAGAGATCCTCTTTCTAAATAAGTTCACATTCTGAAGTTCTGAGTAGACATGAATTTGGGGGGACTCTGTTCAACAGAGTACACCTCACATGGAAGATTCTTCACAAGTTTGTTATTCACAGTCTCATGCTCCAACCACTTCATCCCATTCATCCTGTATTTTTTGTATCTGTGGCTGCTTAAGTATGGATGCTGGATTTCTGGCTCCAAATATGGTGCTCTCTGAATGTGGCAAAGACTGAGCTCTATATATTTCAGCAACAGAATAGAAATGAAATTTAGGTTGTTCAGAGAGTTTGAAGAGAAACATATATCTTGTTTAATTATATTAGTGGAACCAATTGGTGAATAAAAAGAAAGTAAGGATATGCCCTTTTTTTGGGGGGGGGAAGTAATGAAAAGAAAAATAAAGATACCCTGTGGTCCAAACATTCCTTTTCCTAATAATTGAGTCTAAGGAGAAAAGTTAGAGGAATAGAAAATAATTTGTGTGTAAAGATATTCCTTAGGGAATTATTTTCAACAGCAAAAAAAAAAAAAAAAGAAAAGAAATGAAATAATCCATGGTAGGGAATCTGTAAATATATTGGGATATATACATTCTGTAACTATATTGGGATATATACATATAAAAAATTTATGATTTTGGAATTTAAAAAATATGTTAACAGTGGGAAAACACAATAAAATCTCAAATAAAAAAACTGGAAATGAAATGATGTACAGTATCATCCCAATCATTTAAAACAGTGGTTCTCAATTGGGGGTGATTTTGTCTCCGGGGCACATCTGTGATGTCCGGAGACACTTTTGATTGTTATTGCTCAGGGAGAGGGGGACATGACCCTGGCATCTAGTGACTGGAGGTCAAGGATGCTGCTGAACATCCTGAAATGCACATGACCACTCCCCAGAACCAAAACTTATTTCCAGCCCCAAATATGCCATGGGTGAGAATGCTTGATTTAACATCACTGCTTCATCTTTCCATTTCTGTCTGCCATCTTTAAAGTAGAAATAATCATATGCACTTCATAGGGTTATGGTGACAGTTGTTGGATAATATAGGGAAAGCACTAGAACAGTGACTGGCACACAGTTCATCATTCAGTACGTGCTCGTTGTTCACTATTATCTGTCACGGTGCAAAGAAAGAGGAGATACAGCTGAATATGCATTGATAACTCTATAGGTCTTGTCAGTGCCTTCCAGCCAAAGATCTTTGGGAACATTTTGATAGTTGAGCAAGTTACAGCCAGGGAAGACACAAAGCCATGGAAAGTCATGGGTGTCTTGTCATGAGAAAGGACCTATGATTGGGTTTGGGCTTCGGTTGAGTGACTTGTGGGAGGTTCTAAGGAAGCAAGGGGTTCATGCTAGATGGGGCGCTATCATAAAGTGGGGGTGGTTCTGTGATTGGGGATCTTAATCGATCTTACCTCTAGGGAGAGCAGACTAGGGTGAGTATAGAGCTGTAATTGGTAAAGAAGTAGCTGTCATCCACTTGAGCTGAGAGAGGGAGTGCTTGATTTTCTGTGGGAGGCACAGTGACCTTGTAATAGTCTGTGCCCACACAAAACTAAGAAGTGTCTGCTTTGTGTCATTTTGTCATGGTCGCAGTATAATCGTGTCTGAGGCTGCTATTCTGTAAGGTGGTTTATCTCAACAGGAGAATAACGTGGCCAGCTATGAGTGTCAGAGGCTACCCTTTCTTTTTTTCTCAGTCCTTTTAATCTCCTTATCACTTTTAAATTTTTGAATCTTTCTACTTTGAACTTATATAACTTTTGTAATAAGAACAAATACATGTTAATTAAAAAATAATAAAAGGCATACTCATAGTAAAAGGAGTCAGGTCTACAATATTGTAGAATGAAATCTCAGATCTGTAAAATAGGCATAAGGAGACAATTGTAAATAATTTGCACTCTTCCCAATAATATTTCATGAACTTTGCTATGAAGGAGCTTGGAAAAAAAAAGAAATATGGCTATTTTTGATGCCCACTCCTTAGGTGGTTCTCTTTATGTAATACAGAAGCTGTAGGAAAGGTTCTTTGTGGTAATGGCTTTTTAAATGAATTACACATACAGAAATTGACTTGCTTCTTCAAAGGGGGATATCAAGTTTGGATGGCATTATGTATCAATCAATTGAATCTTGATATATAGAAAACAAAATGTGCTTTGTCTTTATTCTTTTTAAGAAGAGAAAAAAAAAACCAGACGGTGCATGTGAAAGAATATATGAATGTCTTCAGGGTCTCACATTCAATAACAAGTAAAGAAAAAAATTGGATTTTCCCTCTTTCACATTTTTCATTAAAATTCAGGGCAAGTAAATTAAATTAATTTATAATACAAGAAAAGGAGGGGAATGACAGGAGCATAGGGAAGATATATGTATCCCATACCTTCAAAACAGAGGGAGAGCAAAATACTATCTGCACAAAGGAAAATAGGCATAAGGAGACAATTGTATTAAGCATATTTCTGCAACAACCCATAGCAAGAATCTTAAAGGACATCTTTAAAATATGCATGAATTCTCTTTATATTCTGAATCCTTTTGAAAGTGGGTTTGGGGGTCTATTGAATTTTGTAGTTTTAGTTACTTTGTAATCTTTATTGGATTTTTAAATGTTAGAAATAGTATTTTCCCATTATAGTAATTTCCAGTGGTCCAGAGGTCATAAAGGAAATGATAAAACCTTTTGTCTCATTTTAATCCGCATAGTCATTCCAGTTCTAATCTAATTTGTTATAGGTTTTGTTGATTTGTTTCTGGTTTTAACTGGTGTGAATACATTTACTTCCACACTTGAAATATTGGTCTTCAGCGTGACGTGAGAAGGTGGTTATGTTACATGAGGCCAGGATCATGCCTGCTTTTTCTCCCCACTGCATCATCCCCACTACGTCCCTAGCACCGTGTGTACTTGCTCAACAATTGGAATGAGAGGACTCCTCCAATGGACCCGCGGGGATTTTTTATCTCAGTGAATGCTTTTGTGTGAACCCAGTGATTCAGAAAAGAAACATTTTGTATTCTCCCTTATCCTTTCATAGAGACTTTGCAATTTAACCTCATCTTCTCTTCCAAATACTTTTTTTTTTTTTTTTAACCTTCTACCACTATCTCTTTCACTTACTTGTCATATTTGGTCTCAATTTTTAAGTAGCTCAGCTCTTGAGATAGTTTCCCTCCCTCATTTCTTATCCTCCAACCAGTCCCCCATTTTTTCCCTAAGTTATTTTTTAAACGTGAATCTGGATCCTTACTGTCTCCAAAACTTCAGATGACTCTCGCTGCTCCCAAGATGTGGTCTTCACTTTGTAGCATAGACTTGAAGGCTCTTCTACACTCACTCTCAACCCCTTTCCCTGGTTTTATTCACCCTCCCTTGCTCTTCTGCAGCCTTTGCCCTGATAATGGGTCATTCAACCAGTCATATTTGTGTGCCTGATTGTGTGTCATTCCCACCCCATTTCCCACATTCACTGTATGCTTGTGGTCACTTATTTTGTTCTCTCTTCTGAATGTCATTCTTGCTGTTTTCCATTAGGAAAAATCTACGTGCTCTTTAAAGCCCAAGGGTCCCGGGACATCTGTGGGGCTCAGTCGGTGAAGCGTCTGCCTTTGGTTCAGGTCGTGATCTCAGGGTCCTGGGATCGAGCCCTGCTTCAGGCTCCCTGCTCAGCTGGGGAGCCTACTTCTCCCTCTCCCTCTGCTGCTCCCCCTGCTTGTGCTCTCTCTCTCTCTTTCAAATAAATAAATAAAATATAAAGAAAATAGAACCCAAAGGTCCTCTCTATGCAAAACTTCCAGGGTTCCCCAGATTGACCTCCTTGCTCCGTTTCTTTTGTGCTGATAGTATTTTGCTCTCCCTCTGTTTTGAAGGTATGGGATACATACATCTTCCCTATGCTCTTGTCATTCCCTTCCTTTTCTTGCCAATGAAAAGTTCTTGGATGTAAGAGATTCTTTCATTCCTCTGTTTGTCTGAATATTTCTCATGACACGTAGCAAGGGCCAGATCCCTGGAAAGTCCCTCTGTACGACTTGAGGAGACTTTTGCACAGGAACATGATCATGCATTGTTCCGAGTCAGTGGGTGTGCTTACAGAATGTGCAGGAGATGGTGAAGATCTGAGAGAAATAAGTTGAACAAGTTCAGGAGCTGAGGCAAAGGGACTTTGCTAATCTGTTGGGCATACTGTAGAGGCAAAGTGTGTTTCCTATGTCCAGATGATAGAGAGAGGGCAGGAGAGAGTATTAGCAAAGCACACACTAGGTTCTGTGATATTGTTGGAGTTCTGTGGTCAATGTAAATGGTCTTTTGAATATCACTTCCCATGGGTCATTGTGCCCCATATTCGAAGAGTGGGATAGAAGCAGGTATGGAGGCATCTATGGATGGCCAGAAGGAGTGTGGTCTCACTCTAGCTCATGGGCTTTTCATAATGAACAAGTTTTGTTCTACATGTATTCTGATGGTCTGAAAATAACACTGGCAAAATATCATTAATTAGGACGTAGGAAGAGATGACCCAAGGGTCCCTTCTAATTCAGAAATTCTGTAATCAGATACTGTTGAGAGTTATTGAAAATGTTTGGGTTAAGAAACTCTTGCCCTCATTACTTGGAATGCTTTTGAGGTGAAAGGTCACATTTGAATGAAAACCAGCATAGTAAACATAATCCCTGACATCGCATCAGATTTTATGTTAAGCTTCATATAATCTTGTTTTGAAATTATGAGTCTAGGGTTACTTGTTTTATGTTCCTCCTTTCTTCTTAATAATGATGTCAAAGTACTCTGATTTTCCATGATGGTTAGAATAGCTTAACATTTGCAAATGGTTGCATGTGGATTTGTGTGTGTGTGTGTGTGTGTGTGTGTTTGTGCTGCTGGAATATGTTACTAAACTGAATAATCATATGGCATTTGAGAAAAAGTCACATGAAAGATAAAATTACTAAGCACCAAGGTAAAGCTCTTCTCATTCTTTTTAGTTTTCTTGAAGCTTTTAAAGATTTTATTTATTTTATTTTATTTTTGAGAGAAAGAGAGGGAGAGAGAAGGGCAGAGGAAGGGGGAGAGAATCCCAAGTGGGCTCGATGCAGGGCTTGATCTCAAGACCCTGAGATCATGACCTGAGCCAAAACTGAGAGTCAGACGCTTAACTGACTGAGCCACCAAGATGCCCCAGTTTTCTTGAAGCTTTTAAAATCAAAAGGCTTTTTTGGTTCTTTTTAGTGGATGAAATGTATTATATGCATCTGTATTCTGAGTTGTGTGTGGGTTATAAGAAATTAGAAAGAAGTAAGAACCATTCAGATAACTATTTTGTTCAAAATTGCTTCAACACCTTAATAGATTATTTTTTTCTATTTATATTCTATTATAAACACTTGTCTGTGGATATATTCCATCCTAAACAGATTCAGTTATACATGCACTGGAAATATTCCAAATTCTTTGCAGTTATCTTCATTTAATGTCATTTATATAATTATTTCTATCTGAGGCATAAAAGTTGTGGGGTTTTTGCTTTTTAATTGCTTAGGAGCTATAAAAGAAATAAGCAAGATTATCCAGTTGTGTCGAGCAGGTGTTTCTGGTATCCCACTAGATAATACATTTTCTTAATTAACATAAACAAGTATTGTTAGCATTTTGGCACTGACTAAATTCCAGGTTAATATTAAGTCTGGAAATAGGTTAGCTATTCTTAGCATTTCATTTGGCAAGATGGTATCTAACTTCAAAACCAGAAAACCTGGATTCAGATTTGCTTTCAACCACTTACTGTCTGTCATTGTGCAGTTCACTTCCTTTCCATGTTGAGTCAAAAATGTGATAGCTTCTTCAGCCTATCATGGACTTCCATGATGCTATTCTATTTTACTGTAGCATTTTCCACACTTTTGACTCATATACTTAATTGAGTAGTTACTTCCTGACTATAGGTTTTCTCTAGAATATAAGTTTCTTTAAAAAATGAATAGATTTTCTGGAACTTGGACACACTGGGTAACAAGCTTGACTCCAGACATTATCTGTGCTTCTACTTATCAGATGTTGTTATACAAAGGTATTCTTCTATGCATATTTTATATTACTAGGGATAATCATGAGAAATGTGTTTAGGTTAGCTTTATATTCTGTATGTGACTGAATTGCATGAATTATTTTGACTTGTTTTAGTTCAAAGATGATTTGACCCACTCACCTCCAAAATAGCTGGTTCTAGGAGCTATTTTTCTAGAAAAATTCAGTAAAGTAGAAGTGACCAAGAGATATCTCACACAGGACCTCCATCAGATTAAAATGTTTCATCAGAGTGGTGGGACATTTCACTGATATCCAAAATGTTTCTAATTTTCTTGATTTAAATGTCAGGGGCATTTGGCTTATCTCCTTGTATTTAATGAATGATGAAACAAACATGTTATCAGATGGGCCTACAGTATTTGGAAAGAGTAGTTTTATCTATAAACCCTCACACACAAGAAGATGGAGACGTTCAAGGTGACCAACGGGTGAGCTGGATTCATTATTCAGTTTTGGCCTTTTCCTGTCATCCATCGTGTTCTCTAGCTCACTATGGAATGTCAGGACGAGCAAAGACCTTTCAGGTCTCTTCCTCCTACTTCTACATTCTCTTTTTGCAAATAAGGAAACAAACTAGGCAGGGTTAGTGAGTTTCCTGAGGACAAACCACTGTTAGAGACAGGACCACAATTGTGTCTCGCACACCTTAGGCTCACTCGTGCCTCAAGGATGATAGCATTTGCATTGTCTCGGATGCTCTGTGCAGGATGTTTGCCAGGCTCCTACTTGTTTTACCACATATTCACATATCCACTCTGTTCCCTTAGCCTTTAGTCTCCTGCTTTGTCCTTATTATTAGAACCTATAAGGTTGTTTCATTTCTTGTTTACTTACTATTGTTTGTCTCCACTATTGGAATGTTTTTCTTTCACCCTCATATGTAGAACAGAATCCAGCAAAATGTAAATGTCCAGTCGATAATTATTAAATGAGTGAATGAGTGAATGAATGAATCCCATTTTTACCGTCCAGTGCAGAGGGGGCAAATGCCTGGGCTTTGGCTAAAGACGGAACTGGTAGCTTAGCCACTCTCACGAGTGCATCCTTGGCTAGGCAGTTAACCAGTCTAAGTTGCAACTTTCTCAGCTGCAAAATGGACATAAAATCAGTATCTCCCTTGAAGGTTTTGTGAAGGCTAAAATGGTATGATGTTTATAAAGCATTTTCCCCAAAGCCTGTGACATAATAGGTTCTTAATTAAGCTTTAATCACTAATATTATTCTATGAGTCATCATCAGGTTATCTCCAGAGGATACTATATAATTTAAAGCTGATTGTGAGCTGACATCAGCAAAATGGCAGAAAGGGAGTCTTCTGTTGTCTTCCTCTTCATAGAGCACCAATTTGGACAATCACCCAAAGGATGAGAATTACTTTGGAGAGAAGTCTAAGCACTCACTAGAGAAGTTCCAGTGCACTGTTGGAACAAAAACAATCCAAGATTAAACACACTGAAGAGGAATGAGGAACCATTTTACTTTACCTCTGTCACTTCTCCCTCGAGGTGGCACAGCTTATTGCCAAGAGAGAACCTTCTTGGCCCACAGTTTCTCCCATAGGCAAAACTTAGTGAGTGCCTGGCTTCCCCAGCTGTGTGAGATGCTGCCAAGGAGGCTCATTTTGGTTTTGCCTCATCCAGAATACTGAGATGTGCTGTACAACTGGGAAGTGGGGGTGGGAGGAGCTGGGAGAACAGCTGCCAGGGCTCTGGGGGTGCATTAGAGGGACACAGAGCGTACTAACCAGTTTGCAGACTCCATCTGGAAGCCCGTCCATGAGCCTCTAGGGATACCTCATCTGTAGATCACCTGAGTTGGCATAGAGGCTCCTCACCCCTCACCCCTATAGCTCTCTACCCTTGGCCAGCTCCCTCTGTGTGCTCCCAAGGGTGGCTGTGCCAGCCATTGCTGGCAACTTACTGGTCAATATGCACAGAAAAATCCCCCTATGCAGTGGAATTGGGTGAAAACACACTCATTTGAGTGTTCAGCATCATCCTAAGGGAAAGCAAATAAGAGGCTGTCAGCACCTAGCCTGTCTCTGCAGGGTAGAGAGATGGCAAAAGATCTTAAGAATTCCCACCTAAGAGGGAACAAGAAGTATGGAAAAGACATATCCATAGACGGGGTCTAAGAAGACCCCAGAGTCCCTAACAGGGCTGACAGAAGATATTTCTATCCTGAAGCCTACATTGAGAAAAAAGAGAGCTCTCAAATAAACTACCTAACTTTATACCTTAAGGAACTAGAAAAAGAACAACCTAGGCCCAAAGTTAGTGGAAGGAAGGAGACAACGAATATTACGTTAGAAATAAATGAGAATAGGAATGCAATAGAAAAGATCAGTGAAAGTAAGAGTTGTTTTTTTGAAAATATAAACGAAATTGATAAATGTTTAATATTAGCAAGAGAAATAGAGATCAGATAAATAAAATTATAAACAAATGGGGAGATGTTACAAGTGATACCACAAAAATACAGAAGCTCTTAAGAGACCACCGTGAACAATTATACACCAACAGACTGGATAACTAGAAGAAATGGATAAATTCCTAATCATACAACCCAATAAGACTGAACCATGGAGAAATAGAAAATCTTCCCACAGCAACAATGAGTGAAGAGATTGAATGTGTAGTAAAAAATCTCCCAACACAGAATAGCCCAGGAACAGATGGCATCACTGGTGAATTTTACCAAACATTAAAGAAGAATTAATTCTAATCATTCTCAAACTCTTTCAAAAAACTGAAGAGGAGAGAACACTCCCAAGTTCATTTTATGAGGCCAGCATTACCCTGATACCAAAGTCAGGTGAGGACACTATAAGAAAAGAAAACTGTGAGTCAAGGGATGCCTGGGTGGCTCAGTCAGTTAAGCATCTGCGTTTAACTCAGGTCATGATCCCAGGGTCCTGGGATTGAGTGTTGCATTGGGCTCCTTGCTCAGTGGGGAGTCTGCTTCTCCCTCTGCCTCGGCCCCTCCCCCTGCTTGTGTTCTCTCTCTCTGACAAATAAATAAAATTAAAAAAAAAAAAAACTGTGAGTCAATATCCCTGGTGAATATGGATGCAGAAATTCTCAACAAAATATTTGTAAATTGAATTAAACAGTGAATTAAAAGGATTATACACCATCATAAAATGGGACTTATCCCCAAGGATGGTTCAGCATCCACAAATCAATAAATATGATACACCATATTAATGGAATGAAACAAAAACCATATGGCCATCCTAATAGATGCAGAAAAAGTATTTGAAAATATTCAATACCTTTTCATGATAAAAACTCAACAAATTGTATACAGAAGAAATGCACCTCAACATAATAAAGACCATATATGAAAATCCCACAGCTAGGATCATACTCAAAAGTGAAAGGTTGAAAACATTTCCTCTAGGTTCAGGAAGAAGGCAAGGATGCCTGTCACCACTCCTATTCAACATAGTAGTGGATATCCTAGTAAAGGTGGAAATTCAATAAAAGTGTAGGGTATAGAATCAACATACACAAATCAGTTGCATTTTTACCCACTAACAATGAATTATTCACAAAAAAGAAATAAAGGAAATAATCCCATTTACATCAAATAGCATCAAAAACAAATAAAAACAAAACCAATAAACAACCAGAATAAATTTAACCAAGGAGGTAAAAGATCCATACACTGAAATCTGTAAGACATTGAAGAAAGAAAATGAAAAAGACACAAATAAATGGAAAGATATCCTGTGTTCATAGATTGGAATAATTAATCCTGTTTAAATGTCCGTAATTCCCAATGCTATCTATAGATCCATTGCAATCAAAATTCTAATGGCATTTTTCACAGAAATAGAAAAAACAGTCCTAAAATTTGTATGGAACCACACAAGCACCTTCATAGCCAAGGCAATCCTGAGAAATAAAAAGAAAGCTAGAGGCATCACACTTTCTGATTTCAAACTATATTGCAAAGCTATATTCATCAAAAACAGTATGGTACTGGCATTAAAGTGAACGCAGAATGGAACAGAATTAAAAGCCCAGAAAGAAACCCATGCATATATGACCAACTAATCTTTGACAAGGAACCATCAATATTTAATGGAGAAAAGACAGTCTGTTCAATAAATGGTGTTGAGAAGATTAGACATTCATATATGAAAGGATAAAATTGGGCCCCTATCTTACACCATTCATAAAAAATAACTAGAACTGGAATAAAGACTTCAGTGTAAGACTGGAAACCATAAAACTCCTAGAAGTAAGCATAGGGAAAAACCTCCTTGCCATTGGAATAGGCAATTATTTTTTAGATATGACACCAAAAACAAGCCACAAATGCAAAAATAAACAAATGGAACTATGTCAACTTAAAAAGCTTCTGCACAACAAAAGAAACTATCAACAAAGTGAAGAGGCACCTTACAGAATGGAAGAAAATATTTGTAAGCCATATATCTGATAAGGGGTTAATATCCAAAATATTAAAGAACTCATGTAACTCAATAGCAGAAAAACAGTCAGATTAAAAAATGACTAAAGGACCTGAATAGACTACAAGTAGCCAACAGTTCTGTGAAAAGGCATGCAATGTCACTAATCATCCCCCAGGAAAATGCCAATCAAAATCAAAATGAAAAAAACACCTCACACCTGTTAAAATGGCTGTCATCAAAAAGACGAGATAATCAGTGCTGGTGAAGATGTGGAGAAAGGGGAAGCCTGGTGTGCTGTTGGTAGGAATGTGAATTGGTCTAACTCTTATGGCAAACAGTATGGAGTTTTGTCAAAAATTAAAAATAGAACTGTCATATGGTCTAGCAGTTCCCTCTTCTTGTTATATCTTCAAAGGAAATAAAATCACTCTATCAAACAGATATCTACCTCTCCCCACTCAACGTTCACATGATACACACATGGGCATATACATGCACATTCTCAATGGAATATTATTCAGCCATAAAAAATGAGATTCTGCCATTTATAACAACATGGATGAAACTCGAAAGCATTATGCTAAGTGAAATATGTCAGATGGAGAAAGACAAATACTGTATGATCTCACTTATATGTGGAATCCAAAAAAGCTGAATTCATAGAAACAGAGTAGAATGGTGGTTGCCAGGGACTGGGGGTGGGGGAATTGGAGAGATGATGATTAAGAGTACAAACTTAGAGTTACAAGATAAGTAAATCTGGGGGATACTACTATACAGCGTTAACTGTAGTTAATGATATTGTATACTTGAAAGTTGCTAAGAGAGTAGATCCAGATGTTTCGCATACATACACAAAGAAGAGTTTATTGTTTAACGCAACAGAATTTGATGCTATCTATGTGAAAAATTCACAGAATTAAGGAAAAGCTAAGAACCACATTCAAAAAAGAATGGGATTTGAATGAAACCATGATTAGGTACCAGGAACTTGCGGGAATACCATGTCCTGTTGTGTTGTTGTTTTTCTAGGGCACGTGTCAAGATTAAAATTCCAGGAAGAGTGATTCAGATTGATCAAGTTTTGTTAGGAGTAGAATGGGCCTCCTGCTGCATAGTTGCATCAAGTCTGTGTCAGAGAGGACTGGGCATCCCCAAACTAAATCACCAACTCATGTTGGAGAATGTTGCCAAGTTCAGAGCCCCATTAAGTCAGCAGTGGCCTCAGTCAAAAGTCTTTGACATCTGCATTTTTGGAAAGCAGTTGAAGGTTTCTTTTCCTTGGTGAGCAGCAAGCCATGAAAATGGCCGGAGTGATTTGTCAACAAGCTCACATCCCCAGAGCTGTGTCGGCGAGAAACCTCTTTAACGATCTTCTCTCTCTCTCTCTCTTTCTCTCTCTCTCTCTCTCTCTCTCTCTGTGTGTGTGTGTGTGTGTGTGTAGCACTGAACTATGCAGGACAAGAGTTGCCTCAAATCAAACTCAACACATTTAATATCCAGCTAGTTGACAAACTGAATAACTCATGAAAAAGTTGTCAAATGTGTTTTTCCACTTTGGTACAGCTTGAGAGGATTAAGCAGGAGGTTTTTTCTGTGTCTTCCCTTTTCAAAAAATTGACTGTCAGGCTCTTTGCAAAAGGGGAGCTCTTGGTAATTGGATTGTTTTACGGCTAATATTTATTGAGCATTGTAGTGGAAATTTGTCATTATTTTTGACTGTTCAGCATCTGAACCTTATACCCATGTTTGGAAAACTCACTTTATGATTCCAGGTTGGAGTGACAACCTTTCTTCCATTGCAGCTGTTGGCTTCTTGCTTTCTCCACACCCTTAGAATGGGGTGGGCATCTGGCTTCCAGTCTGCCTGTTGGCTGTGCCTGCCACAGACCTGGACCATGAGCTGATGATGTGATGAAGTGGGGGCCCGGGGACTGCTGTGGGGGCAGGGTTCCTGTTGTGTGGATTGGATTCCCAGAGCAATGATGTCAGCACCACTGTTCACTGCTGCCCCGGCCCCCAACCATGAGACATGCTTGTGGCTCAAGCTGCCTTGTCTAGTTCTGGGGGACAGGAGTAGCAGTGATGTTCTTACCACATCATCCTGTGACTGGATTTGGGCTGTAAATACTTGGTCTTCAGCCCATAGCCGATTTTGAATCCTCCCAGGAAGTCTTTGACTTAACTAACAACCTCCCATCAAAATCCTTTTGTGCTTCGATCAGCTGCAATTGGGGTTTGTTGTTTGCAAGTAAGAACCCTGGCTGGCACCATACTCTAGCGACTTTTGTTCATTCATTCATTTACTTATGGACTCCTTTGTTGCTTAATTCATTTATTCAAAATATGTATAGTTCTTGCCAGGCACCATCCTCGAGGCTGGGCTCCTGTGGTTAACAAGGTGCAGGTTACTGTCCTCAGGGAACTTCACTGTTGAAGGGGGAGACATGCGAAACAATGAAACAGATGAGATCCTATGACCCAGCAGTAAGTGCCATGGAGGTAACTGAAAAGGATAAAGGGACAGCGAGCGTTGGGTGTGAGCTCAGGGACAGGCTTTCTGGGAAGTTGTGTGTGACCTGAACCTGAGACAGCCAGGAAAAGATTCAGGTGAGGAGCGTTGCAGGCCTGGGAACAGCAAGTACACACTAGCTGACCATGAAGGTGAGAGAGTGGGCCAGTGTGTCCAATACTTTGCCCAAGGTCATACATCTTGGAAGTGCTGGAGCCCAGGTTTGAATCCAGGTAATCTCCTACCAAGGTTTATTTTCTCAAGAACTGTAATTTGGAAAATAGAGAAACAGAACCAGGCAAGCCAAAAGGTTAAACTGATTTACACTAAGGCAGGGGGTGGGATATGGTGGAGAAAAGTCTGGATCTGTGAAAGAAGAGGAGGGAGGAAGGAAAAACCCAGAAAGGGATGAGGTTTGGAGAAAGGTCTTTAGGGAGTCTGGAGCACATGAAATGAGATATTTGGGGATGAGCAGACTTAGGGAAGATGAATGTGTAGGGCAGATTGGCTTTGACAGGAAAGATGCAGTCTCAGCTCTCATGGAGTTTACAATTTAGTGGGAAGATAGACATTGAATTAATAAGTAATCAGCACTTACCTAATTACAAGTACAATGCGAACACCATGCAAGGTATTATTCAACTATATTGTAAGGGGATTGGACCTTGTCTGGGAGTGGGGGTGATCAGGGAAGGATTCTCTGAGGAAGTGGCATTTAACTGCTCAGAATACAGAAAGGAGATGAGAAGATTGCAAGCTGAGGTTCACAAGATTAATGACTTACCCTTGGCCCCATAGCTCGTTAATGGCCAAGTCAGAATTGGAACACAGCCTTCCTGTACTCCAGGTCGAGTGCTCTTTCTTTGAGCCACGGTGATGGGAACTATCTGCACTCACACAGAGACACACACACACATCTGCAATATGGACACACAAGGGCTACATTCTCTGTTGCCTCCTTGGCCTGTGGGGTGCTTTCTACAGGGGAAGCAATGATTGCTAATGACATTCTGGGTGCCTGTGATACTTAGATCACTTAGATCACTTTATCAATCAAATGTGGCATTTGGTGGCAGCCCTGCCACCTGTCTCTTTTCATCAGTGTCAGAGACGATTTCACTGCAGGCCACAGGTGCCAGCTGTCAGCCTGAAATAAAGTGGGGTCTGCCCCAGGATAAGTGTGCCTGGGGAATCACTTCAGATTGAATTTCTCATCTGACAGCCCTCTCTGAGTTTGGGACTCAAAAAGGAAAAATAAACAAATTATGGGTGAGTAAACAAACATGTGGTTGTTTATGAGGCATCAGTCTGGCTGTTACTGGAGCTTCATTAATCACTGGGCCTTTTTCTCTCCTCTGTTGGTCCTGGTATCATGTATGGTCTATTGAAATATACATGAATTTAACAGGCATTAGCGTTATTGGGCCACTAACCAAAGTGCTGATACTCTGGCAATGATTTTTCTCATAAGGCAGTAGCTGTTCCCTGTAGGCATGTTTTGATTTGAGAGTTGGAGAAAGAAGGGACAGGGGAAGGAAACTGAACAGTTTTGTTCCCTCATAATGCTGGGTACTCTATTAGGTGTATTATATATCCATGTACTATCTCACTTAATCCTACCAGGAAACCAGTGAAGTAGACATTACTATTCCCATTTCACAGATAAGACAACTGCCCCCCTAAGTGTTTAAATAGTTTTTCTAAGGACCCAACTAATAAGTGTCAGAATTAGGATTTAAACATGAAGTCCTATTATTGTCTCCCTTTATCATCATACCTCATGGTTCTCGTTATCAGTTTTATAGTCCGTGTCACCATCATCACCCAGCTGAAGCTGCAGTGTTTGAGAGTCAAACACTGTCAGTGTGGTATCACATTTAGCAGAGACAAAAATATCTCATGCCCCCAAACCAAAAAGAATTTAAAAGCAACTTAAATCTTTATCTTGGGTCTTGAAACCCTCCTAAGAAGGAAAAGAAAGCATGTTGCATAGTAACGTATCTAAACAGAGACATTCCATCCATCTTCCCCAAATCTTTTCATCCCCAAAGTTCTCATTTGAGTGCCCCAGATTCCCCAGAGATCTCACTCCAAAATTCATCCCGTTCTGGACTTTCCTTTTTCCCTCCTCCTCTCTTCCACATTTTTCTCTGTCAGGGAGTACCTTGCTGCTTTTAGGGCAAATTATTTTAACCTTTTTACTTTTCCCAGTTTTGTTTCTTTACTTCCCTAATTAAGGTTGTTGAGAAAGCAGATCTTGGTAACACATTCCCTGGATTCAAGCCTTGGTCCAGCCCTTTCTAGCTGTACAATCTTGGGCAAGATATTTGACCAATCTGAGTCTCAGTTTCCTTTTTGGTTAAGAACAGATTATAATACCAGCATCATGGGACTAATTTGAGGAATAAACAAGGTTATATGTGTAAAGTGCTTAGAACAGTACCTGATATAGCAAAGCACTAGAAAATAAGCTAGTGTTGAAAAATTGGCTATCATTCTTACTGCTTTTATCTTGATCAGTTCATTAGGAGCCAAGTACAGGAACCCAGTAGCAGGCACATTTTCCTTACAAGGTGGAGGAGGGGAAGCTATGAATAGTCTCATGTAATTTGGGGTGGGGCACTCCTATCATAGTTATAGTACCATTAATAACCATTGATATTATTTAAGTCACCGAAGTTATAGTTACATTGGCATTAATAGTTATTAATAATTTAAAAGTTGACAATATTAGTATCATACCAAGGTTTTTCTGAATGCCTCTGTATTCATTGTCTCACACATTACCCCCCATTACCTACATTATCTTATTTAATTTTTTAAAAGATTTTATTTATTTATTTATTTATTTATTTATTTATTTATTTATTTATTTAGGGAGGGGAGGGAGTGCGCACAAGCAGGGTGGGGCAGAGGGGAAGGAGAGGGAGAAAGAATCTGCAGCAGATTTCACACTGAGAGGGGAGTGTGACATGGGGCTCGATCTCATGAAGGTGAGATCGGGACCTGAGCCGAAACCAAGAGTTGTATGCTTAAACGACTGAGCCGCCAGGGTGCCCTATCTTATTGAATTCTTACAATAACTCTTTAAGGTAGATCTCATTATTATCCCTATTTGACTGATGGAAAAAAGTCAGGCTGTAAAGAGGTAAGAGTAGCTTTGTTGAAGACAGTGTTTTTTAATCTTTTTCATGTTGTGGCATACTTAGAAAATGAAAATATATTGGGCTAAATTTGGTGGAGATAAGTGGCCTTAAGAGTTGAGAGTCACTTGTAACCCATTATCAGCATGATGGCTAGAGTGCTGTGTTCTAAAGAGTGGCAGGGTAATGACTCAAGTCTACCAGACCTCAAAGTCCGTGCTCTTGGTGGAGTAGCTTCCATCAGACCAACCCCGCCACAGATCACTACAAATGATAGGATAGGGGTGTATGTGTGTGTGTGTGTGTGTGTGTATGTAATATGTATGTACGTATGTATAAACTACGTGAACACAATGGAGAGAGACCTAAAGAAGATAGAAATTGGCACGGAGTTGATACTTGGAAGAAGGGCATGGCGCTGGGGGAATTTCTGGTTTTTATGATTTTACTTACATTTTTTTACTGCTGTGTGAGCTAAAACCTGCAATCTTATTGGCATGAGGGATTGAAAAAAAGAATTTGGGGCTACTTAAGAAGCTGCAAAGTGGAAGAGAAAATCTAGAAAGGAGAGTACCATAAGGGGAAGCCTTGTAATAAGCTGTGCCCAAATCGCTGGGTGACCCCTGAGCTATGGCAAATGCAAAAGCTAAAAAATCAAACAGGTTTCAGCTGATGCTGCAGTAGAGGCAGAATTTGGAGTTTAAGTCAAGTTGAATGTCTGCTAAAATAAGCAAATGGCAACAACAGCAAACACACCTATTCAGAGGAACATAATAGAACCAGCACATATTATCATTCGCAATATCTAGGATACTATCCAAAATTACTAGATACAGATGTGAGGAAATAGGAAAATGTAGACATACCCAAGGCACTAAACAGAGATAACTCCAAGGTGACCCAAATGTTAGCACTGGCAGACAAGGATTTTAAACCAAGTATTATAATTACGTGTATAGAGTGTAATGTGCTCATAATGAATAAACACAGTCCATGCTCTTCATCATCATGCTTGCTGCCTCCCAGATTTTTCTTGGTATACTGTTTTCCACATAACAGGTTTGAAAAATAAAGGATAAAGAAGTGCCTTGCCTAAATTCTTTGCACAGCTCTGACAGAATTGACACCAAAGCCCAGGTATTACTATTATACTCCTAGTAGAATTTTCTATTGAAGTGAAGAGCTCACATGCTGTAGTTGATCTGCCTTGATTTGAATCACTTCCTAGCTATATAACCTTGATAAGTCATTTAATTCATCTAAGCCTCATTTTCCTTAAATAGTTGCTGTGAGAATTATTCATGCTATTACAAATAAAATGCTTAATGAAGTGCTTGACACATAGTACGTGCCTAATAACATTTTAGTTATCATCACCATTCATCATTATCATTGCACGCTGACTCCTATATGGAATCCTGCCTTACTGAAGTAATTACTACATCAAGCAGTCAAAAGGGAAAATTCTGTCATAAAAATCTGCTCCTGGATTGCTTCCTGTATTTATTCAACATTTACGAAGCACCTACTTTATACAAGAAGCTGTGCTTGATATAGAGGAAATATAGCCCCATATAAGACATCGTCCTTGCTCTCAATAAACTGTAATAAGTAATTTTGAACATTACATAATTTGTGTAGAAGGAGAACTAAGAAACTCTAGAACTGCATTTTTTTCTGATTTTTAATATTTGGTATAGAGGGGATGATGAAGATTTCAAGAGTGCATGAATCCCCTTGATGTCAGTAATGAGAAGTAGTTAGTGCTCCTTTATTTGGGGGCCACTGAATCCTACAGGAAGTTGAAGCAGTTATGGAACCACTCCACTGAAAATGTAAATACTGACACAGTTTTAGCACCTATTGTGAGGGGCTCACTGACCCCTGAAGTCTCTTCACAGACTCTCTGTTGCAGAGATCTCGATTTCTATGATGTAAATCTGGCTACCTCAAAGCAGCCCATTTTACTGTAGAATAGCTCAAAGGTGGGAAAGAAATTTTCCTCACTGAGATTTGCATCCTGGAGCTTTCTGCTCATTCAGTGGTCCTCCTTCTTCCTGAAGAAGGCAGTCTGCTGCCTTCTGTGGGCCAACAGCCCTCCAAGAATTTGAAGACCATTATTGTGTTCTGCCTTGGCCTTCTCCAGGCTGAATGTTTCCATTTCTCTGGGTGGTTAGTCCTTTCCCATGGGATCCAGACCCTTTATCAGCCTGATCACTTCACAAAAGTAATATACACTTATTATAAATTAAGGTAAAACCAACTCAAAACCCAAACAAACCAAAAACAATACAGTTTTGTATGAAATGCAAAGTAAATGTATTTGTGAGCCCCACTTAGGCAAATTACATTCCTACCAACAACTGTTAAGGGTTTGTGGATGCCAGACGATGTCTAGGCATATGCTGTACCTTTATCTGTATATATGTACATGGTTTTTTTTTTTTTTTTCATTCTCAAATGGAATCACTCTAGGTATACTTTTTATAACTTTAAAAAGCATAACCTATTACAGACATTGTTCTATCTCAGGCTTTTGATTACCTCATTCTCCCAAATGGCATCAGAAGTTAGAGTCCAGAATAAAACAGTTTTCATTATTCAACTTAGAATCAAGGCTCTTGTAATAGTGATCATTGTTGCATTTGTTCAACAAATATGTATTGAGGGCGTACTGTACTAAGTGTTAGGATGAAGACATATAATATGAAGATTTGAACTTGCCCTCAAGAAACTCATGGTTTAGTGGCAAAGATGAATATTCTAACCAAAAATTACAAGAGTATGATGAATCTATGATTGCACTAAATTTGTCCCTAAATTTTAGTTATATTTGCTTCTCCTTTTTGTCTGTCTTTGTAAACTGATGTTTAACATATATGTATGAAGTTAGGCACATTTTTAAATAGATTACCTTTTATCTGCCTTTGGACATGCTATTGAAGATGCAGGAACCACGCAAATGGAGTATGAATCTCACCATATAGGTGGTAGCCCAAGGTAACAAACACATACAAGAGTTTTGTAAATACCAATGGTTTTATTCCGATTTTGAGTGTGAAACATAAGCCACATATACCGATGAATAGAAGTTGCATAGAGATATATTTTATAAAGTTCTTTTTTAAAAAGAACTGTCAGAACTGCCTACAAATGAAGATTTTGGGAAGTAATGAGGTCCATGTTACTGGAGATGTTCAGAGCTTGGAAAATAATGTTAAGAGTACCAAATGGAGGGATGCCTGGGTGACTCGGTTAAGCGTCTGCCTTCGGCTCAGTTTATGATCCTGGGGTCCTGGGGTCGAGCCCCACATCGGGCTCCCTGCTCTGCGGGGAGCCTGCTCCTCCCTCTCCCACTCCCCCTGCTTGTGTTCTCTCTCTCTGTCAAATAAATAAATAAATAAATAAATAAATAAATAAATAAATAAATAAATAAAATCTTAAAAAAAAAAGGACCAAATGGAGTAACTGGCATATAGCAAACATTCAGTAAATATTTGTGGAAGGTTGAGAGGGAAGGAGACAAGGAGAGGAAGAAAATAAAGGGAGAGAATCTTCATTTATTCAAAACTACTTATTGAACACCTACTCTGGGCCTGGCTCTGTACCAGTTACCAAGAAAATGAGAGTAGGAACTGAAATGATCCCACTGACCTACTGAATTTACAGAATGGAGCAAGGGTCATCTACAAGCAAAGAATTACACACGTGTTTAACTGCAAGTGATCGGAGGTTCTAAAGGAAAAGCCTGGAAAGTCCTCATGTGCAGAGGGCAGACCTGGCCGGAAGTGTGAGGAACGACTTCTCTTAAGAATAGAGGTGTACGGGGCGCCTGAGTGGCTCAGTTGGTTAGGTGACTGCCTTCGGCTCAGGTCATGATCCTGGAGTCCCGGGATCGAGTCCCGCATCGGGCTCCTTGCTCGGCGAGGAGTCTGCTTCTCCCTCTGACCCTCCCCCGCTCATGCTCTCTCTCTCTCTCATTCTCTCTCTTAAATAAAGAAATAAAATCTTTAAAAAAAAAAAGAATAGAGGTGTATGTGGGAGCTGGAAAGGGGAGTGTTCAAGCATCAGTGCAGATTCTGGAGAGCACCAGAAACTCTCGAGGTGTACAAGAAAGACCAGTGTCACCGAAACCCAGAGAACGAGGTGGATGGTGAGTTAAGATGGAGCTGGAGAAGTGGCCAGTGGCCAGCTAAGGCAGAGCCTTGAAGGCCACGGTGAGAAATTTGGTCTCATCCTAGGAGTATGAATGGCAAGGGAGGGACATGCAGAGATAGCTTTTAACAAGATCCTTTTGACTGCATTGTGGGGGAGTTGGAGGCAGATGTGAAGAGGCCAGTGTAGGTGGGATAGCACAGTTGAGACATGATGGGGTGGGAGCATGAAGAGGGATAGTGGAGATGGATGGAAGGGGCTGCATTTGAGAAATTTAAGAGGTAAGATAGGCAGGGCATCGTGACGAAGCAGATGAGAAGGGGATGTTTTCAGCAGTAGGAGAGTGACTGGGAGAACTCTAAGGTTTCTGGTTGGTGCATCTAAGGGACTGATGGTATCCGCTGAGGCAGGAAACACTGGATTGCAAACTGCAGGCTTGGGGAAGAAAAAAAATCCTGATTTCTATTTAGGGTATGTTGACTTTAAGGTACTCTGAGTCATAGACACTCTTAGATGTTTTGCATATTTTATTTAATTCATTCTCATAATCATCTTATAAGTTAGATATTATTTTGCCCGTGTTCTAAGTGAGGATATCAAGGCCCTGAAGATTAGATTAGTAACCCGAAGTTGTTCAGTGACTTACAGCAGAGCTGGGATGTGAAGCTAGGTCTAGTCAACTTCCAAGGCTCTGATATTTCTACTCTGTTTTTCTTGCTGAGAGTTTAATCAGATGTTTGCCAAGTAGTTATATTATTGATAAATATGAAGGTTCTTTTTCTAATGGTATTTTGAAACCTTAAAAAAAAATTATTTTAATACTAATAGGGTTATGCCCTCCCTGATTTCTTCTTTCTCAATCTTTCTAGAGACTTAAATAGTGAGAGATTGATACTTTTAGCTTAATCAGAGCAGGTTTTCATGCCCAAACAGCCTCAGTGACTTGAAAGTTACTGTTTATATAATCACAATGAAATCATCATGTGAAATACATCAGCCACTACCCAGACTAGTTATAGCTTTCTACAAAATGCATGGCCAGCCAAACCAGCTGAACCATTAGGACAGAACTGTTTATGATTTCGTTCTTTAGCCTCCACTGATCTGGGAAACTCATGTAGTTATCCCCTAGGGTGGTGGAGTACTATAATGATGATGGGCTTGTATGGACTCTGAGAATATTGGGCATTTTAGAGGTAATCCAGCAAAACCCTTTTATCGATGGGAGCCACACAACCTGGCAGAGAAAATGCCTAGAACAGTAGATCTGGTAATGGAGTTAGGCCAGGAAACCATCTGTCCATACCCCATTGCCTTTTCATTCTGTCAGCAAACATATGCTATGGGTAGATAGCAAGAGGGAGAGGTAGATGTGTGGGGGATGGATGGACACAGATGGAAGGATAGACAGGCTTCTTTTTAATGGCTATCAGAGCATTGATGCTTTGCTTGTATTTTCTTATTTAATTCTTCTGACAATCTAGTGGTATTGGTATTATTTGCCCCATTTAACAGATGAAGAAACTGAGCCTCAAATTATTAGCTTAGTATTAGCATAAATATCTAAATGATATATATAATTTATATATGCATACATTTTTAAGGATCTTGGAAACGACTTATAATTTATTTATTTTTATTATATGGTTGTTTCCTAAAAAGATGGACTTTTCTATATAAGAATGGGAATGTAGAGGGAACCTTTATGACTTCCCTCAAAGTCTTAGAATCTTAGAAATACTGTGATCTTTGAACCCAGATCTAGATAAGAATCAGGCTCATTCATCCACTAGTTTTGGACTTTGAGAAAGTTACTTTACCTCCCCCAGGCTTAGTTTCTTCATATGTAAAATGTGTATAAAAGAAGTTAGTAGGAAGGGAAAAATGAAGGGGGGCAAATTGGAGGGGGAGACGAACCATGAGAGACTATGGACTCTGAGAAACAAACTGAGGGTTCTAGAGCGGAGGGGTGTGGGGGGATGGGTTAGCCTGGTGATGGGTGTTAAAGAGGGCACGTATTGAATGGAGCACTGGGTGTTATATGCAAACAATGAATCATGGAACACTACATGAAAAACTAATGTAATGATGTAATGTATGGTGATTAGCATAACATAATAAAATAAAATAAAAAAAAATGTGTATAAAAGTGTTCAGCTCCCGGGGCACCTGGGTGGCTCAGTTGGTTAAGTGACCAACTCTTGATTTCTGCTCAGGTCATGATCGCAGGGTCGTGAGATCCAGGCCCCGCATAAAGCTCCTTGCTGGGTGTGGAGCCTGCTTAAGATTCCCTCTTTCCCTCTACCTCCCCCCACCCCCTCCCCCCGGGAAGGTTGCTCTCTCCCTCAAAAAAAAAAACAAAAAAAAAGTATTCAGCTCACAGAGGGAGAGAGACCTCTTGAAGAGGTACTTTTGAAAATTAAAGCAATCAAGATTAAGTTAAAGAATAGCATGCCAGAGATGGAGGTGGAAAAGAGCAGAAGGATGCATTTTCAACTCTCTGCCTACTACCCCCTGCAGGCACATGTTGGTTTTGAGCATGGTGCTTTGTTGTTTGCTGGGACCCCAAAAGCCAGCAAAGAGAGACACTGGAGAGAGAGAGAGAGAAGGAAGGCTGAGAGGACAGGCTCACCAGCTCTAGGAACTTGGGCGAGAGCATCATCTCTGAGCCTGACCTTTCTCGCCTCTAAAACTGGGAAAATGGAACCTGCTTCATAGGGTAATTGTAAAGATGTTGTAAGGTGATACATTTAAAGTTCTAGTGCAGTGCCTCACATACATACTGAATAAAGACATGTTGCTTATTGGGGCAGGAGTTAGAGAAAAATACCTTCTATTGCATGTTTATTGCTATTGGTGTCGATCCCAATCTCTTGCCTTAACAAATTTATTCAACCAAATTATACTGTTTTTTGTTTGCATCATTCAAGCAAGAGCAAATTCTGATTGGTTTTCCTGTAGTGTGGACGAGAGAAATCAAACTGGCTTGGTGCCTTCTTATACAATGAGCCACAAACCCTAAGTCTTCCCATTATCTCCCCTGTGATATTTATGAAGACTGGGATTTGCTAATGATCTTAAATGGGGTTAGGATCTTTAGTGTGTGCTGGAGAGAATCAGAGGACCTTAAGAGACCTTAAATGCAAATCTTTACTGAACCGTTTTTTGGTTATCAGTTACCCGGTGGGGTGTCTGACAAGTACAGTATGGGGTCTTATTCCCCATCATCTGTGTGATGGGGTACCATCTGGGCTCATAGAAAGAGACATAGTCTCTAAGATTTGGCTGAACTAATTAGTCAATTAATAAATTATCAAAACCAACAAATGCAGTTCAAACCAGAAGTGACTGTGGGTTTTTAAATTTTTATTAGTTCAGCTGGGTCTCTGTGAAATAATTTTTTTTCTAAAGAAATGCATTACATGGGACTGGAAGCATGGACCCTCCTCTCAAAAAAAAAAAAAAATCCTGACTTAAAAAAAAAACAAAACACTGAATGTTACACTGAAATGAAAAGTAAGATGCTAATAAACATCTGAGTTCCCTAAACTAGAAATGATCCACACTAGGTTACTTTAAATAGGTACTCATTTTCTAATCTGTCCTTCTGACAGATGCCTTTATAAACTTCCAAAGTTTACATGTATAAACTTTGTGTAAATTTTCTGCTCAGAAAACACTGATGGCTTTTTTTTTTTAAGATTTTATTTATTTATTTGTCAGAGAGAGAGAGAGAAGGAGAGCACAAGCTGGGGAGGGGCAGAGGGAGAAGCAGGCTCTGCGCTGAGCGGGGAGGCCTGTGTGGGACTCAATCCCAGGACCCTGGGGTCATGACCTGAGCCAAAGGCAGATGCTTAACTGACTGAGCCACCCAGGTGTTCCCACTGATGGCTTTCTATTATTAAGGTACATAACCTATTATCAGAGGACCTTTATAATCAATCATAAGAAAGATGGTTAGTTTTTATTGGACGCTGTGTATCAGACACTTTGCTAAGTATTTCTGTATAGATTAGAGTATTTAATTCTTGGAACAAAATTATGAGTTATGCTTTATAATGATCCCTTTTGTATCAATGAAATTATAGGTTTAGAGAGAAAAAGTAATTCATCCAGTGTTAGCTAGGTAGCTAGCGTATGGTGGAAGAAGAATACGAACATAGAAATTTTGTGTGTTCGCTCCACCTCAGGGATCAGCAAATCATGGCCCATGAGCTAAGAATGACTCTATACTTTTAAATGATTAAGAAAATCAAAATGAGGACAGTATTTTGTGGTATGTGGCAATTACGTGAGATTCAAGTCTAGTGCCCATTAATGAAGCTTTACTGGAACATGCTCATTTGTTTATGTATTGACTATGGCTCATCTCTTATTACAGTGGCAGAGCTGAGTAGTTGTGACATAAATCATCTGGCCTGCAAAACCAAAAATATTCACAAATACCAAAAATTTTGCTAACCTCTGATCTTTCTTAACCCAGTGCATAACACAACCTCCCACTGTGCTGACTTGGGTTTGCCCGTAGATCTTCCTTTACATCCTTCATTCCTACTGTGCTTGCTGCTGGAACAAAACTTGACACCAGCTCTACCTGTTGAAAACCTCTTAGCCTTTCCAGGTCCAGATCAGACAGCACTTATTTCGCCTGTGGAAGTTTAGGTTTCAGGCAAACAGAAAACCAAACTCAGATTGGATTTTTACAAAGAGAGTCTGTTAACTTGTGTAAGACACATCCAGAAATTCATCTCACATCACATGCACTTCCATCTAAGACAAAAATGGTATTATCAGAACATGATTCATGTCCCTCCTGCCATATCCAGCTTTTCTCTCCAAAGCTTCTATTTCACACCACTTAGTCCAGAATGAACCAGTAAAAAGAGTCTGTGTTTTAACCTTCACCAGAAAGAATGGTGTCATAATGATTGATTGAATTGTCTAGGTCACCGTGTCCTACTGTCCTCAGGCTAAGGTCTGTGACCAAGAGAAGGATTTATGCTGATTGGAGGTAGATTAAACCCATCCCTGAATCAGGCTAAAAAGATGAGGTAGGCTGGTTGGATTAAGTCAGTTGGTGTCCACCCTTCAAGCCAAGGGTTAGGTCAGCACCACTGTAATCACGTAGATGAGAAATTTGGGATGTGATTAAGAAAGAATGGGAGAATCATGGCTAAGATGGCCCACAGGTGCCCACTGCATCTCCCTGCCCCAAAGCCTTCCACATTTCTGCTACCTGAGCTGGCTCCTGGCAGGCAGAATTTATCTTTCTTTCCTCTCTATTTCTATAGCCTTTCCCATCTGAAAGCTTGAATTATAGTGAGTTGTATATATTCTCTCTTTCAACAACTGCTAGCACATGGTACTCTTCAAATTGTCAGAGTCTGTTATAATTATCGATTCTTGTGCCAGAGGCAGGAAACCCACTTACCTAAACTTCTCTTTTAAGGAATCCTTATATGGTTTTAAAAGCATATTTTGTTGTCTCTTTTAGGTGGGTGATTAATATTGCACGTGATCTGCCAGGCTTCTTTCGTGTTCATGTCTGTGTATCTCTCCCCAGTCTCAGCCTCTTGAGCTAGACAGGATGGTGAGGGACAGGGACAGAGTTGAAGATGGTGGGAGAGTCAGAGACAGGATATACATCAGAACGCCCTCTTCATGCATTACTTTAACAGGGCAAATTTGACATAACCGTGTTAAAATGCCACACCACCATTTTTTCCCATATCAAAGTGGCAAAATCAACATCTGCCATGCTCACCAGAAGGCATGCTAGCACTATTTCTGGTAGCCTGAAGCAGGAAATAACACAAGCCACCGTCAGTAGTAGACTAGGATGAATAATTTGTGGTATATTTACGTGATGGACATCTATACAGCAATGAGGAAGAACAAACTAAAACTAGACTTAATGATATGGGTAAATCTCACAAATTTAATTTGGGCCCAAAGAATCAAGACATACTATATGATTCCATTTCTACAAGAACGCAAACCGTGCAAAGCCACCTTATGTTGCTAGAAGTCAGGGCAGTGGTTATCCTAAAAGAGGGTATGAGGATAATTTCTGGGTGCCAGTGATGTTATTTATTTATTTATTTATTTATTTTTGCCTAATTGTTTGCTATACAGTTGTGTTCAAGATGATCATGATAGGTGTATTTTTCTGTGTGTGTATTATAGTTCAATGTAATTGAAATTAAAATGAAAAAAACAAAACCAAACAATGTCAGGCTATGTCAGAACATCTTCCTGTGCTCTGGTTTTTCTCCTTGTCTCTGAGGTGGGGTGGTACTCTGAGCTGAATGCCACATTTGGGGTAGGGCTCGATCTGCCTGGGTCTGCAGGCAGCCTGTCTAGGAATAGGCATCCTTCCCGTATGAGGAATAGAATGAGGACTTTAGCTTACTCCAGACCGAGGCCTTTGCCGAGCTAACCAGCTCTGGTTCAAGTACTAGTGAACATCCCTGGTCAGAAGTTCTTGTTTGAAATATCCACATGTACTCTGGCCACCAATCAAAACTGTCTGTGACCCTGAACTTTGTTGAATCGATAAACCTCCCCATGTTGTTGGTGGTTCTTTCACAGGGTGAAATGATTTATCTGACATCCTGAAGTTAAGCTTTTCTTCTCTCCTTGATGGTTAAGGAATGAGAAATTAACAGGTGTTCATTATGTACCACCCTCTCCCCTTTGGGCTATTGCTTCTCACTTTGGGGTCTTCAGATTCATAAAATGTATGCTGTGCCTTCATCTTCCAAGGCGAAAGATCTAGGTCATTGGGATGCAGTGCTTCTGAGAGTTTCCACGAACCAAACCAAGGAGGAGGATGCTGATTTATAATTAAGGTCACTTTCATTGTCTTACTGTGAATACCCCCCACATACATACATTATACTGCCTCAAAGTGGATGTTTTCTGATTCCTGAGAATTTTTTTTGACATATTGTATTGTAATTTGCCTATGAATGCTTTATGTTAATTGGCCTTTAGGTGTTCCTGTTTCTGTCTTTGAACAGGTCAGTCCCTCCTAGCTTTTCATCATCTTCCTGGCCACACTGTAAATGTCCTCCATTTATCAATGCCTGCCTTGGTCTTGCTGGTCCAGAGGATGCATCCTGTTTCAAAATGTGGTTTCAGTGATGCTGAAAGGAGACAGGGGATGGCTGTTTGCTTTCTGCTATTTGGTATTTCACTTCCGTTTGCTTTCTGCTATTTGGTATTTCACTTCCGTTTGCATCCTGGTGCTGTAATGAAGTATCATGTAGAGTTCCTATAGGGCTGATAAGCCACCCTCAGCCCCTAAAGATAGCTCTGTCTGTGCATCACTGCTTTCCAAGAAAATCCCTGTCATTATGCAGAGTGTTATGCGTTTCCTTTCAAACCTAGTCATTTGCATTTCTCGCCTTTGAAAAGGCAAATTTGCTTTGAAAAGTGTAATGAAATGTGCCCAAATGAAAAATGGGCCCTGAGGATGGCTGATGCCAGCACGGGGCTTTAATTAAATGATTAGATGGCAATTTGATATGACCAGCTTTTGAACTGCATCATGTTATCATTTAGCTTTGGGAGGGGAAACGCAGCTCGACCTTTAGAAATAGTGAAAGATAATATGAACTTTGCTTCCAACCACCACAGAGCTATGTACAGAAAGACTTTTCTCTAAATCTGTTCATTTTTCTCTGACCCCATTCTCCTGGTTCTCATGGTACCTCACTCTTCCGGAACAAGCCTCGTCCTTTAACGCTTCTGTGACTCTGCCCTCTCATTCCTGCTGCACAGAGCTACCTTTTCTCTTTTCCCTTCTGGCTTTCGAGGGGGCCCATTGTTTCTTCAAAGCACAGCTCCCTTAGCAACCCCTCCGTTTATTGAAGCTCTTCTTAATTCCCCAAGACTGTGAGTTAGTTGCTTTTTTCACTGTCCGGAGATCTTCAAACTACAGCCTGCCTGTTTCCTGTTTTCACAAGTAAAGTTTTATTGGAAAACGGCCATGCTCATTTCTTTACATATTGTCTAGGGCTGCCTTGTGTTATGGTGGCAAAGTAGAATAGTTGCATCAGAGGCCACTGCCTCCAAAGCCTAAAATATTTACTATCCGGCTCTTTCCAGGAGAAGCTTGCCCAGATAAGCATTTCCTTTACTTAGTCATTACCCAACTAGTTCGTGACTGTAAGTTCTATGAGGCCAGGAACTCCTACTAATTTTGCTCACCCTGACTCCCTGGCACCAAGCGGGGGCCTGGATCACAGAAGCTACTTAGGCAAATATCAGCTGCACATTGCAGCGGTGAGAAGTGGGTGTGCTGATGGAGCTGTGCTGTCCATGAAGCGCCTGGTCCGGACCAGGCACTTAGGAAATGCTCATTTGCTGAGTATCTATGCTCCCACCCTGACACCTGGGCAACCAGGTCTACTTGTACGGGATTTGCACCCACAAATTGATGTTTTTCTTGTCTGCCAAGTTTAATATTAATTTTGCCCATATGCATTAAAATGTTGAATTGATGCTTAAGTTTAACCTCATTATCTCTGTTCATTATTTTTACCTATACCAAGTGAGGGCTTCATCTGGTCTAGGCACTGTGCCCAGAACTTTATATCTGTTGCCTCATCAAATTGCTGATGCCTTTGGAGGCAAATATTCTTATTATCCCCACTTTGTAGGTCAGAAATGGAGGGACTGTTGGGGTAAGCAAATAGGCCAGTTTCATAAGTCTGGTCAAACTGAGACCTAAGACCGTGACTGTTGGCTGCTAAACCTCACACTTCTCTACCACATGGACTGCAGACATCCTGCCCCTCTCTTCTGTTGGTGAAAAAAACCAAAGCATTATTTCAAAGAGTGTTTGAAAGCATCTCTGGCTCATCAGTAATTTCAGACTGTTTCTTGGTAGTTTATCGCTTCTTGAGCTTTGCCTCTTGAAGAACAGGCCCACTTTTGCTTCCCACCTCATAAATCGGCATTTGACTGAACTTGCAGAAGGATGTTATGCGTGCGCGCGCACACACAAGCACACACACCCAGCATGGAGTAGCTAAACTGATGAGATATGAATCAATGAAATCAAAGATAAAATGGACCCTGCTAAGATATACTGGGTCAGTGCAATAGCAACTGGAATCCAGTTGGTTAGTGACCCTGGTCTGGGGTTAAAGCAATTCTTAGTGCCCTATCTGTAAAACAGGGATAAAAGACTATTACTGGGGTACATTATGGTTTTCTTTTCAGATTAAATGATAGACTGTAAAGCCTCCAAGACGTGGATTTTGTTTGACTAAATGTCTGAGTTTCTCTTGGCTCAGTTAAGTTGACATAAAATTAACCATCATGTACTCTATAAGTATTTGATGACTTAGTGAGTTCAATGAGCATAAAGTATTTAGAACAGTGGCTGGACCAGAATAACTGCTCAATTAATTTTATTATTACTAATTTTCTCAAAATTATTTGAAGTATTCTTTTTTTTTTTTTAAAGATTTTATTTATTTATTTGACAGAGAGAGACACAGCGAGAGAGGGAACACAAGCAGGGTGGGTGGGAGAGGGAGAAGCAGGCTTCCCGCGGAGCAGGGAGCCCGATGCGGGGCTCGATCCCAGGACCCTGGGATCATGACCTGAGCCGAAGGCAGACGCTTAACGACTGAGCCACCCAGGTGCCCCTATTTGAAGTATTCTTGAACCAGGGTTGGCTTATAGCTAATTATATACAGTGCGACACGTAATATTTCAGATTGGGACATTTGGGGCATTTCGGTTCTAATATTATTTCTGCAAACACCCTATTGTCTGTTATACTGAAGACATTTTCATCTTTCTGCTCCTCCTGGGTGAAAAATAATTGCCTCAGATATTATTAGAACTCGCAGATAGGATGCCAGTTGTTACCAGAATTGACTTCGGTCAAATATTTCTGCTGCATGTTAGCATGCGGGGGGCGGGGGGGGGGCGGGGGTGGAGGGCGTTGTGTAGACACACATAAACATGCTGCCTCTGTCTTGTTTGCGATCTGCTCATGCACTGATATAGCAACGCTTCGACATTCATGAGTCAAAGTAGTTATAATGTTAGGATGGAAGCTTCTGGACAGGAAAATAAAGATAAAAATCAATTAGTAGTTATCTCTTAATTATCTCTTCTTTACTCATCCCTGAAAAGAAACTGGGGGTGTAAGAAAAAAAAAATATGAGATGGTCCCTAGCCTAGAACAGCTTACTGGGTTAGCTATAAAGGCAGTTACGTGACAATTAACTGGCAGTGTAAAACTATAGGGAATTAAGTATAAAATGTACAACACTGATGGTGAGCACCAATATCATTCAAAAGAGGAGTCAGTATTACTGGTAATACTGGAGGAGGCAAACGTTGAAATAATTGCATTTCCACTTTAAAAATTTATAATGCTGTTTTCAGTATCCCACTGAACTTGCCTCCTTGCTATTCTTTTCTCAGCGTTTTGCAACACCTTCCACGGCCTGAGCCTTCCCTCTGGTTCATCTGGGGTGGGCGTGCCATAGGCTGAAGTATTTGTGTCCATGATTTAGATCCCTCTCCCTGTTTCTTGTAAATCTATCACAGATGTTATTTGCTTGCAGGAGGTGATTTTATTGACTTGGCATCTGGCTTGTTTAAGACTAGGTTGTTTTTGAAGTTACAAACCACTATGACCAATGGGATATTGAGTTAAAAAAAATCAAGAGTGGATTTAATCAACTCTGAGGAAAAGAAATCAAAACTCTACGTGCATGGAGATTTCTTCTCTGACGGGTGATGGCTGCTCACATCTTGAGCTTGCATAGAGGATAAGGAAGGCACTGGTGTTTATTTTTTCTCATTCCCGGAATACTATATTAGTCTCCTAAGGCTGCCATAATAAATCATGGCAAACTTGATTAGTTAGAACAACAGAAGTTTATTCTCCCGTAGTTCTGGAGGCCAGAAGTCCAGAAGTAAGGTGTCTGCAGGGCCATGCTCCATTTCAAGGCTCTGAAGGAGAATCCTCCCTTGCCTCCTTCAGCTTGGATGGCTTCAGGCATCCCTTGTCTGTGGCAGCCTACCCCGTCTCTGCCTCTGTCTTCAGTTGGCTTTCTCTGTGTGTCTCTGTGTTTCTCCTCACTGAGGCCTCACCCTCAGAAGATACTCTGTGTCTTCTCTTCTTTTTATAAAAAGAGTTTGTCACTGGAGTCAGGGTCCATCTGGTTAATCCAGGATGATCTCTTCTTGAGATCCTTCACTTAATTACATCTGTAAAGACCCTTCTTACAAATAAAGTCACATTCACAGGTACCAAGGATTAGAATTTGGACAGATCTTTGGGGAGCTACAGTTGAATCCTATTCACTGATTCTCCCTGCTTTTTAGTCCATGCAGGCTGTGGAGAGGAGCTGCCTGTTGCTAGCATAGCCTTGCTGAGACCCAGATGTGAAACGGCATACATTGGATGACGTGAGAGAGGCTTGGCTAAGTAGTTTGCAGAATATCTTTTAAAAAATTTCTATTAGTTGCTCGTCTGTTAAAGGCCACATTGAACATGAAAAGCAAAAACATTTTCCAGTCTTTATAATTCAGATCACTTCTGTTAAATTAACCTTTTATCAAGATATTCAGTGACTTTTTACTTTTGCCAAAATCCTAGTTCTCTTCATTACTTGAGATACCATCTAGAACATGAGCTGTGAAATCTGTGTTTTTTTCCTCCATTAGATATCAAATCTTAAGAGGAAGTTTGATTTCGGGCGCCTGGGTGGCTCAGTTGGTTAAGCAGCTGCCTTCAGCTCAGGTCATGATCCTGGAGTCCCGGGATCGAGTCCCGCATCGGGCTCCCTGCTCAGCAGGTGTCTGCTTCTCCCTCTGACCCTCCCCCCTCTCATGTGCTCTCTCTCTCTCTCATTCTCTGTCTCAAATAAATAAATTAAAAAAATCTTAAAAAAAAGATTTAAAAAAAAAAAAAAGAGGAAGTTTGATTTCTAATGAGTAGCGTTTTTCCATCTGATTCACGTATTATCTTATTGCCTAAGTGTATACTATAGGATGAGGCTGTCAGAAAGGCCAGGGGATCACAGACATGTCTGCCTTGTTTCACCAACTGTAGCCCCAGAGCCCAGTACAGTGTCTGACATATAACTGATACTCAGTACTTTTGTTGGATGAATAGTGTTCTATGAAGATCGTATTTTCAAATGGATTAAATGGTGTGTTTTGAGTCAAAATATGGCTACTCATTATTGATTATACTCCAGTATTGTCTCCCCCCGCCCACCTATTTCACTCTTCACATGGAGATCTGCAGGACCATTCTGATCAATTCTACATATTTGATTTTGTTCTTTAGTACGATATACAAAGAGAGATGAGGGAGGATACCTCGGTTGTTCAGCGAAATTTTAAAGCACTAGGCGTGGAGTCCAAAAACTTTGATTTCTGTCCAGAATCTTGCTAGTTTTTCACACTTGTTTGTGACCTTGGGCAAGTACTCAGTGTCTCTCATCCTTTGCTGGCCCATATCTCTCATTCATTCATTCAACAAATACTTATTGCATTTCTGCTAGAGGCCAGGTGCTGTTCTGAGGGCTGGGCCTAAAGCAGTGAATGATACAGACAAGAGGCCTTGCCCTCAGAGATTTCAACCTAGTGTAAGGAAGGAGACTATAAATACAAAAATAATAAAATATTAAAGTGTATCAGATGAGTGCTATGGGGAAAATAGATCAGGAAGGGGATAGAGAACCCTTGGAGTGGAGAGGTGATGCCATTTTGAGTAAGGTGGTCAAGGAAGGCATCACTGAGCAGCAGTGTCTGGTAAAGGTCTGAAGGAGTTGAAAAGAGGGGCTTGCCTGTATCTGGGGGGCAGTGTTGCAGTTGGAGGAAAGGCTGGTGGGAGGCGCCCGTAGAGGGTGCTGTGCTGTGCTGTGCAGAGTCTCCCTTCACTACCAAGGCACTCACTCCCAAAGCTTCTGGGAACTCCTCTGAGTCCTCTGGGAAATGCTCTTGACCCAAAGAGAGGGAGAAAGCTCCCTCCTCCCAGGTCACGCTCCCTCCCTGGGGCAGCCTGCATGTTAGCACTAGTTCATACCGGGGGTGTAAAGCAGGGTTCCCTTGCCTCAAGGCAGGATAACGTTTCTGGAGTTCACATGTCTGAAACGGGATTCCCTGGCCAGAATGGAGGTGTCAGCAGGGCCATGTTCTTCTCTGGGAGCTTCCAGGGAGAATCCAGTTCCTTGTGTTTTCCAGCCTTGATGACTGCCCTCCTTCCTTTGCTCCCCTCCTTCATCTTCAAGGACAACGAGAGTAGGGCCAGTCCTTCTGCCATCAGATTGCTCTGACCTGGCTCTTCTGCCTCCCTCCTTCCCATTTGGAGGAACCTTGTGATTAAGTTGGCTCTACCCAGGTAACCAAGAATGATCTCCCTATTTTCAGATCAGCTGAGTGATAACCTTAACTCCATCTGCTTCTCTAGCTCCCCTTTGCCACATAATATAACATATTCTCAGGGTTTTGGGTGGGACAAAGACATCTTTGGGAGGCCAATATTCTGCCTAGCACAGTTGAGAATATGAACACTTCATCTGTGCTAACATGGAAGGCAAGAATGGGCATGGTTGCGGAGAGGTAGGTCAATTGGATATTAAGAACTTCTAGAAGTTCTTTTCTGATGACTTCACTTTCCTTAATAAAGTAAGAAGGAGAGTCAATAGCTGAGAGGGACCAAGGGCTTGAGAAGAGAGAAGTGATGAAAGTCCTCTAAGAGCAGGAAATGAGTTTGCCAGGACAGTAGCATTGCTAGGCAATCCTGCAGACTCTGATCTCTCCGCCCTGCCTCTTAGGATTGTTGTGAGGGCTGCAATGAACAATGTGTAGAGAAGCAGTCTTTAAACTCTGAAGCACTGTGTTAATAAAAGCTAACATCCATTGAGTGCTTATCGTGGGCTAGTTCCTATTCTTGTATTTTACATGTAGGAACTAAAGTAAGCCTCACAAAAGGCAAGGAGCTACATATTATTATTATCATCATCCCCATTTTACAGATGAAATAACTGAGGCCTTAAAGGGATGCCATGCCCAAGGTCCCACAGCTGGGGAAGGGCAGAGACAGGGAATAAACCCAGGCAGAAACTCAGACATTCCTCTCCTCACCATTATTCACTTCTCCCATCCACTTCTCACATCCAGTCCTCAGCCAGACTTTGTGCACCTCGAGGAGTCAGACCAGTGTCTTCTACTTACAAGGAAGTGATGTTACTGTGATTAACATAGGCAGACAGTGAATATCTCTGAGTATATATAAGCATGGCGACAATAATAAAAATGGTTGAAAACATCCATCTTGGGAGCACCATTTGAGTCCTACTTCAACCATTTACTAGAAAAACTGTGCCTTTAGTAAGTCGAAGCCTCTCTGTCTTCATCTGTAAGATGGAGATCTTTATATCTGCCTCCAAGGCTTGCTGTGAGGTTGAAAGGAAATCATGCACAGAGGAATCCTATGCCTGGCACTTAAGAAAGACACGTAAGCATGAGGGGCTATTTTGATAAATAAATGCTGTCTGGAGAAGGAGGAGATTTCTCATCCTAACACCAAGCAAAGCTCTCCGCACAGTCCCACACCAGGATCTGGCTTGTCCCCCAGTACCCCCACAGTGTGAGAGTTTATTCTCCAAAGCCATATCCTTCACCCTTTCTTCTCTTTGTACTTCATTTGCCACAACAGAACTCTAGTGAATGTAATTTGAGGTCAGCCAAAATACAAGTTTGCTGCAAACTGTGGACCACGAATTGTGCCTCTTAACTATGGTGAGGTCATTTATGGGTCCCTGGCCTCATTTCTCAGTTTAATGTGGCATAGTTTAGCACATCCATCAGCCTCTCTCAGTCACCTCTAGTTTTTCTTCCTATTCCTTCGTTCATTTGTTTATGTCCTTTATATTTATGAGCCAGGCCTTTTGCCAGGTGCCCTGAGCAAGCCCCGTGCTGTGCATCCCCATCTTCAGCTCCCACCCTGGGGTTTCTCCAAGCTTTAATCCCGAGTTCAGGCTGGAGAGCATGACAGTGGCCTTTCTGAGTATGTCCCAGATTTCATACAGCTTATATAAGGGGCGCCGGGGACTTCTCTTGGTGGACTCCTTCTCTTCAGATAGTCTTTGTTGTCCCAAGACGGTCCAACTTTATGGTGTGGAAAGAGATATTTTTTAAAAATATGATTTGAAAATGTTAGTAGTATACTTCTAATAGAGATATTTTCTATTAGCACCATGTGCTATGTATCAGAAAGTACACTAAGCATGATATATATTCACTTGTTTAACTCTCATAACAGCTTCAAGTAAAACGAATTTATTATCTTTTTTTTTTTTCATTTGAGGAAACCGAAACTCAGATTAACTGATCATATCAAGGGCATACAGTAGTCGCGTTCAGAAGGCTCTCGTCTGGACTCTCAGACTGTGACACTCCACTCCAAAGTCCTTGCCCTAACCCCAGGACTGGAGAGAGAGAAAACAAACAGAAGTCAGCAGTTCTGGATCAGAAACAATGATGTTGTGGCAGAGTTTCCCAGGGCATGATATAGGATTTGACTTTCTCTTCCCCTCCACTCCTAGCCCCTCCTTCCCCTCTTTCTCCCTTCGCTCCTCTTCCTTCTCCTTCTTCCTTCTTCTCTCCGTCCCTCTCTCCTATTCTCTTTGTCCCTCCATCTCTCCCTGCTTTTGTTTCCACCTCCCCTTTGTTGCTCCACATCTGACAGTGGTAACATCCATTTCCTTCTGGGGAACCCTGTCACTCTCTTGACCTGGTCTGCTAAGGCCCAGGGGAGGCCCTTGCAGGAGCTGACAGAACATCCACTCACCTCTGAGTTCTCCCTCACGTAGGGGTAGGGGTAGGACATCAGTAGTCTTGGCCCCGGCCCAGCACCAAGGGCCAGGCTCTGACAGTCTTGTGACCTTTTCCCAGCATGAGATGAAGAGAGTTCAGGCCTGCGTCTGTCCCCTGTCAGGCTCCAGCTTCATAATCTTCCCGGAGCAAGTCCTCTGATGAAAATAGTAAAAACCTGTACACATCCCCCTACTCACCCCAAACAATAATTTTCAGTATCGTCTAGTTAGAATTCATTGTCAGGAAAAAATTAAATGTGGCCAAAAGGAGGGAGTCCTGATCAAGATGAACCCATTTTAGCTCACTAAGCTGAAAGCCTGACATCTTCTGGGCACCTGCATTTGGGTTGCTTCACAGACTTAAGGCTTCCACAAGAATGATAAGTAGGTACTTTCTTTATATCTGCATATCTAAATGCTCTCACACAAGAGGTTCCCGATAGAACAGAGTTACAATATACCTAAGGAAGCTCTAGCTTCTCTCCTGAAATGCTGAAACTGACACACATAACGAGTAGTAGTTTTCAGCTTCCATACTGGGTCCGGGGGGTCCCTTATTCCCTTTACTATCACCTGGAATTCCACATCTTGCTTGGGAGAACTCAAGCATTTTGAGTATGTGTTGATGGCAAAATAATGATGGGGGCTAAGAATGGTTTTGGAGAAAAGCTAAGTAAGAAATCAATAATTAGAACTTTCAGGAACACAGTTATTAGTTACAAACTTTTTTTCTATCAGTTTCCCTATCTGAAATTTCTGATGTTATATTCATGTATCAGGATTATCAGATAGCAACCCAACTTTCCTTTTGCTTGCTGTAGCTTCCCCCCTCTAGTGTCTGTTGTTAAATAGCTACTATTTGGGGGAAGTATGCCTTGCTTAAAGACACAAATAAATATGCTCCCCTTTATTTGCTTTAAAATTTATGTTCGTTTTCTATTTTATTATTCTGTATATTTTATTTTAGTTTTTGAGCAATTACATCTCAATTAGTCTTTAAAAATGATCTTCCATGGCTGATGAGTATTTACATTTCTTATTTTAATTCAACAGCAGCTTTAATTTGTATACTTTCGATGGGAAATAATTTAAAGTGTTTCCTTGAAAACAAAGTATGAACCTCACTATAAATATTCAGGTAACCACTCGCTCCCTTTGGTATTTAATTGGCTGGCAATTTAACATGGTGGCCCACAAATAAACATTGCTGGATATTTGTTGCTAAAGACTAGTGAAGATTAAAAATCCAATTAGCCGTCCTATATGTTGCTCACCTACTATCACCTGACAAGCCTTAATCTCCGTTGAGCAGAAATGAAGACCAAGAGTTACCAGTTACTTCATAAAGTAGGCAAGTAAGGCATTTATTAAACCAAATGTGGGTGTTTTGTCTTTTTTGGGTGTTTTTAGGTCTGTTGCAGAATCATTTTTTAAATCCTTCCTTTAATCCAAGCCTTTTTGGGAAAGTATAGGTTTTCAATGAAAAGAGTATTTTTTTAAACACATGAAAACAATGTTATATGATATGGTAGAGGCTTTATGCACATATATTTGGTAAGTACATATTTCTTATGAAGAAAAATTCATGCAAGAGTTTAACTGCTTGATAGAGAAGGGGATAAGCAAATATGGTCTGAAGGCTTTTTTTTTTTTTGGTCTGAACACTTTCTAATCAATAACAATGGTGATTACTACAATACTGTTAAGTGCTTACTATATGTCAGATGCTTAATTGCATTTAATGATTGAGATATCTAATGAGTTAGGGACTGTTAGAATCCCTATGTTACAGAAAAGAAAAGTGAGGCCTCCAGAGGTATATGATCCGTGCCTGGTCACATAGCAGTCAGAGGATCGAGTCAGAGTTTAAACCCAAATCTGCCTAAGAGCTGATTTTTTTTTTTAATCACCGTATTTTACTGGCTGTAAACCCATGATGCCTATGGAGCTTAGGTAAATCATTCTGTCAGGTGTTTCTGAGAATCTGGAAAGTGTATTTACCTTCAGAGATGGTTCTGAGTCCTTCCCTCCAGTGTCCTCACCTTATGAGTAGGCTAGGGTATATCTGGGCTTTGGCATTCAAATGGCACAGACACGACTCTTCCTGTCCTTCCACTAAACTGAATCCTGGTGAGGACTCCCAGTGCCCTCCACTAGATCCTGTTCCAGTGGTTTCTTCACAGCTACTGTACCTCGAAGGAGCCCTGCCAGCCTGCATTGTAAGAAGCCTTTGGAGGTAGTATCGGGAATAGCAGGAAATATAATTTTATCAGAAAGCAATGGGATATGCTTCAGTTGAGTGTGGCAAGGCTGAAATGAGAAAGTGTCCTGAACCATCCAGAGAAATTAGGGGGGCAAAGGCATGGGTCACCACCTGGGAGCATCTTTCACAGTTCGTAGACCAGGTGCTTGATTGAGCTTGCACTGTGTGTGCAGAACTGTACCAAGTGACACAGGAAGACACAAAGGGGCAGGAAATCTTGGCTCTGCTGCAGGGAGTGTTTTAAGAGACTGATTTCTGACAAAACCACTGGGTCTTACATATTGAAATCATAATGCTGTCTTTTTCAAAGTAGTCACCTTATTGATCCATGCGCTCATTTCAGCAATGCTGCCAATGCTCTGTTGCAAAAGCCCTTTGAAAATTACTTTCAGAATTATGTGGAGGCATACAAGGAAATCTGCCTCCATTCAGAGCAGGCCTCAGTTTTATTCCCCGGCTTAGTCACCTGCCTGGATTTGGCCCGGAACTAATTGGAGCCATTTCCAATAATCAATGCTCACATTCAAGGACAAAGGCTTTCTAACATCGTGGGGATGGACAAGAGTGCCTTACGCACCAGTAGGACAATACAGAAGCTCATCTTGGTATCCTTTGTAGCGACAAGCCCATCAGCCAGCTTATCATACATATTCAACAAAGGTTTATTGACTTGAAAAAAAAAAGTTTATTGACTTGAATTGAAAAATAAAAGAAACCCAAATGTTGTTGTTTTTTTTTTTTCTTAATGCTGGTATTATCTCTGGAATAACCTAGTATCTTAAGGCAAATACTTTTTATCAACAAGCTTTGAAATTTATGTTTATAATTTTATTATATCAATTATTTGATATCTCCCTGAAGCAATTATCTAGTTATAACCATACCTGATTAAAATTAGACAAAAAGTCTTTACCTCCCCTATACTCTGGATGTCTCCCTGAGTCTTTTTGTTTGGCTCGAGAATTGCCCTTGTTGCCTCCCAAGATGATCTAGAACAATAACTGTGGTGATAATGATGACATTTTTTTGAGCACTCACTCCATACTAGGCGTTGTTCTAATTATATGTCGTGTATTATCTCATTTAATCTTCACAAGTACTATATGATGAAAAAAGATCATTCACTATTCTTAACTTCTCATTCTGGGGCCAAGGACACAGAGACTCGGGGAGTGGCCTATACAGAATTCGATGACTGATAAAGGTGATCTGTTACCCAGGGAGATCCTCAGCTTTCCTTATTCTCCTCTTAGCTATTTTAGTGATGTATTCAGTAGGCGCTCTGTTAAAAAAAAAATCCCTGAAAGTTTAGTGTTTTATTCTATTTTATATAAATAATTCATCATCCTCATATTAAAGAATCACCTGAAATTGAAGCACCAAAAAGTTGATGCTTTGGTGCATGTCACTGCAGATAGTGAGTTTTTGTTCATATTTCCTACCCCACAACATTCATCATGCCTGACCTCATTTCCACAGGAGCTGTTCGTGAAGATATCCGCAAAAGCTACTCTCTGAGAGTTCCTCATTACTATAGTCTGAGAAAACCATCTGCATGTATTCTAGATCTGTTTTTGCTTTGCTGTGATTTTATAACCAGGGTGGCGTTTCCCCTTAAGACAGTTGGGCATTTCTTTCTGGCTTAAACGTACTTCATCATCTTCTTTTTCACCATGAAAAGGGGGAGGTGGGGGGAGGAAAGAAGAGAAACACACTTTTCTTGGTGTCTGTGATGGGCTGACTTTTATGTTCAGCAATAGAGATTTGTCAGTCTAATCCATAAACATTCTATTATGGCTCCTCATTGCCTAGATCAGAGTGCTGGGCCTCCAAGAAGGGAACTAGAGGGCGCCTGGGTGGCTCAGTTGGTTAAGCGACTGCCTTCGGCTCAGGTCATGATCCTGGAGGCCCTGGATCGAGTCCCGCATCGGGCTCTCTGCTCGGCAGGGGGTCTGCTTCTCCCTCTGATCCTCCCCCCCTCATGCTCTCTCTCTCTCTCAAATAAATAAAAATCTTAAAAAAAAAATTAAAAAAAAAAAAAGAAGAAGGGAACTAGGAATGCACAGTGAGTCTGTGACAGAACTAGGGTGGCACGCTGAACTTAAGATTCCAAACCCCGATTCCCCTATGTTGCGTGGCCAGAACACCTGCATTTCTGCTGATGAGCCAAGAGCTGGGATATTGGCCCAGCTCTGCTAAAGAAAGGCCATTCAACCCCTGCCTGTATGTGCAACATACCCCAGCTACTCACACAGGTGAATATCAGTGCAGATTTCACATTCCTCTCGGGCTCCAAGATACCCAGCCCTACCACACTGTAGCTGACTTCTCTGGGCAGAAAGTGAGGTCTGGAATTGTTCATAGCTGCCTGAATGCAAGAGGTGAAAACTTTGACGGGGCGCCTGGGTGGCTCAGTTGGTTAAGCGACTGCCTTCGGCTCAGGTCATGATCCTGGAGTCCCGGGACTGAGTCCCACATCGGGCTCCCTGCTCGGCGGGGAGTCTGCTTCTCCCTCTGACCCTCCTCCCTCTCGTGCTCTCTGTCTCTCATTCTCTCTCTCTCAAATAAATAAATAAAATCTTTTAAAAAAAAAAGAGGTGAAAACTTTGAGAGTAGTTTTCAGGAAATGGGCCCAGAGTCCCTACTCTCCACTCTCACAATGCTCAGACACTCAACCTGGTGCATATCTGTCCTGTATAAGAGGAAAAGTTGAGTGTGGTGGTTCTCAATTTTTTCTGATATCTGCTAACCTGAATTTAGACCTTGCTTCAGAATCCTTAGACTTCCATGGTACATACGGCTCACAGCTCCTTCTTCTAATGCATCTTAGTCCTTAGCCTACTTCATCAGTATCAGAAGGGTTTGGTCCATCCATGACCCTGGTCCACCCCCAGCAGAAGAGGAAGCTCCCCTGCTAAGGATGATCTTCGCCTCTACGACTGTCACAGTTCAGATCCTGCCTGTGGCTAATGCTGCCCAATTGATAACATCCCCAGCCATCAAAATAGGGAAGTTCTCCCTTGTGTCTCACTCTAATTCTCTTTCTATATATCTCTTGGCTGATTTTAATAAATATGAATAGAAGGACTTGAGAAAAAGGGAATTTCTCTGCCTGGTGCTCTCTTTTCATGAGATGATAGATTCGCTTCTTTGAATAAAAGCACTTTTAAAAAAATCATCATTAAATGCTTGCAAATTTTGGGGTGCCTGGGTGGCTCAGTCGGTTGAGTGGCTGCCTTCGGCTCAGGTCATGATCCCAGGTCCCAGGATCGAGCCCCACGTCGGGCTCCCTGCTCAGCGGGGAGCCTGCTTCTCCCTCTCCCTCTGCCTTCCACTCTGCTTGTGCTCTACCTCTGTTAAGTAAATAAATAAAAATCTTTAAAAAAATTAAAATAAATAAATAAGTGCTTGCAAATCTTATAAACATCTTAAAACAGCCATGTACTCACCTAAAACACAAACCTCAAGAAATTTCTTGATGCCAAGAGAAGCATCTGGAAGTCCCTCAATCCATATATTCTTGTCAAATGCAAATAGAATCACCACCCTGTTAATAAATGCTCACCAAGTCAAGTGAATCCCACTTGACGTCAGCCTCCTGAATGTCAACATGCATTGCAGTCTGAGCTACAGAGAAGGCAAATTTTGATGTCCAGCTCCCGGTTCAACTTTTGTATCTTCCCTTGCCAGTTGTGAAATTTGGGGCAAGTCTCTAGACTTATTTGGGTCTCAGTGTCCTCATCTACAAAGTGAGGCTTATACCCTTGCTTACTGGGTTTGAAAGAATAAACTAAGAAGGTGACATGTGGGATGGTGCTTTATAAACGTAAGGCAGCAGCCGAAAGTTTTCATGACAGCACCTTGAAAACAGCCTTCTGAGCCACATCAGCAAGTGGCAGGAGACTGTGAGATGCGCAGACCCCGGATCACTCTGCCGCGGTTTGATTTGCCTGCTCAACCTCGGACCAGCTGTGTGACTTTGCGTGCTTTGAAACCTCTCTGAACCTCATTTCTCACATTTCTAAAACGGAAGTGACAGTAATGGTTCTCAACTCTTGGCGTTGGGAGAATTCGCTGAAGTTGGTTAGCACAGGGTAAGTGCTCACTTAGAGCTGCCTCAAATAAATATTATATCAATCTTAACACCAGTTTGCATCAGATTGCACGAGGCTACAGCAGACGGTCACCAAAAGTTAACTTCCTGTGATTCTGTCTACCGAGCACATTTTAACTGGTGGTTGCTTTTGGCAGTCTTGTGTTTTCTTTTCAGTTCCTTCATAAGGGAAGGTTTAGGTTTTCTAATTATCTATATATCTAGATCTATATCTGTAATATATTTTGTGCAGCTTTGCCTTTATCATCTTACGTATTGGAGATTGGCTGTGATCACTGGTGGGCACTTTTTCTCGGAGCACTTCTTTCTTCTAGAATACTTGCTCGCTTCACACACACAGAGTTGAGAGAGTAAGAATTCACTGCTGGCCTGAGCACCCAGTGGATGTCGAGCTACCCCCGGGAACCGAGGCTGAGTTACACCTCGCCTGTGATGAGTGTCTCTGTCTGTGGAAGGTCCACTTCTCATCTTGAGCCCTGGACTTAGCCAGGGAAGACTTGCTGCACTTGGAGGGAAGTGTCCTATGTCATATGCGGAGGGAGAGGAGCATGTTGTGAAACCAGCTGCCATGAAATTGAATTACAGGTGTTGTATTCTTCCCACCTTAAATTGCTCCATTTTACCATGGGTTTTTCTGTTTGTTTGGAACAAATAACTGCAATTTACTAGGATGCTAAGAGATGAGGGTGGAAGCAGGCAGAGGTTGTTTAAGGTTTCTATAATGATGGAAAATTACTCCTATCCATTTCAAGTATGGTTTCTCTCCGAAGCCACCGCATTAAATGTGAAGCGAGGAAATGCCTCACTTTTTAATTCTCCTCTCTCAGCACAACGCTCTTTAAAGGCGCTCCAGGTTTCTCTAATGTTCTTAACCACACACCCAATCAGTTTTATTTATTATCCTGTGGAATATGTTCAGTAATAACTTCTGAGGCGTCTGGGAGGGAATGGACAATTTGCTTTCACTACCTCCATCTCCTCAACCCATTTCCTCTTAATTTGGTGGACATGGTGTGGAGCTTCTGGAAATAGGAGTCACATAGACACTTTAAGGAGGAAAGCTCTAAGACACCTTTCTTCTTCCTCATAACTGAACATTGTCAGAAGTGATTTCTGTGTTTCGCCTTCTTCCTTCAGTGCCTTTTAGCTTTCCAAGGAGCGTTGTTGTTTTCTTTTCAAGCAGGAATGTAAATAATTATAATTTGTTTGCCTGGGACTGTTCACAAACGGGTAACTGCCTCAGCGTTATGAGGTGGTGGGATGAGGTGGTCTGGTGCTGGTGATCATTTTTATGTGATACAGTCACGCAAGTGATCATCACATTCTCGAAGCCGAGCCAAGGCAGCTGGGAGGCTGATCAAAATGTGTATTTTTTGTGGCAGTTCTAAATTTAAAAATAAATGGTTGAGTTTTGTAAATGATAACAGTCTATCAGTAAAATTTGAGACATCTCTTGTGAAAAGACAATTGGAATTAGGTGGGGGATTTGCTTCAGTTGTACTCAGTGTGTTGATGCTTTCCAAATCTATTCTTGAGATACTAATGGTTTTAGTAATTTCTTTTGCTATACCAATGGAAATGAACCCATTCTTTTTGTAAAATTCTCATAATAAAGAACAGAGGAATTTTACACTTGCATCCCTACCCTCAACCTATTCCTTGTGTGTGTGTGTGTGTGTGTGTCTTCTAGATGTTTTTTTTTTGTTTTTTTTTGTTTTTAAAGATTTTATTTATTTATCTGACAGAGAGAGACACAGCAAGAGAGGGAACACAAGCAGGGGGAGTGGGAGAGGGAGAAGCAAGCTCCCCGCAGAGCAGGGAGCCCGATGCGGGACTCGATCCCAGGACCCTGGGATCATGACCTGAGCTGAAGGCAGTCGCTTAACCAACTGAGCCACCCAGGCGCCCTTCTAGATGTTTGTGCATGAATGCACATATACAAATTGGTGCAGAGAGTAATATATAGTTTTGATTTGTGATTATTTAAGTAAATGGGATCATATTTTATTATTTTTTTCTGTAGCTTGTTTTTTTTTTTTTTTTTCCACTTAATGCTATATTTTGTAGCTCTGTCCACATCAGTACATATAGATCTAGGTCATTCTTTCTGAGAGGTGATTATTATTCCATGTTATGGATGTACTGCAGTTTATTTACCCTATCGATGGACACTTGAATTGCATTATTTTCCTTTTACAAAAGAAGATGTTGCTGTGGACATCTGTGTATATGTCTTTTTATGCATATACATGTGCTAAATCTCTAGTGTAGACATGCAGTGTTTATTGCAACATTACATTGTTGGAACCTCCTGGTTGGTCATCCTAATGATGGACTAACAATGGCTTATGTAGACAGTGCTAACAGATATAAATTTGCAAAAACATGTGAATTTTGGCTCATGGGGTTGTGTTGGGCAAAGGTGTTATATTAGAACAAAAACATAACGGTGATTTGCAAGTGTTTGTTTGCCTGTAAGAAATCCTGCAGAGCTGAACATGCACACTTCAAATGTGAGAGAACTGTGAAAATTTATTAAAAAAAAAAGTAAATAAAAGAATCTGTGGTAATCAAACTTTGGATCATTTTCTGTAAGAGTGAAAATGAGTATGTGTTTAAGAATGGTCAAGGGACATTGAGTTTGAATTGTTTTTGTAAATTAGGCAGAGAAAGTGTGGTGTGAGGATCACATGCTAGATGTATGAGAATGAGATGTGGAGCCAAATGGTTCGAATGCTTGGCCCAGATATAGGAGGCTTTGAGGTTTCTGGTCGCTCACTATTTCTAAGCTTCCTTTAAAATGGGGTTAACCATAACCTGCCTCTTGGAGTGGCCATGAGTATGAGAAGAGCTAGTACATATAAAATGTCTAGCACAGACCCTGCAACCAGGTGGGCCATTAACATGATATTATTTAGAAAGTATTATTACTCTAAGCATTGTCATTAGGATGTTGTCATTATGATGTTGGCCAAATTACTTTAATCTCACAATGTTTGCTATTTGCATAATAGTAACTAGGAATATAATAATAATATAAATTTATTCCATAATAAAAAAGAAGCCAGATTGGATCATCTCAAAGATCCATGGCAGTTTTCCTGTCAAAAGGAAGTAGTTCTTACTTTTGAAAAAATGAAAGTTTAGTCATTGTTTTTGTAAGCCTCTTAGTTAACAGGACACACACACACAATATATAGATTAGGTTGACAACACCATACGTCTCAGCCCTTCCAAGACAGAGCCTCAAAACAGTCAAGGAGTGACAGTCTCAATCTAGAGCAGTCTGGGTGTGAGAGATTCCCTTTACCTAAGACAAAAGGTGATCCATTAAAAGAGCCTCCCCCTCTTGTCTCCAAACCCTTACCCCTTCCACCCTTCAGCTCTCTCATCCTCTGTCAGAATGACCATGCTAATTCATGATATGGGTGGACCACAGTTTATTTAGCATATTGATGAACATTTGAGTCGCATTATTTTGCTGTTACAAAAAAGTGTTGCTGTGAATGTTTGAGTATATGTCTTGATATGCATGTGTGTGCTCAGTCTCTTAGGATGGACATAGTGACCTATGCCCTAAAGCTCTCTCTCCCAGTGAGTGTTGCTTGTGTAATAACCATGATTCTCTATTTTATGGCAACAGAGAAACCACTATCATTTATTAGCACATTTATATTCCAAACATTTTACATACACTAATTTGTTCATTCGTTAGTTGACAATTATTCATCGGCTGTGACTTATGTGCTAAACACAGTTCTAAGTGCTGGAGTTGTAGCAATAAACAAAACACAGTTTCTGGCCTCATGAAAGATCCATTTTCATGGAGAGTCCCAGAAAACAAATAGATAAATAATTGATACTAAATTTTTCTTAATATGAATTGGTATGAGGAAAAATAAGGCAGGTAGTGATGACTGATGCTAGTTATAGAGGGTTGTCAGGGAGGACCTCTCTGAGCCCTGTGACTTGAACAATAATTTGAGTGATGTGAATATATCATAGATTATACACACACACACTGATGCTTAGGGAGGTTAAGTGTGTATTAGACATGGTTTTTCAGTACCAAGTAGTGGAGCATCCATCGAACAGTGGCCTAAACAAGGAGTAGCTGATTTTTCTAACATGACAAGAACTCTGGGGAAGGAGGCAGCTCCTGGCTCTGATTAAGCAGCTCAGCGACAGCAAGGCTGGGGGCTCTGTGATTTTCTCAGCCTTCTCCTGGTGGTCTCAGTGAGGCTTTCTCAGGCAGGAGCAAGGGAGGAGGAGAGGCACCTGTTCATCTGTCCCCTTTATCAGGAAAGAAAGAAGAACTGGACAGATTCCCCCTGTAGTTGGGAAGATCAGTGTCCCCTGGCTGCCCTTGGCTATGAGGAAGACTGAAGAAGTGAGTGTTTCATTCTTATACTTTCTCTAGTAGAAGAAAGAAAGAAAGTGGAAGTGAGTGCCGGCTTCATGTTTACTTTGCCATGAGTTCCATTCCCCGCGGCCCGCCTCTCGTCAGCCAGGTCTGTGTGGCAGCAAAGTTCTCCTCTTCTAATCTATCTTTGTCCTATTCCTCTGGAATGGTCATTGTCTCTTACAGGACCTAAAGGAGGTGACTGATATCAGTGACAACTCCTTCCCCAAATACTAGCAGTAGCAGCACCGTTTGCTGTGCAGCTAATATTGGTGACATCACTCTCTGTTCTTTTAGGTATAATTTCCAGGCATTGGGATGTGTCTGGCCCAACTTTTCCTTGATCAGCCTTCTGCTCCATAAGAGCTTGCCCACAATTGATGCACAGTTTGTTGCAAACCCAGAGACCAGAAACATGCTTGCAGGTGCAATTTAGATACTGGGTCGCAGGGAAAATACTGAAATAACTAATTTGTCTCCTGAGGAAATACTGATATGCTATTACTTAGGAGTTGTCCAAAGTCACAGAATACTTCATACCTGTTGAGTGTCCTCCAGTTTACAAATTTTTACCTGCATTGACTCCCCTGCTTTGCACAGCTTTCCTGGGAAATAATGCAGGAGTCCTTACTGCCATTCTTCTTCCATGGGTTAAAGTGATACCTGGAAAAATCTAAGTGACTTAAAATAATAAAACAAGCTTAATATTTCCTAATCATGTGTTCCTCACTCTTATAAACAAACAGACAGACAGACAGACAGACAAAAACACTCTACTAAAGCTGATTCAGTTACCCCCTTCAAACAGATGACTGCCCCAAATCCCGTCCTGTGTAGAAATTCTGAACTTGCGTTGGTTTGGTGGAGAATCATCATCGTTGCAATACACATGTAATCATTTGCACTAGCCTATTCTTAAAGTCCTCTGGGGTGGATGATTAGATCATCAAGTCTTTTAAAAATACTTTCTGACAGGGGCACCTGGGTGGCTCAGTCGTTAAGCGTCTGCCTTCGGCTCAGGTCATGATCCCAGCGTCCTGGGATCGAGCCCCGCATCAGGCTCCCTGCTCCACAGGAAGCCTGCTTCTCTCTCTCCCGTTCCCCCTGCTTGTGTTTCCTCTCCTGCTGTGTCTCTCCCTGTCAAATAAATAAATAAAATCTTTAAAAAAAAAATACTTTCTGACATTTTCTAGTTGGAGGAAAGAATAATACATGCTAATTGTCCAAGATACAAACAATACAGAAATGTTTACACGACACAGTGAAATGTCTCTGTAGTCATAACTCCAAAAGATAACTACCACTAGAGATTAGTTTATATACTTTCAAACATTTTTGAATAACTATTTGCAGCAGTTATTATTTTTGTAATCATTTTGGTTATCATTATTAATGGAATATAATAGCACGCTACAACTTTTGTTGCCTAACACTATATTATGAACAATATGTTGTCATCTTTCCATACCCCGTATATCTACATGTACCTAGTATTATTTAAGAATGAATTACAGTTCTTGTAGCCAACCCCCTAATAATGGCCATTTCATTTTTTCCCAAAATGTTTAATATCATAATAGGCATTCTTGAACATTGTATCTTTAAGCAGATATTTAGTATTTCCATAGAATAACACCCAGACATGGTATTAATTAGAATGTAGGTGCATTTAGGGTTCTGTAGATATTACAAGATCACCCTCCACCAGCAGTGTGTAAGAGTGCCTATTTCTTTACATTCTTACCAGCACTAGGTAGCCTGCATTTTTAGTTCTTGTTAATCTGAAAGACAAAACAATTAAATGTTTATTTTAATTTGCATTTATTGGATAAACAGTGATTTCAGGAATCTTTCGTATGGTTGTTGGTCACTATTTCTTGTGTCATATTTATGCTTCTTAACCACTTTTCAACTAGGTTATTTTATTTTTTGATGAACATTTTCAGATATTATAGCTATAGGCCCTACATGGGGCACCTATGTTGTCAATCTTTTCCTCTGTCCTTTGTCTTTTAACTGTGTTTATGGTCTCTTTTGCCATCCCAATTTAAAAATGTTTCTATAGTCAAGTATGTCATCTTTTTCTTTCTTAGTTTCTGGCCTTATTGCAGTGAAAAGTCAGAAACAATCTGAATATACAGTATTTCAAGTTGGAAATCTACTCAGCATGGTGCTTTGACAGTGTGGGGCCTTGTCAGACTTGAGTAATTATCATTATGTGGCTGATATTTACTCACACCCATTTGCAGTGTAGTCCAAACCAGGATTTAATAACCCATAGCATATTTGCACAGACTTTCTCATTTTCTAACCATTTAAAATTAGTTCTGAGAAATGAATGACTTAGTTTTTAATATAGTCCCCTTTGAATCCAGCTATACCCTGAGAAGGTTTTTAAGGGAGAGTCAGTGGCTCAGTTACAACAGCATAGATGTAACTGAATGTCTTGGAAAGTTTCTGGCTTGCGTTTTGCCCAGATGTTCTCTCTAATGAATGAAATTGTCGGCTCAGCCCAAACTTGTCAATGGTGATGGGTTTTCTTTTTTTTTTTTTTTTTTAAGATTTTATTTATTTATATGACAGACAGAGACACAGCGAGATAGGGAACATAAGCAGGGGGAGTGGGAGAGGGAGAAGCAGGCTTCCCACAGAGCAGGGAGCCCGATGTGGGGCTCGATCCCAGGACTCTGGGATCATGACCTGAGCCGAAGGCAGACGCTTAACGACTGAGCCACCCAGGCGCCCGGTGATGGGTTTTCTAAGTGAAGGGGATTGGAATAAAAATGATTAGGCAAGAGGGAAACCTGTGTGGCTCAGTCGGTTAAGCGTCTGCCTTTGGCTCAGGTCATGATCTCGGGGTCCTGAGATCGAGGCCCACATTGAGCTCCCTGCTCAGTGGGGATTCTCCCTCTCCCTTTGCCCCTCCCCCTGCTTGTGCTCTCTCTTGCTCTCACTCTCTCTCTCAAAAAAATAAATCAAAAACTTAAAAAAAATGATTAGGCGAGAAGAAAAAAGGAAGGCCTTGGTATTTGGCCATTCAACTACATCTGCAAGTTACGGAGACAATATGAATATAAATGACACATGGAAGAAAATGGATAGAGTCTGTCTCTGGGTATTCTTTGATTATGAATGTGGTCTTTGAAATCCTGCAGGCCCAGCCCTGAATTCTGGCTTCTCCACTTACTATTTATGTGGGACAAGTTGCTTGGCTTCTCAAAGCCTCAGTTTCTGCATCCAGGAAACAGGGATCATGTCTGCAACTGCCATTACCTAAAGAGCACTTATTCTATCACTTCTGACGTTCATTTCACTGTCGATTGTAAAAATCTGGGTGATCTGTTTTAACATCAGTGTTCTCTGGCCTCAGGTTTAGACACTATTTAAAACTCATAGCAGAAGAGAGAGAGGAGATAAAAACGGAGTAAAACTGCCATGAATTTGGCATTTTATAAGCAAGTTTTCTGTGGCGCTCGATTCCTGCTGTCTGCTAAAGTAGCCCAACTTTTCATTTTTATTTTATTTTTTACATCTCAATCTTTCGTGACTTAAAACTGATGACATCTGAATATTTCTCAAGCAGTTACTACATATTTATGAAGAACAGTTAATCTGTGCAAAAGTAGAGAGATAGGAATCATAAAATTTTAGAACTGAGTGATTTCAGGCTCATGTACAGTAGAGGAAATTGAGACTCAGGTGAGTTATGTTACTTGCCCGGCATCACATATGAGTAATAATGATAAAAAGTAACTTCTACAACATTGTAATGCAACATGGGACTCTTGGGTTGGTTCTGTCGTATCCCATCTAAAGGTGAGGTGCAGGTGCAAGGTGACTTTCTCTTCCACATACGCTCTTTTTCCAGGGCGTCAAGGGCCATCCAGGTGTCCAGGAAGGGTGTTTCCACAGGTCACAATTCGTGTGTTATCCAACAGTGTCCAGGTTACAGATTAGTGCAGCTCCCACGGGCCCACCAGCAGCGGTGAGAGCATGGTGTGCTAGCAGTCAAGATGGCATTCCCTGCTGGACACAGTCTGGGAGCCCAGCTCCTGGAAGCTTCAGCAAGATGATAAGCACTGTTTATGGTAACAGAGTAGATAGGATGTGGGAGTTTGCCTGTTCCCGTGGGGGTTGGGGGATGGACAATGGACCCCTGATGGGATGCCCCACAGAAGACAGGAGGCCTCTGGAGGTGGCTCCTACCCCTTTGGTATGGCCCTTCCAGGTCTGATCCTCCTATTTAGGACCTCTCTGGCTTCCTATCTTCGTAGGAACACTCATTCTGTCTTTTTCAGCCCAGGATGTCAGTTTTAGACCACAGTGTGGAATTTTTCTCTAATTGAGCACAACCTCTCCTAAATCTATTTTCTATGTCCATGAGACACCACCCGTTCCCTGGGGCTGGCAGTTGACTCCTCTTCGTGGTCTCTGGGCATTTCTGCTGTGTCATCCCTCCTGGAGAAAATGACTGTGGAAGACCTCAGTGAGGAATGAAGAGGGCCCCAGAGAAAGAGGAGAATCCTGAGAACAAAAACACACTTGTGTGTATTTTAACAATATCCCTCTGCCCTCATCAACATTGACATCCTCACCATCACCACAACCACCATCAAGCAAGTACATGTCTTGAGAGCTTACCGTGAAATTGCCAGCAAATATGATAAATACATTATATCATGTTATTGTAGATTCCCTGTAGTGTTGGTCCTATTGTTCTCTCCATTTTGTAAGTGAGAAACCGGAATCTTATAGGGATTAATAACTTGCCTAACACAGTGGTTCTCAATCAAGGAATATTTTGTTCCTTGGGGACATTTGGCAATGTCTAGGGACATTTTTGATTGTAAGGAATGGGAGGGTGCTACAGGGTAGACATTCTGCAATATACACATAGCCCCTCCAACGAGGAATCTTCCAGCCCAAAATGTCAGTAATGTCCAGGTTAAGAAACCCTGGCCTAATATGATACATTTGCAAGTTGAAGAGACTTTTATTATGAATGGGTGGTAAATATTTATCAAATCCTTGCACTGTATCCAGATAATCATGTGTTATTTCCTTATTAGTCTGTTTATGTAATAAATTCCAGCAATAGAATTTTAAATGTTAAAACCATTCTTTCATTCCTGGGATAAATTCTACTTAGTCCACTTTGATGCCATTTATATGAAAATTTTAAGCATGCAAAAAAAATACTATGTGTATTTTATGGACATTTGCATATGTAATAAAAGTATTTAAAAAACCTGTAGGAGAGAGATATGTGCCGATTTCAGAATAATGGTCACTTCTGTGAAGGAAGGAAATGGAAATTAATGGACAGAGTTCTTTAACAGGATCTTACACCATTTTATTTCTTTAAAAATACATCTGAAGCACCATGTAAACAGTTGTTAAATCTGGAAGTGAGCACTGGATGCCTGAAACATTATTTTCTGTATCTTTGCATGTTAGCAATATTTTATATTTGGAAAAAGAAATAAAAAACAAACCTAGAGCTAAATTTTTTTTTTTTCAAAAAGTAGAGCTAAAATGATATAAATGGCTAAATAGTAAATAGTAACTAAATACCAGATCGGATTCAGATTCAGAGTTAGATATAAGTGTCTCTAGAGCCCACGCTTGGGATTACCGTATCATGCTGCTTCTACCACGGGAGCCAAGGCAGGACGAGGTCAAAGGAACAGGAGCTCGTGGTCTGCTGGACATTGTTCTCAGTAGCTGATGTATTAACTCATTTCATTCCCCCTCCCCCAAATCCCACACTGTAAGTACAGACTGTCCCCAACTTCTGATGTTTCAACCTAGGATTTTTCAACTTTATGACAGTGGGAAAAGTATATGCATTCCGTAGATACCATACTTCAAATTGTGAATTTTTTTAAAGATTTTATTTATTTATTTGTCAGAGAGAGAG
>NC_138375.1:43102708-43155802 GCF_054177405.1 Leptonychotes weddellii
GGGGGGAGAGAATGTGATCAGGCAGGAGACTAGAACAAAGCCATACACTAGAGATTTAGGGTATAATTTGATCTGTTAGGCGAAACTTTATCTCAATATTTTAAAGATAGATTAACTTATATATATATATAAGTTTTGTTTTTGTTTTTATCTTTTTGGTATATGTATATATATATATACCAAAAATAAGGGTAACTACTATGAAGCGATAGAATATGACTCTAAAAATGAAAAATAAAAAATATTTTTTAAAAAAGGGATTGATAAGATTTGGTTGAAAAAGGGAAAAAGAAAAATTCAAAAAAAAAAAAGACAGTTAAAAAAAATTAACTACAAAAAACTAAAGAATCATGGTAAAAAAGCCTGAATTCTATGTGCTGTATTCCCCTAGCGCTGGAGTTCTGCCGTTCTCATTGATCGGTAAACTTGTTCTTGGCTGGCTGTTCTTGCTGAGCTTCTGGGGGAGGGGCCTGTTGCCGGGGTTCTCAGATGTCTTTGCCGGAGTTGGAATTGCCCCGCCCTTGCCGTTCTGGGCTAAGTAATCTGCTCGGGTTTGCTCTCAGAAGCTTTTGTTCCCTGCAAGCTTTCCGTACAGCTTTGGAGGACTAGAGTGAAAATGGCGGCCTCCCAGTCTCCGCTCCGGAGGAGCCGAGAATTCGGGGCCCCGCTCCTCAGTAAGCCCCCGGAGAAAAGCAGTCAGTCACTCCCGTCTCCCCGGTCTCCGGCCGCACTCCGTGCTCACCCGGCCTGTGACCGCGCGTTTTTATCTCTGGCACCCGACCCCGGGTGGAGTCTCCAAACCCAGCAGATCCCTGTGGTGCACTCCTGCACCGCTCCTCCCAGGGGAGGAAGGGGAGTCTCCCCGGATCTGGCACTTGTTGGGTCCCTGCTGGAGGAGCAGTGGCCCGACTGTGCCGCGGATCACGGTTTATGGCAACCCCGAACTGAGAGCCCACTCCTTGGCTCCGTCTCTGTAGCCGGCTTCCCCGCTCCGATACCTGGGAGCTCTGCCGCACTCAGGCACCCCTGGTCTTCCTGTGACCCCAGGGGTCCTGAGACCACACTGTCCCAGCCAGGGTTCCACCGCCCGCTTAGCCACTGGAGCGATGTCCCTCAGTGGAACAGACTTCTGAAAGTTCCAATTTTGTGGTCCACAGCTCTATCACTTGCCAGAAGTGGCCGACGGAGGCCCCCTCCCCCGCCGTCTATCCTTCCAAATATCGCCTCGGATTCACTTCTTCACACGTCCTACCTTCCAGAAAGTGGTCACTTTTCTGTTCAGAGAGTTGCTGCTATTCTTTTCTTTGATCTCCTGTTGAGTTCATAGGTGTTCAGAATGGTTTGATCCCTATCCAGCTGAATTCCTGGGACCAGACGAAATCCAGGTCTCCTACTCCTCTGCCATCTTGCTCCTCCCCCCCATCTAAACTATTGTCTTAAGTTTATCAAACATTTATTGAGCTCTTACCAAAATGTCAGGGATTGTGGCAGGCACTGCCCTTAAATAGATATTTTAGATTCTTTTCCTGTACTCAGGGTCCCACCCTAGAGGACTTGAGGTTTTATATAGAGGATTGTTAATAAAAGCATTCCAGAGAAGACAGAATTTGAACTGAGTCTGGAAAATAAGTGAAACTTGATGAGGCACAAGAAGAAGGGTTTTTGGTGTTTGTTTTCCATCCATTCAGGAGGTATTTATTGAGCATCTAATAGGAGGCTAGGTGCTATTTCCACTTCTGGGTTAAGTAGGTTATAAGGTGTGGTATCTGCCATTTTTGAGTTCAGAGTTTGTTGGAGGAGACAGCCATCGGACAAAAAGTTCCACAAATAGGGGCACCTGGGTGATTCAGTCAATTAAGCACCTGACTCTTTATTTTGGCTTGGCTCATGATCCCAGGATCATGAGATCGAGTCCCATGTTGGGCCCTGTGCAGAGCATGGAGACTGCTTGGGATTCTCTCTCTCCCTCCTCTGTCCCTCCCTGCTAGTGCTCTCTCGCTCTCTTTCAAAAACAAACAAACAAACAAACAAAACTCCACAAGTAATTACTCTATTCCCATCATAATACAAGATAGACAAAAGTATAAACGAAATACAGGGCCCCATGACAACATAGCACAGTAAGAGGATGACCTAATCTCTGGGGTCAGAAAGATTCTGGCTCAAGCTGAGACCTAAGGAGGGGGGGGCAGTTGGCTGGATCATGGGTGAGAGAAAAGGTTCTAGAATGAACAAAGCCTTAAGACTTGAGGAGTTTAGTGCTTCAGAGGAAGTAGAAGGAGGCCTGTGTTGCTAGAGGAAGAGGGGAATGAGGCTGAAAGGCAGGCAGGGCCCAATTGGGCATGGGAGCCAAATAAAGCGAGATGCAGATTTTAAGGAGGATAAAGAGTAAATGTGGTCAGCAGTCCTCAGGGGCCTTTTAGGTATGGGATAATCTAAAAGTTCTATTTTGTATGTATTTATTTATTTTTCAGCTTTATTGAGATATAATGGACATATAGCATTGTGCAGGTTTAAGGTGTACCACATGTTGATTTTATATATATATAAAATATTTATGGCAAAATGATTACCAGTGTATCACTAGCTAACACCTCCATCTCATCACATAATTACTGTTTCTTTTTTGTAGTGAGAACATTCGAGATCTACACTCTTAGCAACATTCCAGTGTATAATGCAGTATTATTAGCTATAATCACCATGCTCAGAAGTTCTATTTTTTAATATAGACTTTGCTACTACTACTGTTATTAATAATAATAATTTGGTTTCCTCTTGATGTAGAAGAACATTGTTCTGAAAATTATAGCTTGTCTCATCTATACTAAGGGGGAACCAGTATCTTTTTATAGATCCCTTTCAATAAGATTTCCTGATGATCCAGATGACCCATCAACATTTGAGAATCGCTGAACCTGAACAGTTTTGGCACATAACAGAGTCAGAGTTCAAGTTTATGAATGAACAAACTGATGGATTGTTTTTGGATGGATCAGTCCTCACTTTAGTTCCCAGGAGGAGCATATTCTCTGGGAAGACTGCCTGTGAGTGAAGTGCCCATCATATCACAGTGTCCTGTACATACTAGGTGCTCAATAAAAATTCATTGAGTGACTATCGTAAATATGAATAAAGTCACAGACACCTTGCAGTCATCTTTGACTCATACTTCTTTGTTCTAAACCCCAAAATAGTGTATGGATTTCATGATCAAAAATACTCCTAAACGTAAACTGACATATTGTTGAAATAAAATAGAAGTTGCCCATTTGTGTATACCTGTCATTGCTTTCTGGCTGGGGCCTGGATACCCTGTGGCTGTCGTCACTTACAGTCACTCCAGAAGGAGGTTTTCTTCCTATCATGCTAAGTTGCTCTTTCATAAGGGGTAGTATTCTGATCTCTCCAGAGACATGCTTTGGGGGATAAGAATTCCACTTTCTCTCTCACTCTTCTGCCTTGCCTCATTTCTGTCTCCGTGTGAACATGGACACTCTTGTGTCACCTTTCCACCTCCCTTGTGGTTGACTCTTCAGAGCCCTCAGAGTCTCATTTTAAATTGGCATATGGCTCCGAATTTTCATTTTCGTCATCTTCCCACAAAATACATGATTTCCACCCCCCCCTTCTGGGTCGGATGCTACTTTCAAATTAAGACCAGAGTCCTGTCATTATAAAAAGCAAACTGAATCAGGTACAAATAGAGCTCTTGAAATCCTGCTCATCTCTTTATTACTGTTCTGTGCTCACTCTGCAGAACTGATCCTCCTGATTGGGTACAAGTTACTGCACAAATGACAGCAACTCTGTCCTTTTTGCCAAGGAAGGGCAGGATGCGTGCTTTCCACGAGGGCAGCTTCGGGTGGTTCAGATTTAGGAATGCGGCTTGGCTCTTTAATAAGGGAAAATTCCATGAGAACATTGAAAAATTAGCATCACTAATCTCTGCGAATCCTTCCTTTAGACAGAGGGAAAAATAACCTAAACACATTTTCATATCATTCCTAAGCACTCATTGGTGCCAATGTAATGCCAAGAGACAGAGAATAATCAGGAATTCCCCCTTTTACAAGGTAAAATGAACTAGAGTTGATTGGAATTATCACACAAGCCAATGCTTTGTATTGGTCACCTGCTGCTGCATAACCAACCACTCTAAAACATAGTGGCATAAAACCACCAGTTGACTATCCTTGTGGTTCTGAATTCAGACAGAGCAAAGCGAGGATTCATTTTCTCTGGAGCGTCACCTGGAAGGATTGTAAGCTGGGGGTTGAATTGATGGCTGGGGCTGGAATACAGGTGGAATCATGCCTTTTTAACTTCTGCAGTTGTGAAGCTTTGGCATCTTAGGCCTTGCTGATACTGAGCTCAGTACCAGAGATAGCAGACACTTGCCCCACCCAAGAGTGCTCCTTTCATATGCAAACTAACCAATCCAGAGGCCACACCTCAACCACCGGGTTTATCAAGCTCTCACCTCAGGCAAGGGTATCTGACAGTTAGAGGCAATCCTTGTACCCCTGAGCCCACTGAAATTGTTCATACTGGCCAATATCCTGCTTAGCTTGTCTTGCCTATTCCTTCTGCAGCAACCACAATAGAAGTTCTTGCTCACTGCTTCTGCCACCTGAGCAACGCTGGTGCTTCCCCAAGTGGCCCTCCAGCATGGTGTGACTGTACCCGTTTCTACCGATTTATGAGTGTAAGCTTCTTCCTTGGTGACAGTCATTTCCCTGTCTGTGTGTCTTAACATAGTTGGTTAAAACAAATCCTCATACAGTTTAAAGCAATCTGAGTGTGGCTTCGCTTTTCAAGTCTAGTGGTTGATGTTGGCTGTGGGTCAGAATATCTTGCTCGTGGACCCTCCGTGGTTGTAATGCATGTGCTGGTTTGGATTTTCTCGTGGCATGGTGGCTGAGTACCTAGAGCAAGCTTCTTCAGAGAACAAGGCAGAAGCACAGGCATGATGATCTAGCCATTGAAGTAACGCAGCGTCACCCCTGTCGTGCTGCCCCTACTGGTTGAACGAGACCCAAGGTCCACCCGGGTGGAGTGGTTCGATGCAGGGAACATAGGTTCCACCACGAAATGAGAAAAGTTATCAGGTCATAGTGAAAAAGGAAAATGTGGCAAGAGAGACAGGAGAGTGATCATCTTTGGAAAATACAATCTGCCCCAAGGTTTTCACTCCATGTATTTTTCCTGAGAAGTAATGGAGACCATACTAGTGGGAGAATAGAAAGGACCACCATAAACTAGAGGCATGCAAGACCTAATATATTTTGGTTAAGAACTCTGGAGTCCAGAAAGACTTGGATTTAAATTCTGGCTCTTCTGAATCTTTGCCACTGGGGAACTCATTAGCCTCTCTGAGCCTTAGTGTTCTCATCTAGAAAATGGGCCAATTAGCATCTCACTGGGATGTTGTAAAGATGAAATGAGGCAGCCTATGTAGAGCACTGAGTAACACCTAATATATGCAAGTGAACACTATTTTTTTTTAAGATTTTATTTATTTATTTGACAGAGAGAGAGAGAGAGCACAAGCAGGGGGAGAGGCAGAAGGAGAGGGAGAAGCAGGCTCCCTGCTGAGCAGGGAGCCTGAGCTGGGGCTCGATCCCAAGACCCTGGGATCATGACCAGAGCTGAAGGCAGACGCTTAACGACTGAGCCACCCAGGCACCCCCTGAACACTATTCTTATTGTGCTGGTTGATACTGCATCTGTATTTTACGTCTTCTAGGACTTGAGCTTTGAAAGACAATGAGACACCACTCTCACCACCAATGGCAGGAAGCAAGGTCATATTTGGTGATGATATGATAAGTTATAGGTTTTATTTTGAGTGAAAAAAGTTCTGCTCACAATGCTTGGAATCAAGTTCTAGCCCCACTATTAACCAGCCAACCACCTGGTGTCTTTATTTGTAAGGCATAATCAATAATCACTTCCCTGTCCTTCTATCCTCAAATTAACTTTGAATCTGGATATAATTCATAAATTGTTCTATAACTGTTTTATAATTATGCTAATGCAGCCCCTCATGGGAATCTTGGTACAACAGTGTAAGTAAGGCTAAAGAAGTACAGGGGAGACCCCAGAACTTCTCTCAACACTGACTTGGTTCCAGGAGCTGTGATGAACACTTCACTGGATTCAGGTTGACTGTGGGTGCCATTCTCATTCACAGTCATATTTTAGATGGGAGAGTTGGGGCATGGAGAGTAACTTATTGAAGGCCACACAGCCATTGGGGGAATAGAGCCTGGATTTGAATTCAAGCCCACTGACCCTACAGCCCAAACTTCATCTTCTGCACCAGAGCCTCTGGTCCTGAAGAGCCACACTGACCCTGAGCCTCAGCCAGTCTTCTTACAGGAGCATGCGTTGGGGAGAGTTAGGCACCGTGGATGTAGTCCGTCCCCGTTACCTAAAAGCAATCTGGCTGCACCTGAAGAGTTGAGAATGCCTCCTTCATAAAGAAAAAACTTGAGAAAGCCCCCTGTGCTTTACTGGAGGAAGTCAGCAGCACATTCTTTTACTGCAGCCTGACAAGGGTGTGGGGTCTGCTGAGTTCTTAAGGAGCTTTATTTGAGTGATAGCAAGCCGTGGTCTGTCCCTCTCTATTAGCATTCAATGATAAAATGTGTCCTGTCCTCTTATTTAATGGATGGGTTTGTTTTAATCTTATTTATTGGGCATTGGAAAAGTAAGGGCTGCCAAAATGTGAATCTGAGATATAGATATATGTACAAATTTGCCTTAGTGTTATGTTTCCATATTTTTAATAGCAAGTAAAGTTATTTTGTCCATGATTTTAGAAGGAGTTAAAATTTATGACTTGCCAGTCTTTATGGTTGAGAGATTGTTAGGAGAGTGATTATATGGGGAAATAGTCCTACTAAATATAATAACTGTCGAGCCATTATTGAATGTTGACTGTGTGCTAGGTATTACACTAAGCACAAAGCAAGTAACAACTAATTTACTTCTTGCAACAACCCAAGGAGATGAATACTGTTATTAATCCCACTTCACAGCAAGAAAGCAGAAGGTCACACAGCTAATAAGAGGTGGAGCCTAGAGTCTCTGTTCATTTTCACTATTCTGTGCTGACTCCCAGTATAGTGAAAGAGCCAGGGTATTTTATCCATTGTACTCTGAGAGTTGGGGATATTATGCATTGGGTTGCTAAGTTTGGGAGACTTGCATGAGTGACTTCAGTATCCCTCAGATTTTTATCATCAGCCTGTTTGGGGATACAGGAGTTAGAACAATGTTCCTGGAAGTGAATTTTTCATCATGGAGCGCACCATTCAACATGGAGTACACTTCAACAACAACAGAAAGTAGACTGTATGGGAATTTGTTCCTGTCTTCATTTTAAATGGGCCCTCTCAGCTCTTAGCAGAGAATTTACTCTTTCTGCCAGAAAAGCCATTGTATATACTTCATGAAGAAGTCTTAATGTTACTGGAGCTTGTCTTCAGCCTACATACAAATGCACAGTGTTCCAAAATATATGTCACTTGTTTGAATCTTAGAAGACATTTCCTCACGGGGAGAATATTATAATTTCTAATTAGGGATACCGAGAAGGCATCTGCCTCCCCTAGTAGCATCTGGAGACACGATGGAGGAGTGGTCTTCAAACATCCAACTTGTTGACTCTTTACGGTTCCATTACAGAGAGCCCTCCCCCCATTACATCAATCATTGCAGGGCATTACATTGAATTTGAACTTTCCTGTTATCCATGCACAGTATAGACCACTTAAAAATGCAAAATCTGAGGATATATGGTTCGGAAGGAAACTTAAAAGTACTGATTGTGCATGTGTCAGGGGCTGCCTCTAGGTAGGACTAGATTGTCTTATGTGTTAACGATGACAGTCATTGCCTCGGGCATTGAAGATGCTGGGTGCTTTTCATAAATACGAAGATCTGTGTAGCATAATAATTTTACAGAGTGACAAAATTATTGCAGTTTTACATAATAAGCAAATTTCATGAAAATAATTTCCTCCATTTTAAAAAATCAACAAGGGTTAGCCAAATGTAGATTCTAATGTCAGCTAATCAGCTACGTCCTCTGGGGTGACAAATCTGGTCATTGTTACCTACACATAGTCTGATTTTAAAAATAATTTTTAAGATGTCTTTTTTTGTCAGCAAGGAAATAACTTAGGAAAAGGCAATTTTTCATTGAATTCAAAGCTTATTTAAAATTCCATGTGGGTGTTTCCTGAGAAAATTGCTGACTAGTACAATTTCCCTCTGTGTGCTGGGGTCTTCTAGTGGCTTACATTATAATCAGAAAAATGTGAAGGATTTTCATTGATGGCATCGCCACGAAATATGATCCACTTATTTCATTACCTCTTGGTAGCACATCTTCCTCTGTGGTGTTGATCCATCTTATGGACCTTAAATTGCAGGTCTGGCCTTTCAGATGACTGCACCTTGAAGGGCTTCATGCTGGAAAGCACCTGTGGTGTACAAGCCCGTGTATATAACATGCCTTTCTACCCTATCAGTCTTGTGAAGTCCTGGAATTTTGCAGAAAGCCTAGTAAAAACACCAGCTCACACCGTTAACAACTTACTTGCTGGGATCCCCTAATGACAGGGTGTACAATGGAAGATGGCTGCACAGTGGACAAAGTGCAGACATTCTTTGTTAGTTTTTCTTTGATGATCTCATTAGAAGTAAAATCTGAGCAGTGACCATGTCTTATGTTCAGCTGTAGGCTCACACTTCTGAAGTAAAGTAAGTGTATAATGTGAAATAAGTCTTACATATAGAAATGTGTCTCTGGGGGCACCTGGGTGGCTCAGTTGGTTAAGCGGCTGCCTTCAGCTCAGGTCATGATCCTGGAGTCCCGGGATCGAGTCCCGCATCGGGCTCCCTGCTCGGCGGGGAGTCTGCTTCTCCCTCTGACCCTCCTCCCTCTCATGTACTCTCTCTCTCTCTCAAATAAATGAAAAAAAAAAAAAAAAAAAAAGAAATGTGTCTCTGTTTTCATGATACCTTCCCCTGCAACTAACGCTCTCATCCCATACCCCAAATGAGCAAATGAACTGAGATTTCTGCTGGATAAAGAGAAACCATAGTGGCTGTGACTAGTTTGCCAACATTTCCGGGCCCTGCCCACCTAGTCCCTTTGGAAATGTTACCCTGGGGTTTTCAGTAAATTTTAAATACAAAAATTCTGATAAGCAGTTGTCTTGGAAAGACGAGATAAACAGCTATGCCTTCACCAGCTCCTGTGGAAATGATCATTTTGTGTGTTTGTCCCCCCCCAAACTGTAAATTCTTCAAGGATGGGCTTGGTGCCCTCTCTATCTGGATGTCTCCTGCCCAGCATACAGCAGGGGGTCAATAAATGATTGTTAAGGTGACTTAATGTAATTTGGGAAATCTGATTTTTTTTAAACTGGTTCCTTCAATGATTTGTTTTTCTTTCATTTATTCAACATTTATTGAGAACATAACTAATGATCAGGGAAATGCAAATCAAAATGACAATGAGCTATCATTTCACACCTGTTAGGTGACTATTATAAAAAAGAAAGAAACCCAAACGAGATAACAAGTGTTGGCAAGGATGTGGAGAAAAGGGAATGCTGTGCGCTGCTGGTAGGAATGTAAATTGATACAGCCATTATGAAAAACAGCATGGAGGGTCCTCAAAAAATTAAAAATAGAACTACTATATGAGGGACGCCTGAGTGGCTCGCTCAGTCGGTTAAGAGTCTGCCTTTGGCTCAGGTCATGATCCCAGCGTCCTAGGTTCGAGCCCTGCATTGGGCTCCCTGCTCAGCAGGGTATCTGCTTCTCCCTCTGCCTGCCACTCCCCCTGCTTGTGCTCACTCTCTCTCTCACACAAATAAATAAAATCTTTTTTTTTAAAAAAAAGAACTACTATATAATTCAGCAATGCCACTTTTGGACATATATCCAAAGGAATTGCAGTCAGGATCTCAAAGAGATACCTGCAATATTATTCACAGTAGTCAAGATACGAAAACAACCTAGGTGTCCATCAGTGGATGAATAGATAAAGAAACTATGGTATATACATATACTGGAATATTATTCAGCCTTAAAAAAGAAGGAAACCCTGCCATTTGCAGCAATATGCATGGACCTGAAGAACGCTATACTATGTGAAATAAGCCGGACACAGAAAAACAAAATACTGTATGATCTCACTAATGTGTGGAATCTAAAATGATCAAAATCATAGAAACAGAGAATAGAATGGTGGTTGCCAGGGCTTTGGGGGGAGGAATCAAATGGGAAGGTGATGGCCAAAGGATATAGATTTTCAGTTATACAAGATAAATAAGTTCTGGAGATCCACTAGACAGCATAGTGCCTAGGGAACAGTACTGTATTTGTAACCTTAAAATCTGCAAAGACAGCAGATCTTATGTTAAATGTTCCTACCACATACACATAAATAATGATCATCTAAGGAGGTGGGAGGAAACTTTTGGAGGTGATAGGTTTATGGCATTGATGGTGGTGATAGTTTTGTGTGTGTAGGGTATATACGTATTCACAAGCTCATGAGTTGTATACATACAGGTCTTTACATGTCAATTATATCTCAAAAGTGATTTTTTTTTTTTTAAGATTTTATTTATTTATTTGACAGAGAGAGACACAGCGAGAGAGGGAACACAAGCAGGGGGAGTGGGAGAGGGAGAAGCAGGCATCCCGCCGAGCGGGGAGCCCGATGCGGGGCTTGATCCCAGGACCCTGGGATCATGACCTGCGCTGAAGGCAGACGCTTAACGACTGAGCCACCCAGGCGCCCCTCAAAAGTGATTTTAAAAAATAATAATAATGGATTAGGAGGGGAAAGAAAAAGAACTTATTCTGGGCTAGGCTCTTAGCTAGATGCTGAGGATATAGTGATAAACAAGACAGAATCCCTGCCCCAGTAATAGAATTCACGGGTCCTCTGAAGAACTGATTAACTCATTAGAACTTGACTTTAAATCCTTGACAACACAAAAATACTTTTACTCTTCCATAGAAGTAAAATGGCACAGGTGGAAATCAGAAATGTTTTAATTTCTTCTAGCTATTCACTCTTCCTCAAGATGGTTGGGAAAACTTTTCTGCTACTGCATAAAATGAAATAAAATAAATAAAATAAAACGGCATCATGAGCAACCAACCAAAACACATTGACTTTTCCTACCCTGTAACCAGGCTCTCTCTTAACTTTTGGGTACTTGAGCAAAGGACAAATGGAGGCTTACCCACTAAGTGTATAAAGATTCAAAGTTATAAGTCAAGCGAACAAACTGTTCATTAAAGTTGGTTTTATCTTTCCACCGTGACAAAGACATCTTCATTATGACTTGAGGGACCAGGTCTAAATTTAGGATTCTTGGACTCTTTGAAGTTTTTGAGCCTGGACCATGGAGGTGCATGTTGCTTCAGCCCAGGGCCACAGGCTGCTCTTTCCAGCTTGGGCACATCCCCACACTATGAGGGACTTTGTATGCCCATGTGTGAACACCCCAGTCCATCATGCTTCTAGGTTCTGCTAGTGCTGCCCCCCTCTTCCCTCTACACAGCTGCTCTTTGGTGCCCTGTTTTAAGAATGCACATGTTGGCTATTGCAAGATAGAGTTGGTGGGGCCACAGGAGAATATGAGAGTGAGGCTTGCAAGATTTATTATGTTCTCAGAGCCCAGAGAGGGAGTCACCGCATGCTCTGTGGGGCCACAGGGGAATACACCAGGGTGGTCAGGAAGCAGAATACAGGAGTGAGAGGGAGAGCTGAGACTAACCATGGCCTTTATTGGAGTTTTCTCAGGAAAGGCAAGGCAGGACTGGGTAAACAGCTTGGAATTGGTAGTTTGAATAATTTCCGAGGGCTCTAAGCTATAGATAGAAATAATTGCTAATTGAAATAGTCTCTAGTCACCTGGCACCGGCCCTGGGATGATTTAGGGCATAGTGTGTAAGAGTTAGATAAGGAGGCATTTGGAGTATGGACTCAGGATTGGTTGGTTTGCATGTCAAAGGCATGCTCCGGGCTGGGCCCTTTGTTATCTCTAGGAACTGGCTAGCCTCAGGAGAGATAGTCTCTCTCCAGCAGAAAGTATTTTTTAAGATGTCAAAATATCCATAATGTACAGAATATTTAAAAATTAAAAAATAAAAAATAAATGACTTATAACACATGTTGTCTTGGGCCTAGAGTGCACATGGGTGGCACAGTCCTCCTTCCAGAAGATGGTCCTAGACAAGAGACCAGCAGCCCAGGCCTGGGCAAGGGACTTGGGCATATTTGGGCAGGCAGTTCTGGGACCCCAAAGGTAGAGCAGAGTCTGGAAGGTCTTGGGCCTCTGGTGGGCACCTTCATTTGTCCTTGTAAAAGGAATGTCCTTGAAGGAGGGCTCAGCAGAGGACCTCTGAAGCATCAAGCACCTCCTTCTCTGTTCTAAGGGAAGTCTGCCTATAACAGTGGTTTTTAAATTTAAAAATTAGCAGAAACTGATATTTTCAACAAAATCATATATGAGGTTCTAATATATGAAACAGATAAGAGAAAGGTACTCCTACTGATACCAGTACCAGAAGCTTAAAATGAGCCCTGATTGGTTTTCTTCACTGGGTCCACATTCTGTCTTCCCTCTTCCCTTTCTGGGTCTTTCCCCACTCTCCTTACTCAAACCCAATCCCCCTACTCAATGCCAGGTGTATCTTTGCGGAACATTAGGGCTCTGACTTTGGACTAGACCAGTGGTTCTGCAACTTGAGCAGGAATGAGAATCTACTGGAGGGCTTATTAAAACACAGATGGCTGCCCTCCCCACCCCTTGAGTTTCCATTTCAGAAAGTCTGGGATGGAGCCTGAGAATTTGCATTTCTAATAAATTCCCAAGCAAGGATGGAGCTGCTGATCCAGAGACCTGACTTCGAGGACCACTGGGTCAGAGATGATGACTCAGAATCCAGCTAGTGCTAATTCTCATGTGAACTTTCAGAGCTTGTCGTTTTTCACCGGACCCATCCAAATCATGCCTATCATTTAAATGCCATGTGGAAAGGAAACGGCTCTGTTAGGCAGACTGCAGCGTCTGTTATATAGTTGGCATTTGACATGATGTTCTTCTCATCATCTTGTTTTTGGACGCCCTTGACAGAGAGTAGGAGCTGATGTATAAACGGTTCCATGTGGCATTTGGGGAAGGCTACTACAGTCAATATTTAGAATAAAACATCTGAAACAGCTGTTTAAGTAAATTATTTTGAGATTGGAAAAAAAATGCACTTGAACAGGGAAAGAAGTTTTTGTCACTACTTTTTAAGTCAACAAATAGAGACTAATTTGTTTTATGGGGAACTGGCTGAATTTCAAAATCTTGTCAATGATTCAGGAAAATTTTATTTTTAGTTAGAAAAATGTGTTTTATATTCCATCAATTCATTGAAAAATGTTATAATTATATTTTACTTTCATATTGTTGAGAACAACTTGGGGTCCGAAGAGTGTATCTCTAGCTCATAGTCTCAATTTTGAACTGTTAATGTTTTCCATTTAAACAATATTTTTGTTAATTAACAACTCAATTTCCAAATACTTACGTTCTGTAGGAGGTATTACTGAACATTTAATTTGCTTCAATTGAGTATTATTTTTCTATCAGATAAATGTATTGTTTTGGCCAGCAATTACATTTTTTAAGTGCAATATATTGAGTTGAGGAATAGATGATTATTAGTAAAGAAAGAGTAGAAGCAACTGACTTATTTGAATAAAAATAAAAACACATAAATATCATGTGCTAGGACAAAGGCAAAGCTGCATCCTCACGGCTGACCCAGAAGGCCCATTGAGGATGAAGGTACTGGTCAAAAAACACCCCAGGCAGCCTGTCAGGCCCTCTACAGCTCTGTGCTTCTGAGGAGCCTAAGTTAAATGAGAAGAAATGACTGGTTTCCCTGACATTAAGACCCCAAACTAAAAGAGGAAGATTCTCTTGCTGGACAGGGTCTAAACTTGGAATAAAGGGAAAGAGGAGGAGTCAGGTGGTGGTGTGGGCAAAATTATGCCCCACTGACCCCACCCCACATTCCTCTGTTGAAGTCCTAACCCAGTCCTTCGGAACGTGACTGCATTTGGAGACAGCGTCTTTAAAGAGGTAATGGAATTAAAATGAGGTGAATTAGGTTGGGTTCTAACCCAGTAGCAGTGATGCCTTTATTAGAAGAAGAGATTAGGACACAGACACACACACAGGGAAGACCACGTGAAGACGCAGGGAGAACGTGGCATCAACAAGCCAAAGAGAAAGCCCTCAGGAGAAACCAACTCTGCGAACACCTTTATCTTGGATTTCTAGTCTCCAAAGCTGCAAGAAAGTAGTTTTCTGGTGTTCAAGCCAGCCAGTCGTACAGCACTTGGTTATGGCAGCCCCAGCAAACTCAGAGATGGGTAGCCTAGAGGTTGTGTTTTGGGGGTGAAATGTCCTGTGCTCCTTCCTTGCTCACTGAGGAGAGAGGCACGTCTACAGTAGACTGTACAGGGTTTTCTTGTGTGTGGGTTCATCGTTGCCATCCAGCACCTTGTAGTGTGCCTGGCACGAGAGAAAAGCTACATGAGTGTCTGCTGAATGGAAACAGGAAGGAGTATGTGTTGAAAACTCCAGGGAGCATGAGCAAGGGTTTTGGAGGTCTTTGCATCGCTTGGGAGGGAATGTGGCTCCCACCCCCACCTCACCCCCATCTTGAAAGGTCCTTCTCATCAGTTCTGATGTGTATTTTCGAATTCCTTTTCCCTCCTCCTCTGAGCTGTCTGACCTGGGCAGAAGCTGGCCGAAGGGCTTATGGGAAGTCACTTACCGGGTGGAAATGGGAACTGAAAGTAGCCTTGTCTAGTGTTTGATACATCTGGGCACGTTGCCGAGATTTTTGACAAGATAAATGACTTAATGATTTCTGCGGATTCTCATTCCAAGTCAGTGGGATTGATACAGAGGTGGTCAAAGCAGCTTTTGTTGAAATCAATACTATTTAATATCTAAATTTCATTTTGAAATGTGACTAAGGATAAGCTAGTGGATTTTTGTTAGAGGTAGAATTATTTTTAAAATAAGGATCCTCAGGGCCCCATAGATTTTCCAATTACTATTATAATGGGGGAAAAAACCTGCTGGGGATGACCCCACAAGCTCCTGCCTTGATTTGCATATTAAAGATGTTTTGATATTTTTCAAGTGGAAGATCAAAGCGTTAAGGCTCCATTAGTCACTATATTAGGAACAAAGATAGAAACACAGATTTTGTTTTAATTTGAAAGCAAGTGGCCTTATCTTATATTTCATGTTATTAGGGTCTCAGGGAAGTCCATTTATGTTTTGCATGCTTAAATAGATTAAGAAAGAGGAAGATTAAGCAATTCTCTTGAATTAGTATCTTCAAAGAATAAATAAATGGAAAGCATCTTAATTAGTTATGCCAGTCCTTATTTCTGGGTAAGATGCTATTTGATATTCATAGCTAGAGGCAAAGCATATTTAAAAAATATACAAATATGTGTAGTTCTTAAACATAATATTTATGTTTTGGGGCGGGTAACTCTTATTCAAAATGTATCCAACCCTTGTAACTTGCTCCTTTCTATAACAGCACTGCTGTTACTCTGTTAATACTTCTGTTACTATTAGTACTACCACCACTGCTTCTACTACTAGTAATCCTGGTGCTATTACTATTATTAATGATCATTAGAATGATCGTGCATTTGCTTGTGAACTAGTGTTCCTAGTCTTACCTGAGGTGTTTGTACAGTCACAACAACCCATAAGCTCAGTACTATCACTGTCCCTGCTGCAGACTAAGAAAGTGGCAGAAAGAAGTAGTAATTTGCCCCAGGTCACCCAGCCAGTGAGTGGTGGAACCCCAACTCATGCCCAGATCAGCTTCAGTAGAAAGCTCAAGCTCCTTCAACTCCTGCGTGCCGTCTTTATTTATTTATTTATTTATTTTTAAAAAGATTTTATTTATTTATTCATGAGAGACAGAAAGAGAGAGGCAGAGGGAGAAGCAGGCTCCCAAGGAGCAGAGAGCCCGATGCGGGACTCGATCCCAGGACCCTGGGATCATGACCTGAGCCGAAGGCAGACGCTTAACCATCTGAGCCACCCAGGCGCCCGCGTGCCGTCTTTAAAAGGAAAGACAGAAACAACACTTACATAAAGCAAAGTTTGATGTTTGGTCTTTTTTTATCCTTTTCTGTCATACATACCACATAGACCTTTTCAAAGGATTTTGGACCATTTTATGCTCTATAAGCTGGGTGAATGAACCCACCTCTGAAGCTAAAATACATACATTCTTGGCTCCAGCCGAATTGAATTAATCCCGGTCCCCAGATTGTGCTCATTCCCACTCCTGGTTCTGGGAGCACTCATGGCACACACCTAAACAGAGATAAAAGAGAGGCCATTGCTTGCAGTTGGCGGGTAACGAGCATTAGGGGGACCAGAGCCTAGTTAGCAGGCGTTCCATCCAGAGGTGAGCCGTCCCTGCAGGTGGGAGCAGCAGTTCTGAAGTCGGCTGCGGAGACATCGGAGTCACTTTAGGCATAAAGCTTCAAAGACCTCAGGCTACATCTGCAGAGTGGGGAATTCACAGGTGGATAATAGGAAATTGACTCCAGAGTTACAGCATTTCAGGAAGCAGCTGACACTGAAGACATCTGAGACACTTGAGAAGATCCCGATACTCTTGGCATTGGCTGCGTTCTGCCATTTGCCCTTCATCCTTCTTCTAAGGGCCTCCTGATTGATCTTGCTTTCCAACTTGCATTAGGACAGTTCGGCCTAGTCTCTATTTCACTGAGGGTATTCTAACAGAATTAAGAAAGCTCTCCAGAAAGGAAATCAAATCACACTAAAATAAAAATTAGATAGCTTTCAAGAATAGTCTTGTTCTTTCTTGTTGCTATTTTTTTTTTTTGGGGGGGGGTAGGTTGTTGGGTTTTGTTTTGTTTTGTTTTGAATGCCCAGGGGCAGCTTCTCTGGTTCACAAAGTCTCTTGGACTCAGAGTCCAGGATACATTTTTGGATGCCCCTCCCCCCACTTTTTTTCTGGGCTATTAAGTGATATATGATGGCACTTAATGACTATTAAGTGATGATGGGTATTAAGTGATATGATAGTGTTTCAGGTCATGGGCTCTGGTGTCAGGTGGGCCTGGGTTTGAATTCCAGCTTCTTCATTTATTGATGGCAAGTTATGTAACCCCTTACAGTTGCATTTTCCTCCTCTGTAAACCAGGGTAGGAATGATAAGTATTCTGGGTGGCTGTTGGGAAGATCATTTGAGAGAGTGCAGATATATCCCTTAGCACATCTCTAGCACAGACCGAACAGTCAATCAATGTGAGCTGCTATTATTATTATGTTGTTGTTGTTATTGTTGGAATGAAGGATTGCTATTGATTGTGTAGAGGACCCACGTTCACCGGTGACTGCTAATATTTCACCCCATTTTCTAAAGAAGGTCACTGGCAGCATTTCTATGCATTATGGCATTTTCTACCTTGGATAGAAAATCTGTCTTCAGATTTTGAATTTGGAACCAGAATCAAAGTGACAAATCCCTTTAATTTTTTTTCATTGGAGGTCAAAAGCCTTTTTTTCATTCAGTTGTTCAAGCAGGGTGGATAGTTACTGCATTCTGAGGGGCACTTGCAAGCTTGTTACAAATGAGTTGTCTGCTGGATTTAAACCTCTCTTCCTTTCAGGAAATAAAACTGCACCACTTTACTGAGCCAGGCTATGTATCTAATCATTTACCATAGCTGAGAGCCAGGAAAAATTTGGTTCTGTTCACTTGATGCTAGAAAGGGGAAATCATTCTCCCTAATTTCTGCCACCCCGAGATAAAATATAAAGTGGTATTCCTAGATTTTCACCCTTTGATGTGAGTTGCATCGCCTGGTGAGGGGAGAGGGGAAGACAAATGAATGGATTCTATTTTATTTTAAGCTTTAAAATGGAAATCTGTACTACTAGGGTGTCATTTAACATTCTTCTAGCCGAGGGGTTCTCCAACTTACACTGTTCAACCACCAGAAATACATGGATGGGGGGCAGAGGGGGAGTTCTGATACCCTCCCCGCAAAAGTCAAGGGTTCTAAGACCTTTTCTTGGATTCTTGGCTGTCCTGGGGGAATCCAGAAAGGCTGGCCTTTTTTCTTCTTAGTTACACCAAATCATTTTTTTTTTTTTTTTTCCTATTTCTGCTTAAGCTTTGTCTCTTTCAGGGCTGATACTTTGCAGGTACATGCTGATCCAGCTATGCATTTTTAGATCTATTGTAAGTTTCACAGTGGTTAATCAATAGTCTCTCTTCTAAGAACCCACGCCCTTCAAGTGGCCCTCCACCACCTGCCCTGATCTCTTTCCCAGAAGCCCCTGCCCTCCCCCCACCAATCCTTTAACTAAAATGTTGACCCTGGGATGGCAGGAGACCTCCAGTCGCTGCTTCTGTTCTGCAGCAGCAGCTCCATTCTTGGTAAGTTCTCTCGCCACACTGGGTGGCACATAGGTGGATGATACCCCACCCCAGTTTCTTCTTCTTTCACGAAGACCATTCTGGCCTATTAAGCCTTGAGTCCAAATTCTTAGCAAGATAGGATCTCTGTCTCTTTTCTTGGAAAGCAGGGTGGGCTTAATCTTCAAACACTCCCAGGAGGTGAGGGAAAATATTTCATTTTTCCTTTCTAGTGCATCAAAGAACAAAGCAGTTAACTTTTCAGATTAAAGTTGTCTGAACCTCCTTCAAGATTCTGTCAGACGAACTTGTTTGTTTTCTACAGAAGTGAGCTGCATCTCACTAAGCCTCCAGGCTGCTGGAGTAGTGGAACAGAATCATTAAAGCTCTGGTGTATGAAAATGGGAGGAACTTGATTATTGTCAGAACTGGGACAAGAATAGAGTTCTAGAGGTGGTGGACAGGATGACAAACTTCATGTGCAAACGGTCAGCAAGTAGGTGGGGTGTGGCCAGGGGAGCACGCTAGTAAACCGCAAATTCAAGTGGGCAGGCATGTGAGGAAGGGACTTGTCAAAAAAAAAAAATGTTACAAATCTTGGGGATCATGCAAAAGGGAAAAGAGTGGGGCATAAGCCCTTTTAATATGTCATGTTGGAACATTATTTAATGGGCCACCCATGGGTTTTTGAATTATCTAAGGGAATGGTCCTTTTGTTTGACTTGCCATGCACATTGGATTAAAAGCTCAGGTTTGGTGAAGTTATGTGATAATTTGTAGACATTTGTCCAGGAGAGATGGTTTCTCTCCCCCAAGGTAATGATCTAACTGCTCTCTAGGACATAACCCTGTTTTGTACCTTTTCTTAAATTAATTAATTTATGAGAGAGAGAGAGAGAGGGAACGAACATGTGCTCACAAGCAGGGGGAGGGACAGAGGGGGAGAGAGAGAGAATCTCAAGCCGACTCCCCACTGAGTGCAGAGCCCGATGCCGGGCTTGATCCCAGGACCCTGAGATCATGACCTGAGCTGAAATCAAGAATCGTACACTTAAATGACTGAGCCACCCGGGTGCCCTCCAATTTTGTATCTTTAATAATGTTATTCCAAGATTTTTTTTTTTTTCAAAATGATGGTAAATACCCAATTTCTCTAATGGTCTTTGAGCCAGCTTACCCAGTAGATCATTTCCTAGGGCTGCCATGACAAATTACCCAAACTTGGGTGGCTTAACACAACAGAACTTTATTGTGTCATGGTCTGGAGTCCAAAATCATGTTCTCATTGTCTCAAATCAATGTGTTGGCAGAGTTATGCTCCTTCTGGAACCTGTCGGGAAGGCGTCCTTGCCTCCTGCTGGCTTCTGGTGGGTGCACAGCAGCCCTTGGTGTACCTTGGCTTGAGCTGTATCACTCCAGTCTTTGCCTCCATTGTCGCTTGGCATTCTGCTGGTGCCTTCAGATTGTCTTCTTATAAGGACATTAGTCACAGTGGATGAAGGGCTCCCCCTACTCCAGTATGGTCTCACTTTAACTAATTACACCTGCAATGACCCTGTTCCCCAGGAAGATCACATCCTGAGGTACTCAGGGTTTGGACTTCAATATATTATTTTAGGGGAAACAAGCCATAGCAACCATCTTGCTTGTCCTCTCATTAATGAGTTAAATGATGTCTTTAGTATATGTTAATTCTACGTTTATATGAGAATCACATCTTTAACATTTTGGAAACTGTACCTTGACCATCTTTGGAGGTTAATAAGAATGTTGGAATGAAGGGCAGGTGTGAGATCAGCCTGGAACTCTTGTGGATATTGGATCTTGACCAGTGACTGAAGAGAAGGAAGAGATGTCTCCAACCCCCCTGTCAGGTCTGCTCAGCAAGAAGTAGAAGATGTATCTCCCCAATACCACATATACCTCCCCCCCATAAAACCCTTATAAAAACAGGGAAGGTTCGTTAACACCATCACTAGATTACTACATGAGTTTTATCGTGGGCTATTTATGTTTGTGGACTTTGCACAGGGAAAATGACCTTGTGGGTTCCAAACCAATCAAGTTCACAAAATGTGATGCCTTACCAAATTGCCCTGCCTCTCAAGCCTCCAGTCTCCATGGCTGGGGATGCTGACTTAGCTTGATCGCTACTGTTCAACACACCTGCCCATATGCAGGACCTTAGCCGGGTGCCCCACGCTGTTTCCCTGCTGGTCCACTACACTTCTCATGACTGAGTTTAGTCCTTGGCCTCCTAGCTCAGATCTTTGGGGAGGTTCATTCTTGTATTCTTTGGCTTCTATGGCTTGGTCTCATATTCCCTGTTCCCAGACCTGCTGGATATTCATTGCTAGTAAAGTGTTCAGCACACATTAGAGACACAATAACTATTAAAATAAAGGAACAAGCAGGTTATGGTTGACCCAGATGCTGCCAGTAATCCACTTGCTTCTTCAGACTCTTATCTTTGACATAGATCTTTAAGAATTGCCAGTTTCTCTTTGGCAGGCTTTTATTGCTCTCTTGAACTGAACTGGCCCAATCTATCCTCTGAGTTGTGGCTCTGACACCTCTTTGAACTTTGGAATCACAGTCTATTCATAGGCTAACAACTGTCTAAATTGTTAATCCACTACCTTTGAAATGAATATCCTCATGATTCTCTAACTAGGAATGCATATTTGCAGAAAGCCAAGAATCAGCATAGACTAAAAGGCCAGTTTTCCTTATAGATTCAAACTTTGGCAAATTTTCCTCTTTAATGATTTTGCTTTGCTTAAGTTCAAATATTTTACTCTTTGGTCCACTTAGAAGCTTGATGAGTTAGTTAATTAGAACCACATATATTATTATAGACTCTGAGAGATTTAATTAGAATGTGCTAATGTGTAAAATCAAATGTGTGCCAGTGGTTTCTTAATTTTTCTCAAGTTTAGATGGAATGAATTACTGGTACTTACCATAACTTTGGGGCTGTTGTAGAAATTCTACATAAAGTAGCAATTAGATTCTCTGTTTATTACATACTATATTAATCTTCAGGTTAAGATATAACAGTTGGAACTCTAATACAGTAATTATTTTGTGGCTTTTGACAAACTAAATATTTACAGAATTATAATTTAGTGTGAGAATATAGCCTGTAGTTGTTAGCACGTCAAAAAATGTTAGGCAGCTCTTACAACCTGTTTGTTAGTGTTAAAACCCAATTAGTGTATAAATTAAATATATTTTTGTTGAGTGTATAATCAAATGTGGAACTGAAAGAATTTTTCAGACTGTTGATGTCTAATGAATCTAGGTGATTTAGTATCTAGTCAACTGTAGCTCTAATCTATAATAATTGCTTCAATTATTAAGTTTTTACTATTACCATGTAGGGATTTGACAAGCATTGTGCTAAGTGCTGTACATACATCATATCATTTAATCTTTGGCACAAACTTGGGATGTAGGTACTAATTTAATACCTATTTTATAGTTTAGAAAACTGAGGCTCTGTTAATTTAATTATCTAAGTAGCATGCAGCTCTCATGCAGATGGTCTGAAACAAAGTCTGGACTTGAACCCAGGGTTGCCTGATACCAAATCTCATGTTCTTAGCTATTACTCATTACTGCCCTTTCCAGAAAATGCTGTTCATGATATATATTGTTATGGCTGGTTTTATGTTTATAGCTCATTCACATGGTTTCATTTTGCTGTGTTTCATTTCTTTACCAAACAGAATCATGATTACCCTGCATATCTTACGAAAAAGACATTAAAAGTATATGATTAAAAATATCCATCTTTATGCATATTTACCATGGTGGCTTTTTTCTTTCTTTCTTTTTTAAGTAAGAGATTTGGGATAAGGAAGGAGAGAGAAGGAAATTAGTTTCTCTGGGGCATCTATTGTATTCCAGACATTGGACTAGATACTTCACATATTAAATGCCTATAATGGCTTGCAAGCTTCGATCTCTTATCCAAACCCTTCATGTGTTTCAAAATGTAGAATTTGTTGTTGTTGTTTTTGTTTAGAAAGGTAAGACAATATACATATCCTAGTGGGATCTTGGGCAGCACCCTATCATCCCAACATGTACTTTTTTGATGTCAACAGAACACGGAAACGTATCCTAAATGGAATAAATAAAGACTATCCTTGGTGCCAATGTTGGTCCAGGTCAATTTTACAGCGAGACGAGTTCATGTCAGGTCAGGTTTGCCACCAAATACGTTCTGAAAACCTTTTCTTTTTAGAGCTTTTGATTTCAGAATTGTGGACTATGGAATGTGGGTTTGTATTCTCCACACATAGGTCAGGCAACTCTGGCTTCAGTGACTTATGCTTCAGCCACGTGGCTCATCAACAGTGGAACAAGAATTCGAACCTAGATCTTGTTCAAATGAGAATCTCCATTTGATTGCCATGGTCTCTTTTTTAAAAGTCCTTCAGGATGCAGAAGGGAGAATTAATAGTTTGCTCCAATGCCATGCCCCTGTGGCCCTGAGATGCTAAGCCAGTCCAGCCCTCAGTCAGGGTTTTCCAGGGGATTCAGTGATGTGAGCACAGAATCAGTATTGTGCAAGGTCTTGCTCATCTCCTCTGATTCTGCTGATGACCTGACCTGTGTGTGCCCCACCATACTCTGTGCCTTTCTTGCTGACATGCCCACCCTGGAAGAACACACAGATATATGGGCATGAATAGATTCTTTCAATTAAGGCCTAGGCTTTAAGTTAAATTCGACATTTAGTTAATAATTTTTCCAGCTAACCAGTAATGGCTCTGATCTCTCCTGGCTTATAGTGTTCTGTATCTTATCACCTTGTCCCACATTTCTCTTTCTCAGAGAGTGCTGGGCGGTAGGAGTTCGGGGTGTGGCTTCTTTCAGTACTCAAATTTTAAGATGCTTACAAATCACCTGGGATCCTGTGAAAATGCATTAAATAGATCAGTAGGTGTGAGACATGCTTGAGATGTTGCATTTCTCATAAGCCCCCAGGTGATGCTACAGGTCGGTGGACCACACATTGAGTAGCAATGACTTAGGTTGACTGAATGCAAGTTAGGTCAAGTAGAGGTCCTCTGGCCCCTTGGTCTCCAAGGCAGAATTCCTCATTTACTAGTTTGCTGTGATGGGCATGGTGTTAGAGTCACTTACCTGGGCTTGGCGTTAGAGTGTTTGGTTAGTGTAATTTGTATCCTGGTCTACCTTGCCTTGGTAAAGATTTTGTGAAGCTTTATGGCTGGATGGGCCCATGTTGGCTCTTATTTGCTAAAGACACCCCGGTCTCCATGCTGCCTCCTATGAACTCACTCTTGCCTTAAAGAGCAGGCATTTTGCCCTATCACTGACTCTCAACTTAGAGTTCATGCCACAGGAGAACTGAAGGTGCTTTAAGTTGGTAAACTAAACCTGTCATCTGAGCACAGTGAGCCACATGTTTAATTTGATGTAACTACATTTCAGGATTTTAGAGAGAAATTACAAAGAATCTCTTTCAAGTGTATCATATTGGGTGGAGTGTCAGAACCCCCGTCCCCACCACCCTGCACAGATCTCACCTTAGCTAAAATACTTCCACGTCTCAAGGTGCAGAATCGAATAGTTACAGCAGAGGCTGTGTCCCATAAACCAAAATATTTACTGCATGGACCTTTAAAGAAACAGTGTTTACCCTGGTCCATACCATGAGGGGCATGCTTAGGCTGAGTTCTCTAGATGTAGTGTTTGATACACTAAATGAGAACTCATCTCCATAGTTCTATTTTTAAATGTAAAATCTGAATAATATTTAGATCCTTCTCTGTATTCTTTTTTTTTCCCTATAAATCTGGATTTCTCACCAGGCAGTTGCTTTGGACTGACTAGTACAAAGGTCACATACATGGGAAGGCAGAAGACAAAAGCACATTAATGACTTTTAAAATATTGCCCCCATTTATAATAAACTCTAGCTCCACCCCTGAGTAGGTTCCATTCTTATTGTAGATACAAAAACATATCCCTCTCAAATATATTTAACCTCACAAGGAGGTGGAGCTTAATTATTTAGTGTTTACTGAATACCACATTAGGAACTGGAGGGAGGAGAGAGATGTCACTGTCAACTGTATATGTTGTTTCATACTTTTATTTGTACCTGTGTGTCTGATTTCTATTTGCTCCTTTTACCATGGTTCTCCAGGTGTTATATACTCTTTTAGCAGATAATCATTTTTAAATCAAATAACATAGTAAAACTTATATCTATTATCTATAGAGAAAGAGTTTTAGACTTAGAGTTGACAAGAGATAATGAGCATTTTCTTTTTCTTTTTTTCCTCATGACTGGAGTAGATGGTTTACTCTCTGGAGTGCTTTTCCATTGCCCAATAGCTGGACATTTCTGTGTTTTTCACATGTTGCTGTCTTCCTTCATGTTTGATTTAAAATCAAAGTGAGATTTGAAAATTTTAAGGCTGTTAACATATATGAAATTTTATTCAAGAGACTTTGTGTCAACTAACTCTTTAAAAGTGGAACACTATCTGTTTGCCTTTTAAATTTTTGCCAATTTAGGGCACCTGGGTGGCTCAGTCAATTAAGCATCTGCCTTGGCTCAGGTCATGATCCCAGAGTCCTGGGAGTGAGCCCTCAAGTGGGCTCCTTGTTCAGTGGAGAGCTTGCTTCTCCCTCTCCTTCTGCTGTTCCCTCTGCTTGTGATCTCTCTCTCTCTCTTTCTATCAAATAAATAACATCTTGATTTTTTTTTATTTTTGCCAATTTAATGATGAGAAATTGTATCACTATTGGTTAAACTTTTATCAGCCATAACTGATAGTTTTTTTTTCAGTTTTTTATTTGTCCTTATTTTTATTTATGGTATTTCTTTTACAGACAGCAATCTCTTGTTTCTATGTCAGATGAATACTTTCCTTAATAGTTTTATCATCTATCCTTATTCTTTAAAAGACATTGTTCATTCTTAAGTTAGATAGTTGTTCTTTAGTATTTTTCTTCCATTTTATGTGTGTGTGTGTTGTCATTTGTTTCTGTTTACTTGTTTGTACCTGATAGATGTTTTGGTTATTTTATGAGATAAAGATCCACTTTGATTTTTTTCTCAAATTGTTTTTCCAAATGCTGGAACAATTTTAGAAAATTGTTTGGAAAATTGTTCCAGCATTACTTATCAAAAGTATGACTCCTTTGCCCAGAGATAGAAATTCCAACTTCAACATATGTGTTTATAACGTCTTTTGGGGGGCCTTTAGGTCTCTTTCTTTGATCTGTTCCTCAATCCGTGGAGTGGTACAAGACTAATATTTTAGAACTTTAGGATGAAATTCAATATAGGTAGAGCATAACTCACCTTGTTACTCTATTCTTTCAAAGCTTCCTTGGCTTGTCTTACTATTTATTTCTTCCAGTGAAATATGTAATCTTTTTTTTTCTTTTATTTGAAATCATTTTAAATCTCTAGAGAGTTACAGGAATAGGACAAAGAAGTGTATGCCCTTTACCCAGATTCAGTTTTCTTTAGCACTTCCCCATTTGCTTTATTACCCATATGCACGTGTTATTATTTCTTTTTTCATTTGAGAAAATGATGTGATTTTTTTATTATTTATATTTTTCACTTAAGGTAGATTGTATATGTCACACCCCTTAATATTTCAATGTTTACTTTCTAAGAACAAGGATATTCTCTTTTATAATCATAGTGTATAATTTATCAACTTCAGATTTCATACACAATCTTTTTATCTAATCTGCACTCCATCTTTCAGATTTGTCCCATATTGCCCCAATAATCTCTTTTATAACATTTTTTTCCTCCAGTAGAGAATCTAGACATGGATTCTCTACTGGAGGATTGTTACATTTGTCCTGTCTGCTTAGTCTCCTTCAGTCTGGAACAGTTCCTCAGTCTTTCTTTGGCTTTCATGAGATTGACATTCTTTGATGAACACATGTCAGTTATTTTCTATTTGCGTTTGGGGTTTGAAGGTGGTCCCTTATAAGAAAGATTCATGTTAATTGTGCAAGACTGTTGAATCACAGATCTGTACCTCTGAAACAAATAATACATTATATGTTAAAAAAAAAAAAGAAGAAGAAGATAGCAGGAGGGGAAGAATGAAGGGGGGGAAATTGGAGGGGGAGATGAACCATGAGAGACGATGGACTCTGAAAAACAAGCTGAGGGTTCTAGAGGGGAGGGGGGTGGGAGGATGGGTTAGCCTGGTGATGGGTATTAAAGAGGGCATGTATTGAATGGAGCACTGGGTGTTATATGCAAACAATGAATCATGGAACACTACATCAAAAACTAATGATGTAATGTATGGTGATTAACATAACATAATAATAAAAAATTTAAAAAAAAAGAAAGATTCATGTTACACATTTCTAGTGAGAATACTATGTAAGTAATGTGTTCTTTCAGCATATCACATTGGGGTAGCATGATGTGTACCTGCCCTTCATGGATAATATTTATTGTGGCATGAGTCAGAGTATCGTCCATTTCTCCACTACATATTCAGTGCTTTTCCCTTTGCACCCAGGAAGCATTCTTCAAGGGGACACTTCAAGACCTTTATCTTTGATGATTCTGGTCTGAAGCAACGTTCACATGGTTGCAAACAGTGATTTTCTAAACCCCACTCCTTCCATTATTTATTAGCTGGTACTGGAGCTGAAGGATGAGCCCTCACTTTTGTTTGTTAATTTACCCATTTGTTTTCAATGTGGACCCATGGATTCTTGTTTAATAAGAATAATCAGTAGGTTAAAATATCTTAGTGATCTTAATCATTTTGATGCTAAATTTGTCCCAGACTCAACCAGTTGGAACCAGTTGAAGGTGATTCTTGTGTTCTTTTGTTACGTCTCCGTCATTCTTTGAGCACGTATTGTTTCTTAATGAGGTGGACATGTATATGGTGATCATGAAAAGGCTTCATGATATACTGCTAAGCGAAAGAAAGCAAGGTACTATATATATATATATTACTTACATTATATTACATATATTATATACATATATATACACATTACTTACATAGTATTCTCACTAGAAATGTGTAACAATGGTATTCTACCATTATGAAGAAAAGGGGAAAAATAATATATATATATTGGCTTATTTTTTCACAAGGAAATTCTGTAAAGATAGCCCTCAAGAATATAGAAAGTGGTTACCCACAGTTGACAGATAAATAACCAATTAGAGATAAAGGTGGTGGTGAAATTTTTATACCAATATCTTTTTTACAAAATTATTTTGAACCATATGAATGTCTTAACCTTTGGAAAAAATATAAATTACAATGGTTAAAGCATTTATCTTCTCTTCTGTAATAACTGTTCAATCAAATACTTTATAATAAAGTTTCTTACTATAGGCTGATCCCAGAAATTGGAAAAAATATAAAATATACCTTATTAAAAGTGTCTGGGGACACATATAAGTTATGAGGTTAAAGGGTACAACTTAAGGAATACATTCAGTGGTATTATAATAACATTGTGTGGTGTTAGATGGTAGCTACACTTGTAAGAAAAATAAGTATGGGTAATATTCACTGCAACAGAAGTAGTTAATGATATTGGTACTCTAGAAAGAGATATATAATCCTACCTAGTTAATTATTATTCCCCCAAATAAGTGTGTGATAACAAAGTTGATTAAGTTGTATTTCTTTATTTCCAGGAATTTTTTTGAAATCAGAGCATATATTTTTCTACATTCTGGCACCAGGTTTTCTAGCTCTGGAGTCAGATATTTCTTCAAAGAGTCCTGGTTTGGGGAACGTTATTTGACAAACAAAATCTAGTTTCTGGGTGGCTCATTAATACTAGGGCACGATTGCTTTCAAGCCCATTCAAAACCAGTTCTGTTCCAGAGGTTTCTTACTTTGACAAATCACTGATGTCTTCTAGTACAATAAACTGATTTTTGAAACAAAAGAGGGTCCTTAGAACACTTTCATATTTCACATATTTTAATCTCCCTTCTTTCACAGTGAGAACCCTGATCCCATCATTAACACATTGACTAATTTGCTCAGTTCTATAATCCATGTAAAGTAGTTTCAGAACCATACCTCTATAAAAACCAAACCTTCTAAAAAGAGTTTAGTATTTGATAGCAGTTATTTTTTTTTTCTTTTCACTAGATTGAAGATGTATGTCAAAGTACTGTGTTGAAAAGTTACCTAGATTTGTTTTCTTTGCTCTCTTCAGTGTTATTATTCATTTAAAATGCACTTGGGGTTCATTTATTTGTTTGTGTTTAGTGTTAGTGTTTTATTTCCATTTTTGCTGATTTAATTTTATTTTTTTTGCATATGTAGATTATTAACATGATTCTAAAAGTCAAAAGTCTACCAGAAAAGGAATAGTTTTGAAGGGTCTCTCTATCCCTTATCCTTTCTTATCTGTAGCCCACCCCACCCCCAGCCCTTGATAGGTAACCAGTTTGATTGGCTTTTGATTTGTTCTTCCTCTATTTTTTTGGAAAAATAAGCAGATGCACACATGTTTTCTTATTTTCCTTTGTTTCTTACACAAAAGTATCATATTATTTATAATCTCTTTTACTTTGCTCTGTTTACTGAAATGTATCTCAATAATTATTCTCCATGCCGTTCATAGAAACCTTCCTTCATCCTCCTTATGGATACTGTGTTCCCCATTTGTGTATGTATGATAGTTTATTCAACTAATCACCTGTATGGGCACTTAAGATAATTGTCAATATTTTGCAATTACACATAATGCTGTAGTGAATGACCTTGTACATATATGCTTTTGTATTGTTGGAGATATTTGTTCAGGTGTATTTTCAGATATGTGATTTGAATCAAATAACAAAAGCAAATAGAGTTTTATAATACATGTGTATATTCTCCTCTGTTGGGGTGGTAGCTCTGAATTTCCACCGTCAGTATATGAGAGTGACTCTTTTCCCATGGCCTTACCAATAAACTATACTGTCACACTGAATTTTTGCCACTCTTATGGTTGAGAAATTTGCATTTCTCTTATTAAAAGTGAAATTGAACATCTTCTTATGTTTAAAAATCATTTTGAAATCTTGTAAAATATCTTTTGCGTTCTCTACAAAATTTGTTTTCATTTCCTCAATTTTTTCTTCTATAAGAAGTTTATTTGGTAAATAATCTAATTTTATAAGTAAAAAAAATTCTCTTGATTTTTCCCCCAAATTAACATTGACACCGTAAATAAAGTTATTAATATTTCCTCAATGTTTAAAAATTATAAATGTTGAAAAAAATAGTAATGGGGTATTACTGCAAATACTTACTCCTAATTTTTCATTTGTGTTCTGACTTTGCTTAGAATGGTTTTTTTTCTGCATGAGAAAAATTTTCTCATATCTCAGTTTTATTGAGATATAATTGACACATGAAAACTTTATATTATGTACTCAAATGCACCACTCTCTTTTTTTATTTATTTTTATTTTTTATTTTTTTAAAGATTTTATTTATTTATTTGACAGAGAGATAGCGAGAGCAGGAACACAAGCAGGGGGAGTGGGAGAGGGAGAAGCAGGCTTCCCGCCGAGCAGGGAGCCCGATGTGGGACTCGATCCCAGGACCCCGGGATCATGACCTGAGCCGAAGGCAGACGCTTAATGACTGAGCCACCCAGGCGCCCCATCTCTTTTTTTTTATTGAAGTATAATTGACACACAGTGTTATATTAGTTCAGGTGTACAACCAGTTCTCTGGTTTATGGGTCTGTTTCTACCTTTTGTTTGTTTGTTCATTTGTTTCATTTTTTTAGATTCCACATGTAAGTGAAATCATATGGTATTTGTCTTTCTCTGCCTGACTTATTTCACTTAGCATTATACCCTCTAGGTCCATCCATGTTGTCACAAATGGCAAGATCTCATCATTTTTTTATGGTTGAGTAATATTCCTGTGTGTGTGTGTGTGTGTGTGTGTACATGTAGGTTGTTTCCATATCTTGGCTATTGTAAATAATGCTGCAATAAACATAGGGGTGCAGATATCTTTCCAAACTAATGTTTTTGTTTCCTTCAGGTAAATACCCACTGGTGGAATTCTTGGATCTTACGGTATTCCGATTTTTGATTTTTTGAGGAACCTCCATATTGTTTTCCATAGGGGCTGCACCAATTCACATTCCCACCAACAGTGCATGAGGGTTACTTTTCCTCCACATCCTCTCCAACACTTGTTACTTCTTATCTTTTTGATACTAGCCATTCTGACAGGTGTAAGGTGGTATTTCATTGTGGTTTTATTTTGCATTCACCTAGTAAATGTTGGACACAAAGCTAACATTTAAATATTTTAAAACTCTTTAACCTCAGGAAGACTGGAATATGTATAATTTTGCATCTCATAGCAAATTTCCTTTATATGGATCTACTTCAGCATTCATATGTAGACATTTGCTTTTTTTTTTTTTTGTCACCAAAGCACTGATGGCAGATAAATAAAAAACTTAAATCTTAGCAGTTGATGCTGCATAATATTTCTAAGAGTTTCATCGAGTTGTAACCATGTAATTTCATTTACCTATAATTCAAAGGTTCATTGTCTTTTTATGGGAAAAAAAATCTGTCAGACAGGGAAATACATAATGCCCACAGAGAGACATTAAAATTTTCACTGTAAAGACAAAATACTGCATATTAATCCATCACCTATTTCCCTAGCTCATCCTCATTTGACATATTTAATGAAAATCACTGATGGCTCCTGGTATCATAAACTAATCTCTAAAACAAAACATAGAAGTTATAATACTTGCATATTTCACATTGAAAGAGTGATGAAAACTTCACTTGAGACATTTATTTTGTGATTTCAATAAGCATATTTAAAATTTTAGCTCGGGAGCAGTAAATCACCATATGCTCTGTTACTTCCAGGCTTGGACTCAGAGCCTTGGATGTTGACAGAATTAACATACTAATTTGAGCTTTTCCTGGATGTTTCGGTTTAACTTTTGATATTTTTTTCCCCAAAGACTTAAAAAAAGCCTTTCATTTAAAATGCATTACTTAGGGAACTCTTTTAATGATCTCACTTCCTTTCATTAAACAGGCAAAAATCATATTTCTTTGAAAAATGATATCTGCCCAGAATTTGATTATTGAATGGAGATCAGTAATTTTGGGATGTATGGAACATCTGTCGGGAATTTGGGAAAGGAATCGCCAACTCCGTTCACGTGACTGATTTCTTATGAAAGCAAGAAAAACATTCTATCAGGGAGTAAAGCTGAAGCTGTACCCCAGGGCAGTTGTAAAATGCAGGGGAAAGCCTGGGCAACTTGGAGCATCCTAATTTCCCGACTTCATGCTTTGCGCCCTCCACGCCCCTCACCACGTACCCCTCCACATGACCATCCCTAATGTGCATCTCTGATCCTCTCATTCCTTTCTTCCCAAATCTTTATAACATCCCAACACCTACTAGACAAAATCCAGATGCCTAGATCTGCCACTTAAAATCCTACACAATTAGCCTGTTTCTTGTCTGCAATCTCATATCCTGCCACCCGTGCATCTTCTCTGACTTTTTGCCTCCGGGACCTGCAAACTCTTAACCTCTCCTTCTGCCAGTCCGCCTCCATGCCCATGTGCCTGCTTTCTCCTTAGCCCCCAGTTCATTCCCTTCTCAAGTTTTCCATCTCCAATCCCCCAAGTCCCCTGCAAAATAGTCCCCAATTTTTCCGACTAGATGGGACCTACTCTATGTGCTTATTTTTATATTATTTCATCGACATGAGGATTTATGTTGTACATAATACTTTATTCTTTACTCTTCCCATTTAATACTATTTAAATATCAACTGAGCATGTAAATCTCTTTCTCATTTTTTAATATGCATATCTTTATTCAATGATTTTCAAGAATAAATGAGGAATGCTATTCCTTTTTTCTCCTTAATTAAAGATGAAACTAAAGCCTTAGAGAAAATCGAGGGAGTTGAGAAGAGGGCTGCACTGTTCCTTAGTTTTTAAAGGGCTTGCTTCATATTTTTAACAGCCACAGATCACATGGGCATGCCATAATTTAATTAACCGATCCAATCATAATGGATATGTTAGTTGTTCCTAGTTGTGGTCTTTTCAAAAAATTCGTTAAAAATAGCATCTATTGTAAATACTCTTAAATGTGTATATTGGAGAACTTTTGCAAGGGTTATCAGTAGGATTAGTTCCTAGTAGTGAGATTGTTTTCTATCTTGAATTAATGATTTATGGTCGTGTCTCTTCACCACCATCCCCTGTCCCAGAGGCCTGTTGGCTTCTTGACTGTAGCGTGAATTATTAGCATCGTCATCATCATACATTTATCGATCAGGCTTTAGGCAGAGTGCTTTATAGATGTATGTCATTCAGTCCTCAGAATAACCCGATGGTGTTGGCGACTGTTATTTTCATTCCACGGATGAGGAGACTGAAGCTTCAAGAAGTGAAGTTACTTGCAAAAGGAAGTTGTATTTGGACTGGGTTCAGGAGGCTGCCGATGAACTCACTCACTCACTCATAACCACAGTGCACTCCTCACTGTGACATGTTTGCTCAGTGATTATGCCTAGAACAGAACAAAAGGCAGACTTGCACAGAAAAGAAAATAAACATTGTTCATATAAGGAAAAAGCATTTCTGCCTTCAGCCACAAACTGTTCTAGCAATTCTATTGGTTATTTTCCTTGAGGACATTTATCTTCTGGAAGAAATCACTTTAAAAAATCTGTTTTGTGTTTGGTTAATACCTGTGGTTGCATGAGTACATCCCTGTATAAACAGTTTATTTGCAAGTTTTTAAGGGTAATTCTAACTATATTTTTTGATAGGAAAACAGAGAAAGGGAAGGCTTTTATGATTAAAAAGAAAAGTTTGACTAAGCCATTCCTTCATTTCTAAAATACTTACCAAGCTTCTGTTATATGCGAGTGTTGTGCTACCAGCGGGAGGAACAAGCAGGAGTAGAAACATCTGGAACAAAAAGTAAAAGTTTAAATACACATGTGGATGCACAAGGTGATCATGAGTGCTTTTCAGAGAGCATTCTGGAGCATCAGCGGGCGCTTCCTCTGGTCACACGAGAGTGGCAGTCTGATGTTCAAGGGTGAGAGTGACCTGGGTCTGGCTGACGTGAGTGTGGTGCATTAGAGGTGGCAGCGGAAGGTGGGAGGGGGAGGCTAGACATTGGGAACAACAGGAACAGTTTGTACAAAGGCCTGGGGTGGGGTCTGGGCATATCTCAGGAGCCAGAGGAAGGCGTGCCATCTCAGTACTAAGGATGAGAAGAGTGGTATAAGGAGAGGGTGCCTTTGGGCACTGCAGGCAATGATTTTTAATATAGTAGCTTTATTGACATGTAATTCATATATCATATAGTTTTGCCCATTTATAACATACAATTCAATGGTTTATAGAGTTGTGCAGCCATCAGCTCGGTCAATGCCAGAGTGTTTTCATTACCTCAGAAGGAAACCCGGTACTCGTTGCTTGTCATTCCCCATTCCCACCTACTCACTCCCCCATCCCCTTGCCACCACTAATATACTTTCTTTCTCTATGGATTTGCCTACTTAGGACATTTCATATAAATGGAATCATGCAGGATGTGACCTTTGTGTCTGGCTTCTTTCACACAGCATCATGTTTTCAAGATCCACCCATGTTACAGCTTGTATCAGTCCTCCTTCCCTTTTTATTTCTGCCAAGTAATTACTGAATTTTATTGCCGAGTAAATGTTCGTGATGTTTTATCTTTGTTGTTGTATAGTGATTTCAGCAGCTTCTAAAATGCCTCAGAGACCTGAAGTCCTAAAACAAACTCACCTTGAAGACAGTCAAAACGTGAAATTATATCCTGGTTATTAATTGTTATTCTTAAAACATTTAAATACCATGCAATAGAATTATTGCAAATTGCCAACTGTGACCTCTAAAATAGGATAATACATTTTTTCTCCTTTGAAGAAGTAATAACTCAAGCATTTTCAGTGCTTAATTTTTTGCAGTCTTATCAGAGAATGTAAACATGACACATTTTATAACTTCAATTAAAGAACAAGGGTTTACGTGGTATTGGTATACTTTCTCAATAATGGATAGAAATTTGTTTTAGGGACAGTATGTAGGGAATTTTTTGTGGGCAACATTTGAAACTTATTCCTATTGGAAGAAGTAAGTGGAATAAAGTTACCTTCTAGTAAATGTTTTTAATTGTTTTAGGACATAATACTATAATCTTGTCAGGTTTTTTAAATTTCCTCCATTTTTTAGGGGGGTTGGTCATGCCAAAATAAAATGATAGAGGTAGAATCAGACAGTAATTACTTTTCTTTCCTTGCTATATGAAAAACTCACTCTGGAAAATAATCTTCTGCTGTCAGATTGCTATGAATTGCACAGTGAAAATAATAGTACAGCAGTATACTTTGCCACCTCAGCTGTCATTTCTTTGTTCTGTGGCTAAATAGCTCATCGTTTTTCCCTAAGTGCAGCCTAGTGGGAAGAGCACAAACCTTTCTTAGAAAGAGCCAGGGAAAAATAGAATTTGAATTATGACTCTTTGCCCACACACTGTGAGGCTTTGGGCAAGCGGCTTAAGCTCTCTGAGCCTCTACTTCCTCACCTGTGAATTAGGCATGATGACGTCTCTATCATGGGATTCTTGGAAGAACTAAATTAGATAGCATCTGGAAGCAAGCGGTAGTGTGCCTGGCACACAATAGGATTTCACAAAAGGGCTGTTATTAAATAAGGAAGATTTTGACTCCACGGGACACAAATGGTTCTTTAGTTGTTTTAGGTCTTGCCTTCCCTGTTAAAATAGTGTCCCTATGTTGCCAAGCATTATGCTTAATATTCCTGTTAACCCAACCAATCAAGTATTAACATTAAAGTTAAAATTAAAGTATTACTATTAAAATTAGAATATGAGCTCCAAGAGGCCAAGAACTTTTCTGCCTTGTTAAATGCTGCCTACAGTTGAGATTTGAGTAGGTATCTCAGTAAATACCAAGAAATCAATGAGTTGTGCATCTCCTGTGTATCAGGCTCTGTGGTTAGCACTATGGATGATGTAATAAAATGGCCTAGTACCCGGTGACTGTTCTCAAGCAACTTGGAATTAGCTAGGCTCTTTTAGGGATTGAGATGGACTCAAGTTACCCAGAGGAAGCGTGAGAACATTCAGGCAGCTGTCTGAGAGCAAGGGGCCATGGAGACCTGGACCGTCATTCAGAATGCACAGTGTATCTTTAACTGTCTAACAAGGTGGACTTTTTAAGAGGCTTTGCCATACTCACGTCTTCTGTCTTCATCTCAGCTTCCATTCTGATTGCAATTGCTTCTTTTGTTGATAGCACTTACCTGGCTATCTTTCTGATTTTGAAGCCTCTCAAAAGAGAAGGTCTAGCTGGCTGTTGGGTTAGAATCCCGTGTAGAACATCCCTGTAGGAGGGGTTCTCAGGACAGGTCCCCTGTGGTTTGATGCTGCTGACTTTGGCTTCCCCAGTGATCATAATTCAATTAGCTGTGGCTGAGGTGGGAGGCTCTGGGTTCCAAGTATGGCAACCTGAGTATTGGGAGGTACAGGAAGCCTAGACATTTCCAGGCTTTTCTCTGCAGACGTGAATGGATAGTTATCAATACAGCGTAGTTTGAGCTAAATGTCAAGAGACTGAGACAGGCGGTTCATGCCTTGTAGGGAAAATAGCCCACCAGGGTGAGCAATCAGGGAAGAAGGGGGTAGAGTGTAAATCACAAACTGCATCTCATGCCATGCGGTGCCCTCAGGATGCATTTAATAAATATTTTCTAAGTGAATTGTTGAAGGAAGAGACATTTGGGCTATGGTATTAAGAGAGTTAGTAGAGGAGAAAGAAGCAAAGAGACTTGAGATTTGAGGTTTCCAACCTACTTGGCTGATTTTCAGTACCTCTCTTCCACTTTTGAATTGGCTGTCTGGATTCTCCCTTTAATCTCTCTTGCAGATTGAGGTATATTTGTTGTTTAAAGAATCTCAAAATGCTACAACTGTGGTTCCTGGGAAAACTATTTTAGATGGCATAGTGATTCCCAAAGTGTTTCCCTGTAAGAAGTTTTCTGTGTGAAATTCATTATTTTTATAAGAATAAGGAACTCTGTGTTCAAATGAATTTGGAAAAAAATGCTAGGATAGACTATGCAGTGGTAACAAGTTAATCCCCACATATCAGTGGCTAAACTTGGAAAATGTTTCTTCCTTATGGCAAGTCCGACGTACCTGGGGGGCTTTCTGGGGAAGCTAACTTCTATGTGCTGACTTAGAGGTCCATGGCACTCCCATCTCATGGTTCTGACATTGTAATAGCATGGTATTCATGATCTCCTCATAGGAAATAAGAGAACTGGAACGTGACACCAGAGCTTTCCCCTGTCTTAGCTTGGATGGCACGCCCAGGCACATTTCATTGGTTGGAACCAGTTCGAGGACTTTGCCTCACGGCAAGGAGCTGAGAATCTTTCTTTGTCCAGGAAAGGTAGGAAAACCCACATATGAATGAGTTCTGTCAATCTCTACTCTTCTGAGTCAAATCGTATCATATTTTCATAACTGCAGGGAGGTTTGTTTCATTTTTGGAGCTTTGAAATGGTAACCTACCTTATCCATCTTCAAGATGGGTTCATTCTTTGCAGTTTTTCCCAAATTCATTTGCACATAGAATTCTTCCTTCATGGAACACCTTGCAACACTGCTCTTCCATGGAACATACTTTGATCAACATCGCAATAGATCATTTATACAGGTCCTTTGTCACTGCTGCTGTGAGCATCAATTCTCCTCATCTCCCTTGTGGTCTTATTTGTAAACCTTTATTATCATGGAAATTACTCTAAGTGTGCTACTTGCTACTAAAATTCTTAGCCCGATCTCAATGTCTGCCAAAAGCACGTTCGGAAAGGCAAAGCAAACTGCTGGAACACAGCAGAAGTGATTACTGGGTGGGTGACGAGAGAATTGCCGTCTGCTGGTAGTTTTGTTCATGTCGTTTTAACAGCCCACTGGCCCTTTATTCTAGAAGGATAGGAGATGAAAATATTATCACTCATGTGAAATAATAGCTGTCACCAAGTCTCTTTGAACTGCTAAGTGACATCATTATCTATAAAGTAAATAGTGGAGAGGGTGGCTCAAATTTGGTTGGGCTTTCAATTCATCCAAGAACAGTTGAATTCCTGATAAATCAAACTTCCATAGCTGGGCTCTGAGGAGGGCACAAAGAAATATATAACTTAGTGTTGTGTGTGGTAAGCAGCAGTGAATACTTATTGCTAGATGGAGAGTAAGTATCAGTCAACAGCTGTTTATTGAGGATCAACTATGTGCCCCAAACTGTAGTCAACTCTGGGAGTATGTTAGGGAGCAAGAAATAGACATGGCGGTAATTCTCATAAAGGTTACAATTTCTTAGAGACACATATTAGTCAAATAATCACGAGCGTATAAAAATAACTTGAGATAAATGTTCTGGGCGAAAGGAAGGTCTGAAATTCCCAAACAGCCTGATGGAGTCTAAAGTGCAATATTTAGTCTGAGCTCCAAGGATAAGGAGGAGCCAGAAATCTCAGAGGTGGCAAGGCCAGAATTTAAACTTATTACTTTGTGAAACTATACACTTTAAATTATGCAAATCTGTCCTTTTATATGAAAGAGTTTTGAGCCTAAGCTATTCAAGGACTTTGTCTTTAGAAAGACCTAAATGAAATCAGTTAAGTTCACTCATGGGCCTCTTGGCGGTATCAAGCCCAAATCCCAACTAATTCTGAGAATAATGCTGCCATGTCCTCCCTAATACCTGGGTTCTATTAGAGTTCCCACGGTAACCTACCTGAAGGGGCAGCTGCAAGAGGGTCCATGCACAGTGGAATATGGCTCTTTGGGAAGAATCTGACTGATGGTTTAGAACAGAGTTTGGCAAACTTTTTTTTTTTTTTTTTTAAGGCCAGATAATAAACATTTTCGACTTTGCCTGTCACATGACCATGACTCAGCTCTGCCACTGTAGTACAAAAACAGTGATAGACAGCACATAAATGAATTGGTGTGGCTGCCAATAAAACTTTATTTATAAAATCAAGTGGCAGGCAGGATTTGGCTCATGGGTCATAGTTTGCAGACCAGTAGCTTAATCCACAATCCGTGTATACAGGATTCTATCTGCTATCAACCAGCAGGGATTTTTCCTGAAATGAAGAAATGTATTTTGGTGACATCCCTTTGGTATTTCAAGCAGGTCAGCAAATGCAATGCAATTTTAGGAACATTAGAAAAGATTTTGGTGCTTTCCATCAAAAGTAATCTTTATTCATTCTCATGCGATGTTTCCAACTCTCCTTCCGGTGCATTATCTATTTTTAAGTATTCAAATCCAAGTTGGACACCAAGTTTTCTGAAAGGGAGGTATACTTTAAGATAGTTTAGCTTTAACACCATGATATGAAGAAAGGCTTTAAGAATGAGTCTTGAATGAATGGAAAGGCTCTCTGAAGACCTGTCCACTCTGGGTGAGATGAAATGGAATGTTGCCAGGAGGAGTATGGCTCCTACCCCACAGCTTTTATGGATCTGACACTGATTCCTATTTTACTAGAATACGATGACAGTTAAATAGCAAATATCATGATTATAGTTATTTCAGCTTCTTCTTAGATGGGGGGGAAATCACATTTCAAATTACTATGCATTCCCCATAAAGCCTCACTCATGGTAGGTACTCAATATGCTGAATATATATTTTAAAAATTAATAAATGAATGAATGAACAGATAAGGGCAAAGGCTGTGCTACATTTTTTTTTTGTCAGTATCAGTCACTATTCAAAATTCAGGTGAAAAGGAATAGTTATACTTGCTGACTCATTTATATATATAAGTATATACACATATAAGTATATATTTGATACCAGATAAACTTGGCTGTCTAGAAAGACAGTGTGTTTTTACTTCAGTTTCTTCTGGATCTGCTGTATCTTCTGGGTTCAGTGACTGTTGTTGATGACCATGACGGCAGTAGGAAAGATGGTGTGGAATGAGCACTCAGCCCAGAAATAGCCCGTGAACATTGCTCTGTGATTGTTTTTTTTTTTTTTCCCAAAATCAGCTGATTTTTTATGGTTTACCTTGTTCTGTTAAAAAAAATGAATACAAAATAACTTAGTAAATAGCACATGCATTCTAGAGTCAGACACAATTGGATTAAAATCTGATTCTTCAAATTGCTGGCTGTGTGACCTTGGGCAAGTTATTTTTCCTCGAACATCTCTGGTTTTTTCATGTGTGAAATGATAGTAATCAGAATTTTTAGCTCCTAGCATTATTATGATGTTTAAATTAGAGAACTTGATGCTTTGCCTTAATGAGTGCTAAGAATGTAGTAATTCTGCCTAGAATGTAGTAATTGCTCAACAAATATTTGCTGTGATGATAATGATGGTGAGTTCTATCAATCAGAATATTATTTTTTACTTTCTTAAGCTTCTGTACATAATGAAGGCACTGGTACTAGATGAGTCATTAAAATGTACATACTACATATTATAAGATCTGAGAAAGTTATGGAGATTTTTTTTCCTTGAAAGAGATTTAATATTTCATCTGAATCATGGGATAAAAATTTAATAATCCTCCTTCACAAGGAAGAGAATAAAGCATGATGCTGTCCCAAACCTACTTTTGCTTGTCAAAGAAAGACTGTCGGTGTTAATGCCACCCATCAGAAGGACACACGACTCAGCACAAAAGCACAAGCTGCGTGTTTGATTGACAAGTGTACACTGTAGGGAATTTGGAGGGAAGCTATGAAAAAAATCATACATTTTCCACATAGCTTTTAGGCTGTTCTGATGTTTATTTACACCAAAATTTAAGAATGAATTTATTAAGGCCACCATTTTCAACCTCATCATCTGCTGTGAATTTGAACACAAGCAGATTCGTATTGTCTGGTATATTCTGTGTTGGTTAAGTAAAGTACTGTGCTAAAATGAATATGAAACAGAAATAAGCACAAGTCCTGTCTAATGAACTAATATAAACAAGATGGGGACGATGCAGGAAAAAGTCGAGTTAAGTAAGCAACGAACACTATTTAGGAACCCAGTCGAATGGTTATTTTCCAGTGATCAGGAAGCTCTAGTTGATGGAATGGAATAACCACTGATAAATACACGCATATACACATACATGCCTGCATACATACAGACATACATACATTCTTATAGTTGTCCTTTGTCATGTGTTCGTCCATTTAAGATGTATTCACTGGGCCTGTTCTGCATGGCGAGTATTGGAGATACTATAGTAACCAAAGCAGATGTGGTCTTTATCCTACTCTCTAGCTTGCCCTCAAGCACAGGAAGATGATTAGTGTCAGGAGAATGAAGTCCAGGGTTCTATGGGCACATTTAGCTGCCAACTCAATTATCTTCTCCCAAAAATGAATTTAGAAGCCAGCTAGGGAATAATAAACAAGTGGGAAAAATAGAAAAGAGAACAAACAATGATCATTGAACTAACAAGAACAGGGATGGATTGTTACCCATTTCTGTCCACTATCCACCTTCCATTCCAGATCCGTTTGCTAGGGCTCTGTTTCTACTAACACAGAATTTTTTTTTAAATTACATTTTACACACATGTACACACACACACACACACACTTACATTTTTCACAATCTTTTGTTTCCCTACCTGGAATGTTATGCTTTGTTTTCTCTCTGTCCCAAATCCTGTCCATTCATTAAAAAGCTCCTCTGCCCTCATGAAGCCATAGCTAAGCACTCCCACCCTCATAGACCTCTCTTTTGACCTCCCAATCCCCCACAATTGAATAGAACATATCACACAATTTAGTGTTTAGTTACTAGTTAATGTAGCTAGTGCTTAATTACATTCTGCCATATATTTTTAGTTTTCCATTCATTAAACTAGAATATGCTAAAAGAGTTCTTTTTCTTAACTAGGTCCTCTGGGGAGATTGGGTGGGCAGTTAGGAGAGATGCACAGAGAAAGGAAAATAGAAATGAGCTAGAGTACCTGTCTACAAGGAGCTTGCTATTGATTAGGGGCCATATGTCATATATGTAAATTACTATGGGTTGAATTGTGTTCCCCCAAAAGATAGGTTAAAGTTCCAACCTTTAGTGTAAAAGAATGTGACCTTATTTTTAAATAGGGTCTTTGCAGACGTAAACAATTTGAGATGAGGTGTATTGGATTAGAGTGGGCCCAATCATATATGACTGGTGTTCTTAGAAAAGGAGAATTGGTTGCAGAAACATTAAGGACATGCCATGTAACTATGGAGACAAAGATTGGAGTGATGTGGTGGAATGCCAAGAATTGCTGGCAACACCAGATACTAAGAGAAAAAACATGGCCCTGACAACACCTTGATTTCAGACATCTTGTCTACAGAACTGTGAGGGACTAAAGGTGTGTGGTTTTAAGCCACTCAGTTTGTGGTAGTTTGTTATGGCAGCCTTAGGAAACTAATATACACTAATATACACTATGATGATACCAAGGAAGGACATGAGGGAAAAATGGGCTAATTTAATGTTTTGGATGTTTGGAGGAGAAAGCAATCATCTCTGTAGGAGGTTGGTGGTATATTGGGTGACGTTTCATGGGTGGGCCCTGGATCTTGAGGTTCAGTAGGGTGTGAACATCTAAGATAGGAAAAAAGTTGAAATTATATTACACTTTTAGGAATTAGTAGGAGTAAAGGCATAGAAACATATTAATAGAATCATAACATGGATTGCTTTCAGAGAGAATTAGGTGCTTTTAGTTTTGTTAGAGCATTTTGTGAGTAGTGGAAGTAGTGGCTGATGAACCTGGCAAAGGAGACTGAGCTTAGACCACAGAGGGAAGAGCATTAGGGGCAGCATATGAAGATGTATCACTATTTACTTAGTAGCTAGAGAGAATTATAGAGCAGAGAGTGACAGACGTATGTATGCTTTGGGAAGACAGATCTGACAGTAAAGGTTTTCAGGCTTGAGTGTGCATCACGACCCCTGGAGGACTTGTTGTAACACAGATTATAGGGCTCTATCCTTAGAGTTTCTGATCCAGTAGCTCTGGGCTGGGCCCAAACATTTGCATTTCTAACAAGTTCTCAGGTGATCCTGATACTACCAGTCCAGGAATCACCCTTTGAGGACCACTGGTGTAGAGAAATGGGAATTTGAAGAGACATTAGGCCAAGAAACCCTTTGGACCCCAATGTAAGGAGCAGACAAAAGATAAACATGAGTTGGAGGAGTGTCAGTAGGCATGAAGACGAGGTAAGAGATTTCTAGCAGGTGGGTCTCAGGCATCTCATTGAATGTAAAGGTTTAGGGAGACAGAAGGCAATTGTTGTTCTAAATTCTTGACTCTGGGAAGTTATTGTAATGCTCATTTTTTGTTTCTTGTGTGTTAGTTTTATTATTCTCACCAAATTAAAAGCTTCCTGAGGATAACGACTATGTCATTTTGGCAGGCTTATAAAACACACACACACACACACACACACACACACACAAAAGCACCTCTTAATATTTGGTATAATAATAACTAACATTTATCAAATATATAATGTATGTCAGACACTTTGCATAGATTACCTATTTTAAACTTTACCACCAATCAGTTGGGAATTGCTCTTTGTTTTATTTATTTTTTAAAGATTTTATTTATTTATTTGAGAGAGAGAATGAGATAGAGAGCATGAGAGGGGGGAGGGTCAGAAGGAGAAGCAGACTCCCTGCTGAGCAGGGAGCCCGATGCGGGACTCGATCCCGGGACTCCAGGATCATGACCTGAGTCGAAGGCAGTCGCTTAACCAACTGAGCCACCCAGGCGCCCCGCTCTTTGTTTTATATAGGAGGAAACTGAAGCTAAGAGAAGTTGAGTAACTTACCTGAGGTCACAGAAGAACTAAGGGGCTCAACCAGGATTTGAACCAGGCTATCTGATTCCAGAGTCCATGTGCTAACCCCGACATTATGGCACCTCATTAGTGAAGAGCTAGGTGCCTAATAGATGCTGGGTCATTATATCTATTTGTATTACATGATAATACGTAGTCATAGAGGAAAATTAGATGATATTATAATAGTAGTAGTAGTAATAGTAATAATAATAATAATAAATTCATCCATAAATCCACTACCCAGTAATAGGCCCTGCTAACATGTTAGTGTATATCTTTCAGGTCTCTCTCTAAGCCTGCATATTTATACATGTATGGATGACCCTATACTGGGTATGCTGTTCTGTAACTCTTAAAAATTAGCAGCACCCTGAGCAATTTCCTTGTCAATAAACATACTCCTATAATGTCAATGTGAACGATGATTTATTTTTTATGCCATAATTTATTTAGCTGTTTTCACTAGATAGGCATCTAGAAATACGTTCTGACACTGAGACTCACTCTGTCTATGAATGGATTCTTAGCCTGAAGTGTACACCTTGGAACAAAGAACTCTGAATTTTGTTGGAAGGGATAAAAGTCATGCATTTGAATTCTCCCATTTAATAGATGAGAAGGCTAAGGCCCAGGGAGGTTAAGTAGCTTTCCTACATTCACAAGTTAGAACAAGAACTGTTATCTTGCCTGCCATCTATCCATCCGTCTATCCATCCATCCATCCATCCATCCACCACCCAGTAAATAGTAATGACTGTCTAGTATGTGCAAGGCACTATCCTGTGTAAGGGGAATACAGCAGTGACCAAAACAGACCAAAGACCCTTCCAGCATTGGAGCTGATATGATGGGGGACGGTGGGGGAGGGGTATTGCTAACCCAGTCTCTTTTTTATTGGCAAATATTACCAGTTTTCAAGACAGCTTGGTTTCCTATCTCGTATCAAGGATGCCAGCTAAATAAAGCTGCTCAATGCTAGACGTGATCTTTTCTTCACTGAATTTCCACCAAGGGAAAGCTGCATCTTTCTCACCAAAATGAGCTGGTGTAGTCTGCTGAAACACCCCCTTCTGGGGCATTTTTCATCCACCGCCCAGAGGTATTTAGGTATGCCCTACCAATTTTTAACAGTCCTTCTCTCCTACCCAACTCCTCACACTTGAAGAAACATAATTTGTTTCTCACAAAAGACTGCAGTCAGGCTGAAAAATGCTTTCTTTTGTTTGTCCTTGAGCGACCCACAGCTGAAAGATGGGAATGGCAGAGAATATGGAGGTGTTTCTTTTTTCACGCATTTCCAGCAGGGATAGAATTGTATGCAGAATCCAGACCCAAGGGGTTTGCTCTAAACTCTTTCTTCCCTTATTCTTTTTTTTTTTTAAAGGTTTTATTTATTTGACAGAGAGAAAGACAGCCAGAGAGGGAACACAAGCAGGGGGAGTGGGAGAGGGAGAAGCAGGCTTCCCGCGGAGCAGGGAGCCTGATGTGGGGCTCGATCCCAGGGCCCTGGGATCATGACCTGAGCCGAAGGCAGACGCTTAACGACTGAGCCACCCAGGCACTCCTCTTTCCTTATTCTGATGAACATTCTCTCCCCCAAAACTTTTGGAAGTATTTCATCAATTAGTGCAAGTCTAGACTGGTACCCTAAGTATAAACTACCAAAAAAAATTGTATTGTCTCTTACATGGCATCAGGCCATGTAATTTGAAGTCAGGACATCTGGGTTTCAGATCCCTACTTTACCAAATACAGACATGGGCATGTTAACTTTTTTAAAGCTTTGTTTCTTCATCTGTCAAAGAGGGCTAATCATACATAGTTCGTATAACTCTGAACGTTTTTTTTTTTTAACTCTGAACTTTTTAATAATAGTGCTTACTATATTTAGTTACATCCTGTGTCACTTTGCTAGGTGACCAACTGTTCCCCTTTGCCCAGATCTGAGGGAGTATTGGGGGGATGCGAAAATTTCAGTGTTAAAAACAGCCAAGTCCTGGGCAAACCAAGATGTGTTGGTCACCCTAAGTTAGGCAGTAAACATTACAAAACTCTTTAATGTGTTAAGGGTCAAGGTCATGAGGGATAAGGAAAGATGGAGAAACCCTCTTTGATTGGGGGAGACTGAGATATGACAACTAAATGCAATGACATGACCTGCATTGGGTCCTGGAACACAAAAGAGGTGTTAGTGGAAAACAAATGAGATCTGCATCAAGTTTGTAGTGTAGTGAAAAGTATGCCAGTGTTGATTTCTCAGTTTTCATGCGGATACCATGGTTATGGAAGATGTCCGTATTAGGGGAAGCAGGGTAGGGTATATATGGGAATTCCATCCTCTATCTGCAGGTTTTCCCCCCTGCTGGACTGCATGCTTTGTATGGGCAGGGATTAGGTCTTTCTTGCTCTAAGTACAGTGCCTGATGAATTGTAAGCACTTGATAAATATTAGTTGAATAAATGTAATGAAAACTAAATTAGTTAGAATGTCTAGTTCAGAGAATAGCATATCATAAATGCTTAATAAATGTAAGCGAGTTCTGTTACGTTCTTTCTGTGAGGCACTCTGTAGTCTCACATAGTTTATTGGCAACTTTTATTTTTCATGACTGCATTCTACATGTTTCCAATGTAAATTTTATAAGGTAATTAGTAGGACATAATGGGTAGCATTAGATAACCATTCTGTTATTTGGGGGATTAAGAAACTTCAAAGGAATTCTATTTTAAGGTGTTTCTTATTCTCTTCCTTTATGAGTCTTTCTGTTTGCTTTCCTACTTTGAAATGCTAATGTCATGATTCCCTTTTGTCTTGTGCATCTTTTAATTTGGGTTTCAGTTCTATCAGTTACCAGTACAACCTAAACCTGTTGCCAAAGCTTTATCAAAGAGGCTAAGCAGGTAAGTTTCTAAGCCAGAAGAATAGAGTGGGGTGACAATTGGGGGGTTCTGTAAGAACAGCACAGAAATGCAATTTGCTTCTCTAGTAGTTTAACACAATGTACTGTGAAGTGATTATTTCCTGTTGATTTCCATTGGGCATGTGTTCCCCTGCTCATTAATAAACCCATCTTCATTCTTGAAATAACATCAAAGGAACCCAAAATGGTTATCTTGAAGCACAGGATTTTGGTGTACAAAGTGTCCAAATCGTGTCTAAGAATACTGGTAGTATAGTAAGGGAAATCATCTAAAGAAGTATTAGAACTCTAAGAAACATGCTTTTTAATAATTAGGAATAGGGAAGCTATTATTTATTCAGCATATAATTCATGTGGGGCATGATTATGTGCTTTGAGCTAGATTATCTCATTTAATTCCCTTACAGGTTTTTGTGATGAGGTTTTCTTATGTCAAGTGGATGAGGACATGAAGACTGAGAGAAATTAAATAAGTTGTCCAAGTTTCCAGAGCTAGCCAATCACAGAATTGAGATTTGAACCTCACTGTGTTTGACTCTGAAGCATGTTTTTCCTGCTACATCATGCTGCAGTCATTAGTTTAATAAATATGTACCATGAAATTTCTTTTTTCTGTTAAGATCTTTGCCAACACTGGTGATTCTAGGGGAGAGCAAAACAAAGATCTGTGTGTCAGTTACAGTTTCCTGGAGTACCAGGTGCTAATCTAGTTGTGCCTTCAACTCCTCAGAGTTTTATTTTGGAGCCTGAGTGAGAGGTACAGGGCTCAGTAGTTGTTAGCTGACATTATTGTTATTAGATTACAGCACAGATATGGAAGTATAAATTTGTTAAGTGCTATGAAGGAAAGGTACACGGAATTATGAAAACATACAGAGGAGGACCTGATCGAGTCCGGAAGGTGGGTGAAGGCTTACCTGAGGAAGGCATAAAAGGCTGTGGGGAGGAGAGTTAGCGAGGCAGAAGGAGCAGCATGTGCAAAGGCCCTGAGGCAGAAGAGAACATTATATGTTTAAGGAAGTGAACTCAGGTGTGATGGAGCTTGTAAAACAGGACGACTTGTAGTAATTTTCTCCACGATGTTTCCCCGACACCAGGCATTTCTCCAAGTCTTCGACTTCCCCTGTTGGCACCTTCACAGTTCTCAGATCCTGTTTCCTAACTCTGTAAGCAGGCATTTCTGCCTGTCAAATTTATCTAAAATGAAAGGTACCTCTACAAACTTACTTAGAGACTTATCTTAGGGCACAAAGAAATCTTGTTTCTATTGTATTCCATCTTTGTAGACTCCATCCATAGATTAGGTAGCAGGCTGATGGGTGCAATTTAAATTCAGGGAGACAGCTCTGTCTTGAAGAGAAGAGATAATTGGGAATGAGTCATTGTCTTTTTTTTTTTTTTTAAGATTTTTTTAATTAATTTATTTATTTGAGACAGAGAGAATGAGAGGGAGGAGGGTCAGAGGGAGAAGCAGACTCCCCGCCGAGCAGGGAGCCCGATGCGGGACTCGATCCTGGGACTCCAGGACCATGACCTGAGACGAAGGCAGTCGCTTAACCAACTGAGCCACCCAGGCGCCCGAGTCATTGTCTTTTTAAAAAGCAAACAGCGAGATCTAGAAAATTTGCAGACATAGGTCTTGCCCGTGCTAATTCCCTGCCAATGTAGACAGAGTATGCTACCTAGAAAGGGATGTCCTGGGGGTATCAGAGACCAAAAATAATCATGTTAAAAGAAAACGCTTCTAAGGAACATAATACTTACCTTGTTGTAGTAGACATATTGCATCTGTAGTGGCTTCAGGGGACAGAGAGAAGGGAAAAATGCAGGAAATGACTAGAACAAATACTGTTTGAGGAGGGTTAATGATTAATGAGGCTCCTAAAAAGAAAACGAGATAGGACACAGAACTTCCTGTGACTATCTTATCTAAAGCTTCTTTCAGGTCTGATATGCAGATTATGCTGGGCCTGGTCAAATGGAGAGGATAGACACCAGGAAAAATGACTCTTTTTATAAGTTTAGAGCTGGTGGTGTACTCAGAATCATATGGCTGATGAGAGGGCATTCTTCCCCAAAAGTCATATCCTGAGTCTAACTGTGAGAAACTATTAGGCAATCCCAAGGGCGGAGACATTCTACAAAATACCTGACCACTGCTTTTCAAAAGTGTCAAGGTCATGAGAGACCAGGAAAGATGGAGAAACTATCTTTGATTTGGGGGAGACTAAAGAGATGTGACAACTAAATGGAATGGCATGACCTGAATTGGGTCCTGGAGCACAAAAGAGGTGTTAGTAGAAAACTAATGAAATCTGTGTAAAATTTGTAGTGTAGTGAAGAGTATTATGCCAATATTGATTTCTCAGTTTTCATACATATACCATGGTTATGATATAAGAGGTTGATATTAGGGGAAGCAGGGTAGAGTAGAAACAGGAACTCTGGACTGTATCTGCAATTATTCTGTAAATCTAAAAATTATTTCAAATTACAAAGTTAAAAAAAATGTGGCCACACAAAAGCAATATGGCCAAAGCTTTCATGTTATAGATAAGGACATCGAAACTTACAGAGGCCACATGTGCACTTAGAGCCTTACTTGGTTACTTAAGTCTGTTGGACTTGGAGAATATGGAGATAAGAAATATTTCCCACCTGGGGAGATCTATTCTGGGTTTCTACAAAAGGCTTTGAGGATCCTAAAGGGGTCTTTCCGCCATGCTACATGTTGAAGCTGTTTTAATATTTTTTCTCTAAATAGTTTTTACAAATGTACAAAATGGTCTGCTAGGTAAAAGGCCAAATCTTTAGCACGGTCTATAGAATGCTTTGTCTTTGGCCTCAACACCTCCTCAGATTTACTTCTCTATAATCCAGCCATTTTAGTCTTCCTTCAAATGTGTCATGTACTTTTCTGCCTCAGGACCCTTTCATCAGCCTGTAGAGTGGCATCCCAGCCCCCATACACACATAGTACTGGGATTCCATCTTCAGGTCACACCTTCCCATAGGGAGCCTTCCATTATGGTCTACTCTACCTCCTATTCCTAGGAACCAGTTAGTCCATCAATTTTTTTTTTCTCTACGGTATCCTGTGCCTCTCTAGTGAAGCAACCAACACATTTCCTCCTACATGTTCATTTGTTTACCCTCTACAATACCACTATTAATATATACATTTGCAGCTGACAATCTTTATTCCCCATTTTTTAAAGATTTATTTATTTATTTGAGAGGGAGAGAGAGAGAGAGAGAGAGTGCACAATTTTGGGGGAAGGGGCAGAGGGAGAGAATATCCAAGCAGACTCCCACTGAGTGCAGAGCCTGACGTGGAGCTTGAACTCATGAGCCATGAGATCAGGACTGGAGCTGATTCAAGAGTCGGATGCTCAACCAGCTGATCCACCGAATTGCCCCTTTATTCCCCATTTTAAAACAGCATCTCAAATACTATTCTTTATTTTTGATCTTGGTATGCCTTCATCCCCACCCCTCAGTATCCTGAAACCAAAAGTACGTGCAGTGTGCCTACATTGATAAAGTGAGTAGTATGTTTCTTGGAGGAGTATTCTTTTTGCATGGTAGTATTTAGGCATGTGCCATTCATCATGAATTCATGGCTGGATTCCAGGGCTCTACCAGAGTACAGGCACATGATAGACATTTAAACTATCTGTTGAATAAATAAATTATGAGATGAAAACTAGACAATTGAAACAATTGTCTGAAAACCAACTGGGCAGTTAAGGAAAAGTAATATTTGGAAATCCAGCTTAACCAGATTGAAATAATCATTGGTTTTCTCCTTTCAGCCCTTATACCTTTTTGGGTATCCATTGAATCTCCTTTTACTATGGAGAGAGTAGTTTCCCTTTTCTGTTTCATAGTCATGAAAGAGAAATGGAAGTAACATATCACAGGAGATATATTTGCAGAAAAGCTTCAGCTGACTCTTGCCATGACTCCTGTATAAAAGAAAAAAAATTCTCTAAACTGCTCTAGAAATGAAAGAGATTGATGTACACTCCCTTCAGATTCTTCTGAATGGTGCCCTTGTGAAGATAAGTTACAGTGAGTGTCAGGCCATTTGTAGGACCAGCAGGTTCCAGACAAGGGGTTATTTGTGAGAGAGAGTAGTGGAGAGCAGAGCCGCAAGACAATGGAGAGGGCTGTCATATAGACTTCCCATGGGGTTTCCACTGGCCAGTGGCAAGAACATGAACTAATACAGAGGTAGGCTCTGTACAAATCTTCTCTTCCTTCTCCCCTTCCTCCCCTTTCATCACCATCATCACCATCATCATCATCACCATTATCTTCATCATCTTCATCATCATTTGTTTCATCACCTACATAGTCTTTTGACAAACACTGAGCAGACCATTAACTGGAAGGTTCTACTGGGACAAGCACTGCTGTACTATAATCAGAGGAGAATTTACTGAAGTTTATGAATCTTAAGCTTCAGTGTAAAGTGGTAGCTGGCTTCTAAGAGCCTCTTCCAAGAATGTCCACTTGATTTTCTGTTTATAATTTTGTATTTTTTTCCCTTTATATTTATTTATTTACTTGAGAGAGAGACAGGGCAGAGGAAGAGGGAGAGATAAAATCCCAAGCAGACTCCTTGCTGAGCTCAGAGCCCAATGTGGGGCTCAGTCCCACCACCCTGAGATCATGATGTGAGCTAAAATCCAGAGTCAGACACCCAACCGACTGAGCCACCCAGGTGCCCTGATTCTGTATTCTTTTTCTTAAAGGGCATACCCTCAAATTATATAAGCTTTAGGCCCTGTAAAATCTGGATCTGCCCCTGATTATAATTATTCAATAGAGGAACTCAAACAAAAATGACTGTATTGGGGGCGCCTGGGTGGCTCAGTCATTAAGCGTCTGCCTTCGGCTCAGGTCATGATCCCAGGGTCCTGGGATCAAGCCCCGCATCGGGCTCTCTGCTCGGTGGGAGGCCTGCTTCACCCTCTTCCATTCCCCCCTGCTTGTGTTCCCTCTCTCGCTGTCTCTCTCTCTGTCAAAATAAATAAATAAAATCTTTAAAAAAAAAAATGACTGTATTGAATATACAACAGACTGGATGACATGTTTTTATGCCTTGGGGAGAGCCTGTTCTACTATTGTACTACATGCCAAGTAGACATTTATTAGATCCTTGTAAAATTAAAACCAGTGATGGTGAAAAGCTACCACTTTATACTCGTCTGCATTTGCTGTGGGGGTAACTGAATTCAAAGATGGTGTGTTGTTGTGCTTTGGATCTCTCATCCAGCTGTTAGTGATCCTCCCATGAGTGTGGGCAGATGCATGCCTTCATTTCCATTTTGATGACAGTTTTAATCACTTGTAATGGGACATCTACATTATATCTTATATCAAACTATTTTAGGGCTTTTAATACCCTCTTCTGAACCTAGTGCCATCCTGGTGGAGCTTGTTCCAATGACGTGTAAGCCTCTCATTTAGGAATGCACTGGCTGGATGCCCATTTCAATTTTATAGTAGCCTATTAATAAAACATCAGCAGACGTAGAATCTCAATTCAAAATAGTATTATAGCTTCTTAGGATTTTTCTCTGATACCTCTGTTCTCTCTTTTTTAAAGATTTTATTTATTTATTTGAAAGAGAGAGAGGGAGCACAAGTATGGGGAGCAGCAGAGAGAGAGGGAGATGCAGGCTTCCTGCTGAGCAGGAAGCCTGACTCGGCGCTCCATCCTAGGACCCTGGAATCATGACCTGAGCAGAAGGCAGATGCCTAACCAACTAAGCCACCCAGGCACCCCTAAACTGCAGAATGTTCTGTATTTCCTTTTGAAGTATCATATTTTGAAATATTGTTTCTTCATGGTATACTTCCCAGCACCAGCTCAATGTTAGGATTTGTAGGAGTATTATCAGATGTGTAGGTAAGGGCAGGTCACCCTCATTATCCCTCTATGAATAATAGACAGATTAAAAAATCCACTGAGGACTCATAGATAAGCTGGACCAGCATTGGTGGCCTAGACCAATAGTGCCTCCAAATCAGGCTGACTTAACCATATGGTAGGGAGCTGAGTTTCTGGAATGAATTGATTGCCTTTATAGTTGAGTCCCTCTCTTAACCTTACTGGTGAGATTATTCCATCCTCCTTGTTTACACATGAATGAATAAGGAGAGGTGGGGTGACAGACAGAACTGATACTTCTAAAGGAGCAGATGTTGCCATTTTATGGGGAAAGATAAAAACAGCAGAAGAATGGTAGAAATTAGGAGTGGGAGGAGGACATTGCTCTGTAGTATAGATCAAGTTCTTTAATTGATTCAAGAATAGGCTTGATGCTACTCATTTATTTATTCATTCAACTATTTATTGAGTTATTACATAAAATTTTCTAGACCTGTGTATCTTTTCATACTTTCTAGGTGTGAAAGATACAGAGTCTATTTTTGTGTGTGATGTAAGGAAATGGTCCAGTTTCATTCTTCTGCATGTGGCTGTCCAATTTTCCCAACACCATTTGTTGAAGAGACTGTCTTTTTTCCATTGGACATTCTTTCCTGCTTTGTCGAAGATTAGTTGACCATAGAGTTGAGGGTCCATTTCTGGGCTCTCTATTCTGTTCCATTGATCTATGTGTCTGTTTTTGTGCCAGTAC
>NC_138375.1:43156302-43168058 GCF_054177405.1 Leptonychotes weddellii
GTTAGCCTGGTGGTGGGTATTGAGGAGGGTACATTCTGCATGGAGCACTGGGTGTTATGCACAAACAATGAATCATGGAACACTTCATCTAAAACTAATGATGTAATGTATGGGGATTAACATAAGAATAATAAAAAAAAAAAAGCCTTATGATTATGGGTTTTCAGAAAGTGCCAGTGGTAACCATTTCCTAACCCCAAGTATGAAATAAATGGGAGGGCATTTTCTCCCTGAAATCTTCCCTTTTGTTTCATTCAGGGGTATGTTTGGCATGAAGACAAAAAGTTTATGAAAGATCTAAGAAAGAGAGGAAGCTTTTTACTAAGTTACTTAACCTGAGAGTACTTCTATCGGATTTTTATTTTCTCGAACATCTGAATGCAACTGCATTAAAAGACAGAGTTTCTCCCAGCTATTTATTGGACAACTTACAAACTGCCGCATCAACAGATTTTGTAGATTTAAGTTTTCCCCTTCTGGCTATTTATTTACTGATCTTTCTCTTCCTATGTTCTTATCTCTAATTTCCGGGCTCTGTGTTATAAAACCAGCCAATTTTTTTTTAAAGTTAAATCATTAATTCAACCGATATCTTGAGAATCTACTACATAGAAGGCCTGTGCGCAGAAAGCTTGCTTTCTAGTGGGGGAAGGAATTAAGCAAGGAACAACTAACAATTTTTAAATGTTGTCATTTGTTGTAATAGAGGTATGCTATGGAAACAGATAAGGAGAGAGGAAAGTCAGATGTTAAAAGGGTAGGGAAAATTTCATGAGAGTATTTGAGATCTTTTAGAAACAAAAGCTATCTAACACTTGGCAATCAAGAGCATAAAATGTCTACTTGCAAAGGTAGACTTAGACATTGTTCAACAAACTCACCCAAGGATTATTTAACCCTCTAGGAGAGTTCACCAGTGTTTGACTTTGCTATTTACTAGTTCATTAAGGGTCAGACTTTGAGAAGCTACTTGTTACCATACCTTAAGACCTGTAGAACAGATAATTCCAAGGTTATAGTTTGATTTCTCTCTAGGACTAACCCTTTTGTCTCTGATCAAATTCATTTCCACACACCTTTTATGGTACAATACAGACACTCTGCTCCTTAAAATGTTCTTTGATCCAGCTTTTCTATCTTCCCTTTATTCACATTTATTAATGAGTTGAATAAAACATTTTACATATATTCATTACCTATTTGGATAAGAGTCATGTTTATACTTTTTGAATATTATACTTTGACAAAGTCAGTCTTTAAGGATCAGTAAACATCTACCCAGAAGTCAGAGTGAATTCCTTCTTTTTAATGTTTTCCCCAAAAGAACACAAGTACAGAGAAAAAATACATAATATGTTGAAATTCAACATCCTCACTCTCCCAACCTGGGCTCCCCAGAAGCAAATCAGCCATATTTAGCTGCCTCAGTGCTTAATTTGTGGTTATCCCTCACTCCCTTTTAGGCTTCTTTTCCTCTCTCATAATTTACCTTTTTATGATATCATCTCTTAACTCTGAAATACAAGAATTTAGCTTATTCTTCCCTCCCCCAGCTTTTTTATACCTCTGTGGTTTTACTTGTAACTGAAGTAATACATCTAAACTTTGTCATGTTTCATTAACCTCAGAGAAAAAAAAAAATCTCATCTTCCCATTTTGTTAAAGATCTTCATGTTTCACATTCCCTTTAAGCTCCCTTTCTCTTGCCCCCCTATTTACTATCATCTGTCAACCTTGCTTTTACTTTCACTGTCACGGTTTATAATATTTTGGGGTACCTGGGTAGCTCAGTTGGTTGGGCATCTGCCTTCAGCTCGGGTCATGATCCCAGGTTCCTGGGATCAAGCCCCTTGTCGGGCTCCCTGCTCAGTAGGGAGTCTGCTTCTTCCCTGGCTTGTGCGCTCTCTCTTCTCTTCTCTCTGTCTCTCCCTCCCTCTCTCAATCTCTCACATAAATAAATAAAAATCTCTAAAAAAAAAAAAAGGTTTATAACATTTGGTTAACTTGCATGTATGTTTGCTCTACAGGATGATTCTAAAGTTGGGAAAGGGTTTATTATGATGATATAAATTGTCCATTGGACAACCAGGGAATATACTAAAATGCCATTTATTGCTCTGAATTAAATGCTGTACCCCCAAACAAATGGACACTTTGTTGTTTTTATGCTTCTTATTTGGACCATGGTTTCCTCATGTGGTTTTTGCTACTGTTCTTATTGAGTCTGACTTCTAATGGTCTTTTCTTTAGAGAAGACACACATGCCTTCTTCACATCACATCACTTGGTTTCTTAGGCAAAACTGTTTATAATTATCTGCTTCAATTTTCTTCTTGAAGATACCCTTCTTAGAGGTCTTGCTTTCTCTGATTTTAACCACACACTTTCTATACCTGCTGTATACCTTACCTTCCACTTCTGGAAGGGGCTTTTTTCTTTAGTGTCACCATTTTTTGGTATCATTAAGAAATATTAAATTTCATTGTCAATTCACAGGAATGTATCCAGAAAGGGTATATGAGAGGTCTAGTTATCTTGATGTTTTTAAATGTCTTTATCTTGTTCTCACTTATTGTTTGGCTCAGAACTGAATTCTAGACTCAAAATAGTCTTCCCTCAGAAATTGTTCAATGTCTTCTTGACTCCAGTGTTATTGATAGAAAGTTTGATACCAGTTTTAAAATAATTTCTTTTTGTATAAGGTCTTTTTCTCTTTCCCATCCAGAAGCTTTTAAGATTCTTTTAGTTTTAGAATTTTGAAATTTGAATCTTATACATCTGGAACTTGTGCTTAATTACCATTTAGGTCACTTGGCTTGTGACATGTAAATTCAATCTCTTGTCTCCCTTGAATAATATTTTAAACTTTCTTTGATAATCGAATACCCCCACCTTCCAAATTTATCTGATATCTGGAGACCCTACAATGGGATTTATCTACTATATTTGACTCTCTGTTCCCACTAAATATGCTCTTTTCTATGACCTAGATCTACACTGTATTTCACAACCCCTTCATTAATTAAAAGAAAAAAAAAAAACCACCCAATTTACAAGATATATTTCTTATTGTTTTTTAAATACTGTTCTGTATGTGTTTTATGAATGGATTACCTTTTACTATTTTTAAGGATACCAATAAGAGGGTTTTAAATATACTCCTTTGTCCCTCACGTTATCTATTTTTGCAATGGTTATACATTTTAGTCATGGGATAGCTACCATGTTGGAAATGAAGTTAGAAATACCCAAAATGCAAAAATTCATTCCACAGAACTAAATGTAAAATCTAGAGCCATAGAACTTCTAGAAGAAAGTGTAGAAGACTATCTTTGTGATTTTAAGTCAGGCAAAGATTTCATAGGTAGGACTCAAAAAACATAGACCATAAAATGAAAATATGAATAAATGGACACTTCATCAAAATTAAAAAATCCTGCCCTTCAGAAAATACCACAAAGAAAATGAAGAGTAACAAACTGAAAGAACCTATGTGTAGGATATAAAAGACACAGAATTTATATTCAGAACATTTAAATAACTCCTACAACTAAATAATTAAAAAGACAATGCATTTAAAAATTGGGTGAAAGACTTGAACAAACTCTTTACAAAAGAGATACAAATGACCAATAAACAAAACCTAAAGTGCTTAACATTATTAGTCAACACAGAAATGCAAGTTAAAAAGTTATCATTTCATATTGACTAAAATAGTTAATTTTAACAAGGTTAACAAAATTGTTAGCAGACAGAACAACTGGATCTCACACATCTCTTGTGAGAATATAAAGTAGGAATGAAATACAAAGAACAATTTGGTGGTTCCTTATAAAAATAAATATGCACCTATCTCATGACTCGGCAATTCCACTCCTTGATATTTACCCTAAGAAATTAAAGTTTATATCCACGCAGATTTGTTCACAAATGTTGCTAAGAGCATGATTCTTTAATATTCCCAGACTGGAATCAGCCCAGACATGCACCAAAAAAAGAGCAAAATATGATATATTCATTCAAGGATACTGGTGAGAAATAATAGTGAACAATCTACTAATACACACAAGAACATGGCTATTTCCCCACACCATCACGCTGAATGAAAGAAGCAAGAGACAACAGAAAATATCATGGATGGCCATTTATAAGAAGTTAAAAGATGGAGATCACTGTTGCCTCAAAAACATGAGGAGGAAAACATCAGGACTGAGGGAACTTTCTAGTGATGGAAATGTTCCACATCTTGATTGTGTCTGTAGTTACAGGAGTGTATGTTTGTCAAAATTCAAACTATACACTTACAATCTGTAATATCAGGAAAAATGATTTAAAAAAAAAGGAATGGGGAGATTATTTTATTATAGATGAAATTTCCTCTGTTTTAGAGTGTAGTCATCTTACATAAGAATTAGAATATAGAACAACCCATATTTGAGGCAAAATTCATTTATAGTCAAAATGACCCTTGAAATGTCAGTAGAAAAGTGTCCAGTATTTCACAATAGATATATCACAAAGGTCTTCCTCTAGGGAAGAAATCAAATTCAACACAGTATGAAATAATTACCTTATGTATTTTTAATCTATTATTATACTGAACATCTTCATATAGTCAAGTTATATTCAATAAGAACTGAGACCTAATAAATTAACAAATATGTGCCCCATCTCACTGTCAGCGTAGAACATGCTCTCATTGAGTAGAAGAACAGATACTATTTTTCTCAATATTCTTATCAATCATATATAATTGAATTGAGCTAAGTTAAATGTACATACTACATAACAGTCTTTATATTCAGGTCTTACCACGAGGTTCTATCCAGAATAAGATGGCTACCTGGCTGGCCATTCTGTGGATGTGACAGAGCTGCAGCAAAGATGGACAGGCAGGAAACTAATCTCAGGCTTGAGATGCCTTTGAAAGGCATAGGCAAAGGACCTTACTAGGACATCCATCCAACTGAACAGCTAAGCTCTACATCCTCCCTTAGGAAGCTCACTCACTGTCTTCAGAAAAGACCCTTCCAGTTTGTTTTGCCGAAGGGTGGAATGATCTTATCAGCTCTGTTAATGAGAAGCAATGGAGAAGAGGTGAATCATCATTCACACCACAGATTTTTTTAATTAATCCTTTCTTTTTCCTTCTTTCCTCCTTTATGCTCACACTTTATCATATTTCCCAATTTTAGAGCATCTACTGAGTGGTTTCCTCTTATGTCTTCACTGAGCTATGTTTTATGTATCAAAAAATGGCAATTCCTTTGTATATCTTCCAAAGATATTTTGAAGTTTTACCTACGGTTTATCCCTCCTCCCATCCTTCCTATCAGTTGGGGTTTAACCAAAAACAAAAAGAGGGAAGAAACATTTGCTTGAGTTCAATCCCACAGCTTCAAGTAAAAGCTCAGAGAGCAATGCCATGAATATCATTAAATGCCAAAGATTATTTCTGGTTGTTTTTCTATGTTTATAATCTCTCCTATAGGTCACATACTTGCTTACATGGAACACTGGTCTCTCTTCCTATTTCATGTGCATACTGTACCTCCTAAAGGAGAATGAGAATAAAGCCACAAACTAATTAAAACTAGGGTGACAACGCCTTCTATGTCACTACAGGAAGAGCTTCTTAACTTCTAACCCATGGATGGAGTTAAGCGGATCCAAATACACCCTGAAATTGTATATGGACCATGTATATTTACATGTGGTCATTGTTTTGGGAGAAGAAATCCTGTGGTTTCACTGTAGACAATGATAGTAGGTAACATGATTGAAGAAAGATACCAGAAAATTAGTGGCCACAGTGAATGCATTATATTTCTGTTTCTGGAGAAGGGAGCTTTTATCAGCTTTATTATGATTATAAATCAATTTTTCATCAGATGTTCCTACATTCTTTGTTAGACCAACAATAATGACATTAAAACATTTGCAGATAAGATGTCACCTGTCAGAAAACACAATCAAGAAGTCTATGCCACTAAATCAAGCCTTCAGAAGTCCAAAATATTTTGAAAATCCTCTGTTAAAATAAGTTTTTTTTTAAACCTGGATAATCTCCAAGGACATTAACATTGATTTATATCAAATTCAAACTTTAGACACAGCTCTTCAGACATCCCATATGTAGTAAAATGTTGCACAAGTGATTCTTGGCTTCCCAAGTCTAATGGATCAAATTGATAGCTTGTTAAACTTTTCCAAAATCCTAACACAAGACCCATAACCTCTCAAGGAAGGAGTTATGCCTTGGATACAGGGAAGGCAAGGGGTACCTAAATGTATTTACTCTGTAAGAAACCAGGCCCTGACCTTAGAAAGAGTAACTGGAAGCTCTGGAAAGGAAATCTTCCAGTCCAGAATGGCAGATAGGTTTTGCTTTCCATGCTACAATCAGCTATTTTCTGGAGTGATGTATTTGGGAGGATTCTAGGGTTCCTGAGCTAGGACTGATGAGTGAAGTTTGCACAGGGCACAGGAGGGGGGAGATGTAGAACCTGCAAAGTAGGACCCAACCCTGTAGTCAGAAGAAGACTTAATAAAGGCTGTAAAGCACAGTGCTGTATAAGAGAGACAGAAATAAGAATAGATAGTATAGTTAGAAAATAAGAATAGAAGACCTCTAAGGGTGCCTGAGTGGCTCAGTTGGGTAAGCGTCTGACTCTTCATTTCAGCCCAGGTCATCATCTCAGGGTCGTGAGATCAAACCCTGAATTAGGCTCAATGCTGGGCATGGAGCCTGCTTGAGATTTTCTCTCCGTCTCCCTCTGGCCCTCCCCTTTCCCTGCCCCGCCACATGCACATTCTCTAAAATAAAATAAAGTAAAATAAAATAAAATAAAATAAAAATAGAAAACCTCTAAAATAGATTATATAGATAGAAAAATCAGGAGCAGACAGAAACCAAAACAAAAATAGAAAACAACCAAAAATAAAATTTAGAAATCTAAAAAGAACCAATAAACCACAAGAAACTGACCTATTTTTAAACTGAATCCATTCTACAATATATTTAAGCACCTTCTCTCAGTTCCAATGTCTGTTGAGTACCAACTATTTTCCAAGAAGAGCTGGAAACTAGAAGGAGAGTGACTTCTAAACACAATTATAATGACCTCTCTTTGTCCTAATAGTTCCAATGAAGGTTTGAAAAAAAACACCATGAAGTCAAAGGGAAGAAGTGACACGTAGTTCAGGGGAGTCCCAGAAGGCTTTCAGTGAATTGGATCTTAAAACATGAGCTTTTCAGTTTTTTGGTTTTTGTTTTTTTGGCTTGTTTTTTTTGGTGGGGAAGTAGAGATGAGCACTCTGGGCAAAAGGACCAGCAGGTACAAAGGAGTGGTGATTTAAAAGGACATGGCCTATTTCTGTAAAAATGGAGAAGGTCACTTCAGTGGGTGCACAGGCTGGGGATATAGAAAGGGTTGGAAGACAGCAGACAGAGCTGCTGCATAGACCAAATGGAATAGGAAGCCTGATTTGGACACGGAGGTCTTTGGACAGCTCTTCAGGGGTGATTTTCGAAGTGTTTTCACAATTATTCCCATCTGATCCTCACAACAAATACATAGGACGGGCATCCATCAACTCTGCAACTCAAGCTAAAGATGAAGAAAATGCTGGTGGGAACATGTAAAAAATTGTCATGAAGAAGAAATGGCAAAGTGGGGATGGCTTTAGTGGTAAAGGGGAAGAATAAACAAGTTGAAGAGAAAGTCTTTCTGAGGAGATCATTTGAGGATGTGAATTTGCAGTTATAGATTTTTTTTTTTTTTTTTTTTGCAGTTCATAGATTTTTAACCTAGGCTGTATTTGCATAGTTATAAAAACAACATGTCCAGTTGCAGGAAAAGTTAAAATGGCCATTTTGTCATGGTTACTGTCTGTGGGAGTGGTGGGGTTGCTTAAGTGCTTTAATCTGGCAAATAAGACCTCAATCTGTACAAGATTTTGAACACAGCCACAGCTCAGATTTTGTTAGTTTCAAGGGCCTTGGGTAAAATTCAGCCCGAGTAAACAAGCAGACTGCAAAACATCATGCGCAAGGGGAGAAACACACATCTTTTCTTCAGAAACTATCGAAAGGAGACGATTCCTAAAATGGGAGCTCTTTGAATTAGAAACAAAACATAAAGGCAAAAACCTACCACATTGGGAAGCAGAATCAAAGAACACTGAAGCAGGTTTCCTGTAGTCGGTATGCTTCAGGGCAGGGTAAAACATTCTGTGAATGGAGTTGGGCCCATTACCTGCATTTTAAGGGCCTAACCCAAAGATCAGAGTTTCTTATTCTACCAGGGTGGTTTTCAGAAAGTCACCTAGTATCTCTGTTCCTCAATTTCCCCATGTACAGAATGGGATAGCCTCTTAAGAGCCACTACTTGAGGTAGAGAAAAAAAAAAAAAAAAGAACCCTCTAGAATAAAAGAAAAAATTAGACCATATCCCAAGTCAGACTTTCTGAATGGTGTTCTAACATTTCATGGTATACAATGAGCGCAAAAATTCAACAAGTAGAGTTCCCATTCACCATGGTGACACAAGAAGATCCTGAACTTACCTCCTGCCACGAACACACTGAGTCTATACTACATATACAACAATTTCTTCTTAAAATACCTAAAGGCTGGTGGTGTGATGAGCACACATCAGGCAAATGAGAAGAAAACTACATCAAGGCCAATAGGAGAGGCTGAGGCACTGTCTCATCATAAACCCAATACCTGGCAGTGTGACCCACAACTAGGAGGGAAATCAAAACCCAGAGCTTTGCCCTGAGGAACAAAGGATTCAAACCATGTCATGAACACCAGCTTTTAAGACATGCACTTGAGAGGGGCACCTGGGTGGCTCAGTCAGTTAGGCATCTGCCTTCGGCTCAGGTCACAATCCTGAGGTCCTGGGATCGAGCCCTGCATTGGGCTCCCTGCTCAGCAGGGAGTCTGCTTCTCCCTCCACCCCACCCCCCCCACCACTTGAGCTCTCTCTCTCTCTCTACCCCCTCTCAAATACATACATAAAATCTTAAAAGAAAAAAGCATATACTTGAGAAACAAGCCCTCCAAAACATCTCATTTTGAAATCCACAAGACTCCTATCCCAAAATTCTTAAGACATTAGCATCTGCGAAACATCTCTTAAAGGGCCCATGGGCTCAGACGTACCTGCCCCAGGGCCTAGCTCAGAGCTAGCTGATGGTACCCATACTTCAAGTGAAGGGAGCTCACCCTTATACTCCCAACTTTGGTCTGAGGGGCAGACATCTAATTTAACACACATATTTGGGAGCCTGCTAGAACACTCCCTGTGGACTGAGACTGGCAGGTGCCCATCTTCACGCTCTTCCTTTGCTGTGCTCAGGCCACCTGGAAGGGTGCCTTTACATGCAACTGGTACTCCAATTTTGGCGGCTGCTTCTCAGGGAATAGACCCTTAGCCCTGGAGGCCAGGGGAGCTTGTGTTCCTGGTCACATGAGACTATCATTGAGGTTACCCAGAAAGGAGCTCATCCCCGTCTGGCACCTCAATTTTTGTGACTGCTGCCAGGGGACCTCTCTACATGGCCTGGCTTGTGGCCAGTGGGGCTTAGGCTTGTGGGTCCCACAGGACTAAAACCAACAGAGAAAGAGCTCATGAACAGCTATCACCCCAAGAGAACAGCAAGAGGCAACAGACCGTGCAGCCTGGTCTTTCTGTGGAGGTCTATTGCTAATCATGACTACAGCCTGAGTGAGGGGCAGGCTTCTAATTAAACACACCTCGAGGGGCTGACTGGAACGCTTCCACAGACTTCAAAGGGTGAGCACAATCTTCTTGCTCACCCGATTGTGTTCCAGAACACATCTATGGAAGGGGAGCTTTACATGCATCTGGGGCCTGCTTTTTGTAGCTAGCACCCAGGAGACTCCCTTTGACTACCTGGTTTTGGTGGCCAGAGCAGTCTTCCTTCCTGCGTCTCACAGGACTGTGGCAACCAGCAAGATGGTTCTCGGCAGGCTACCGCTCCCAGGGCACTGCAGACAGTGGACTAAGACACGACCCTTAGTCTTTCTATGAAGGATCCACTTTGCTTGTCCAGGAGCTTCAGAATGAGAGTCAGGCTTCAAGTTTGGCACAACTGAACAGCCTACGGAGCTGGTCTCAAGGAACACAGGCTGTGATGTCATCTTGACACTCTCCAATCTTTGTCCAGCTTTCCAGGAGCTCCCAGGAAGAGGCTTATGCACTGGTCTAGAGCCCCAGATTTTGTGATTGCCGCCCAATGGACACCTTGACATAGGTCTTGGTGAGGATTTTTTCAAACCTGACACCAAGAACAAATGCAACAAAAGCCAAAGCAAACAAGTGGGACTGCATCAAATTAAAAAGCTTCTGCCCAGCAAAAGAAACCATCCACAAAATAATAAGACGACAGACTGAATGGGAGAAAAATCTTTGCAAATCATATAACTGATATGGGGCTAATATTCAAGTACATTTTTAAAAAACTCCAACTCAATAACAGCAGCAACAAAATCTGATTTAAAAAATGGGCAGAAGACCTGACTACCCATTCTTCCAAAGAAGACCTATAGATGGCCAACTAGGACATGAAAACGTCCTCAACATCACTAATCCTCAGGGAAATGCAACTCAAAGCCACAATGAGAAGTCACCTCACACCTGTCAGAATATCTGGTACCAAAAAGACAAGAAATAACAGGTGTTGGTGAGGATGTGAACCCTCGTGCACTGTTGGTGGGAATGTAAATTGGTGCAAACTCTATGGAAAACAGTATGGAGGTTGCTCAAAGAATTAAAAATAAAACTACCATATGATCCAGCAATTCTACTTCTGAGTTTATCTGAACAAAAATGCTAATTTATACATATACATGCACCCCCATGTTCTTTGCAGCATTATTTACAATAGCCAAGATCAGGAAGCAGCCTAAACGGCTATCAATGGATTAATAGATAAAAAAGCTGAGGTATACACAATGGAACATCATTCAGCCTATCAAAGAATGAAATCCTGTCACTTTCAACAACATGGCTAGAGACTAAGGGCATTATACCAAGTGAAAATAAAGGAGACAGAGAAAGATAAACACTGTGATCTCTCTTTGGAAAAAAAAAAAAAAAAAGGGCGCCTGGGTGGCTCAGTTGGTTAAGCGACTGCCTTCGGCTTGGGTCATGATCCCGGAGTTCCGGGATCAAGTTCCACATCGGGCTCCCTGCTCAGCAGCGAGTCTGCTCCTCCCTCTGACCCTACCCCCTCTTGTGCTCGCTCTCTCTCACTCTCTCTCAAATTAAAAAAAAATAAAATCTTTAAAAAAAAAAAAAAAAAAGCTCACGCAGAACAGATTGGTGATGGCAAGAGGCAGGCAGTGGGAGGTGGGAGAAATGGGTTAACCGTTTTTAATTTAAACTGAATAAAAAATGTTTAACAATTTATGCAAAAATAAAATTCAACAAGAAGTTTTGTGTAGTATTTTTAAATTTCTTTAGCTCAATGTGTTTCTGCCTTCATGGTCCATGTTTGAATTGATCCTTACAGACAGGTGTCAAACATGCCCAGAGTATGTGGCTGTATTACCATGAATTACTAATTTATTTGAAATTAAGTGAAACTTGACCATTTGCTCAAATCTAGGATAATCTCAGGCTTATGTGATGTAAACTCCCATTTTCTGTATTAGGTCCTTGGGAACTGAAGGAGTGGGTAGGAGAGTCATGCAGACATCAAGTAGCAAACCTGGCCCAACC
>NC_138375.1:43168158-43178458 GCF_054177405.1 Leptonychotes weddellii
CACCCCCCACACACACATATCACTCACAACCCCACACCCCACCCCCACACCGCCCCCTACACCCACACACACCCTAAACCCTGATAGTATCTGAAGTGTTCTTCTCCTAAGCCACCCACCTTCCCACCCTTAATGGTGACGATCAGAAACAATGACAAAAAACTATCCTCAAAAGCAGTTTTAAATTTCCCTTTCAAAACATCTTTTGGAGGCATGTAGATATTTTCTACTTATATAGCAGATTGGTAATAAATGGATTAATTTGTACTTTATAGGAAAGGCACTATTAGCTTACACATATCTGTAATAGCTCTGGATTTTAAGTTTTACCATGGAAATGGGAGACTTTAAAAAGCACAGCTAAAATAAAGACTGATGCTCAAGTGTCACGAAAAATAATATGACAGTATCACAAATCAGGGAAGTACACAAAGGAATTCAGCTCTTCAGTGTTCCCAAGATAATTAACCTTGCTGATATCCTATTAACCATGCTAAGTAGTTTCCAACTCCCTTTCAATCCTCTTGGACAGATAAACTGTAACATGCACATTTAATGACAGTTCTCCCTCAATACCATTTCCTGCATATTATTTAAACTCTTTTTTTTGAGGGGGGGCAACAGGGTCAACTTTTCCCAGTGTTTCTAAATTTTTATAATGAAACTGACACAGTTGTTAGAAAACCATAGCATTTTGCTTTCAGCTTTAGTTAAGTGAACACACAATTATGCACACTGACTCAGAGAGGCCACATAAAATGGACTAGGACATGAATTCTCTTGCTCAGGAGTGCCACTGCTCATGGGAACTCTAAAGCAAAACCAGCAGCTTCTTATTTATCCAGGGATTAAAAGGAACCAGCACATACCAGCACTTTTACAAACATAATTTAACTGTCACTGTGATTCTACCAAGTGTGCACGAGAAATCATCCCCGTCCTACAAACAGAGACACAGAAGCTGGGAGTTCAGTTGATCTGGAATGAAAATGGAGCCAGGGACACTCATGCTGAAGGTATAACATGATGGTTAAGACGTGTTTCTGAGACAAAAGGACCTACTCTTGAATTCAGTTCTGCGACCGAGCAACAGGACCAGGAGCTAGTTATCATTTCTCAGCACCCTCTTCCACATCTGTCAATTAGGAAAAGTCACACCAGCCCTAGAATGGTTTCAAGGATTAAATGAGTTGATACATATTAAAAATAGCACTTTTGACAAAGTCCTCAACAAATGGGAGTTTAAAAAAAAATATTTTATGCATTTTTATATACATTATTTACATATAGTAGATGCTTAGTGAATTTGCCATTTAATCAGTTTTGACAAATGTTGGTCAAGATACAGAACATTTCTGTCACTCAAGAAATTTCCCTCATGTACCTTCCCCAGGGAATTATGTCATATCAGACCCAAGCACTGAAGTATTTCTACCATCATAGAGGAGTTCTGACTACTCTACAATTTCATAGAGATCATAAAGTATTTTTTGTTATTTAATTTTGATACTATTTTTGAGATTCATTCGTGTTATTATGTTTATCTGTACAATGTTCTTCTTTATTGCAAAATAGTGTTTCCTTTTACAAATATACCCGAGTTCCTCCATTTGCCTGTTGGTGGACATCTGAGTAATTTTCAGCACTGGACTATTAAAAACACACACACACACACACAAAAACAAAAGCTCCTACGAACACATGTGGACAGAGGTTTTCAAGTCTCTTGGATAAATAGCTAGGACTAGAATTGCTGGCTCTTAGGTAAGGCAGTTGTGTCACATTCTAAGAAACTGCCAGATCATTCTTCAAAGTGCTTAGAGCGTTTTACATTTCTACCTGTTCTCCATGAGAGTTCCAGTTGCTCGTCTCCTCAGAGGTTTTGGTGTTGGCACTCCTCCTATGTTAGCCATTCCGATAAGTGTGTAGTGGAATCTTACTGTATTTTCAATTTGCATTTCCCTGAAGGCAAGTTAGGTTAAACACTATTGCTTCTGTTCACTGGCCATTCTGTACCTTGTTGTATAAAGTGCCTCTTCAAGTACATGTTGGATATATGTGTTATAAATATTCTCTCCCAGTCTGTGGGGCATCTCTTTATCTTCTTAGTGGTGTTTTTCAGTGAACAGATTTTTTAAATTTTCATGAAGTTCAGTGTATTTTTTCCCCTCTTATGGCCTGTGTTTTTGTGTCCTTTATAAGAAGCTTTTGCCTTCTGAAGTTACAAAGGTATTCTCATTTTTCTTCTACTATCTTTATTGTTTTAGCTTTTATGTTTCAGTACAATTGAACTCAAATTGATTTATATGTATGGGATGAGGTAGGGGTTTAGATTCTTTATTTTTCAGGTAAATATCCAGTTGGTTCCAGCACTATTTACTGAACTAGTGTTTTTACGCCATTGAATTGATGTGGTGCTCTTGTTGAAAGCCAGCTGACTTTACATGTGTGCATCTAATGCAGAATTCTATTCTGCTCCATCGATCCATTTATTTATAATGGCAGTTATTCTAACATTACTTTTTATTATTATTTTTCCACTTTTTGTTATTTCAGATGCCATGATTCAAACCTCAGTAACTTTGCTTTTGGATTTCAAAAAAGTTTTTATTTTCCCTTTCAATGCCATATATATGTATTTGTAAATATGTGTGTGTGTGTGTTTATATACCCATATACACCTGCACTTAGGTGTATTCATTTTCTTGGAGTGTCCTCATTTTTAGACCTAAGATTTTCTAAAAACTTTTTCAGACACCAGGGACCATGTTTATCAGTGGTTTGCAAATTTCAGCAAGGCACAGGAATTGTCTTGAAAGCTGGTTTAAACAGATTCCTGGACTTCACTTCAAGAAGTTCTGATCCAGTAGGTCTGGGGAAAGGCCTGAGAATTTGTGTGTGTGACAAGCTCAGGTGATGAAGATGCTGCGGGTTTCTGGACTACACTTTGAGCAGCACTGGTTTTAAAAAAATTAAATGGCTTCTCTAAGGCTCATACAGAAGCCTGATTTGCCTTTTCTAAAGTCTGCGAACATAGCCACTAATTTATACTGTCTTCACTTGAAAAGACATCTGAAAAATCTGCTGAATGCACCAGAGCATGGAAGCCAGGAAACATCAGGGTAGATTGATGTCCTAACATTGCCTCATTTCCTCCTTCCTTCCTGGAAATTGAGTTTTGGTCTGTGAGCAGGGGCATGCAAATAGCTGTGTACACAACAGCACCCTCTAGCCCCATCTAGTGATGAACGTGCACTGCAAAGGGGACATTCTCCCCGTGGCCTCTGCCGACCATCAGAGAAAGCTTTCTTTTCCCCCTAGGGTTGACTGGTCTCTAAACCAGGAACATTTTTATGGCCAAGTCCTTTAAAACTTTCTCTGCTGAATTCATGTTTTAAGTAGTTAGCATCTAGGTGAATATTCCTGACAGAACATAGGCATTCTGAATTAAAGATCGACACACTCAGTCATCAAAATCCCAGTCCCGACCCCTAAGCTCCTCTCAATTTTTAGGACGAGCACAGAACAGCTTTTCAGCTTTCCTTTCCAACAGATCAAGTCCATGTGAGCAGAGGGCCGCACCACAACCACTCTCACGCAGAATGTTGAGATTGGGGTGAGGACTCAAAAAGGGGGCGCTATTCGTTTTCCTGATTGTTTAATTACCTATTTAGCCTCTGAAACCATGTTAATGGGAAATGAATTCATAAATACTATTTAGACTTACACTGCTTTAAAGGTGCCTTTTGTAAAGGCGATAAATGATTTTCCCCTCTTTGGAAAAAAAATTAGAAATCCCCCGAATAAAGGGAAAAGAGGAGTTTCAAATGCCACCCTCACATTGTCACTGGTCCCTTAGCACTCTTTTCGGAAGTACCGTGAGCACTGTGAATATCGGAGCTCAATCATTTCGGCATGGGCCTCGGAGGATTTTACAAAAACTAGAGAGAAAGTAGATGTGCTTCCTCCTGAAAGGAAGGTCTTTTCATAGTCTACGTAAAGTATCTACTACATTTCTTTCAACAGTGAGAAAGTCAGAGATAAAAGGAAAACAGGCCTAAGGCTATAATGTATTTCATTTTCATCAGCGCTGGACCTCTGCCTTGCACAGCTGATGACACAGGGGAAGTCTTTGTGCCCGAGAAGAGATTCAACCAATACTTTAGCTACAATTGTTCTCCCAATTTCCAGAGCTTTGGGGTTATGAGGGTTTTATTTTTTCTTTGAAGGAAATTAAAATGACAGCAAATGAGTCATCAATGGAACTGTCGGAGACATTCTACAATTTCCCGTCGACAGGTCACGCGGTCCTAGGCTCTTAAAGCACATTTCCCCTGGGCTTGTAACCAGCGGTGTACGCAGTACTACTGTTCTGTACAGGAGGTGAGCCTAGAGATGTCAACTCTACTAGTTCTGAGAGTGAGTCTGCCCCCTGACCCCTTCCTTGCCACAGAGTCTCAGAAAACCTTTTTACTTAGAGCTCCTTTGGTTTCCCAGAACAGAAATCCCTCTTCCAGATGCTTGTCATCAGATGTACATACACGTGACTTTCTCCCCCAAGCTTACATCACAATGCCTGAGACACAATATACATGCCATTATGCAGGCTTCTCTCTCTCCTCCTTCCATCTGTCCCTCTCTCCCCACCCAGAGGATGAGAGAGATTACACACCATTCAACGAATTATGTATACACACACACACACACACACACATAAAGCACATGTATTATACATATGTTTGTATGTGGACACACACGCACAGTGGGTTCTCACTGCAACCACAAAAGAACAAATGGAACCTCCTTACTCAGTATGGGTATATATCCAAAAGAAATATCAAGACAGGTCCTCCTTAAGATCTTAATAATACAAAGCTTTGCCACGAGTGGCCCGTGGACAGTGAAAGTGGGAATTAACCATGGATTCCAGAGAGCCACTTCTTTACTCATCTCTGCACCTGAAGTCCCATCACTTGGGCAGCAACCTCAAGTTCACTCTTCTTTCTACCAGAGACCCCTGCACAAACCTCTCTCCATGTCTTGTCTTATTCTCCTCGGGTCACTTCATTGAGACAATGTGGACGGACTTCAGTTTCTCTCACTGTACCTTTATTCATCCCACCACATCCCAAAAGTTGGTAGCAAAAGATATTAAGATCATTGCTTAAAAGGAAAAAGGGAGAAAGGAAAGAGAAATGGGACATGAAGAGAAAAGGCTGTGAAAATGATTAAGTATCTTTAAAGGTATTTGCCTTAAGGAAAAAAATATATAATATATAACTATAAATTATGTATCATCTCTCACAATCAAATGTCCATACCTTAGCAGTCCTAATCTTCTTGAATCTTGAACACGAATTTCAGGGCAACATTGGGGTTGAGGTAATCTCCTCAGGCCACCACCAAGGGGATAGTTTTCTTAACCTCCACACAGGTTCCAATACTGCCTTCTGAGGATGGAGGTTTCTTTCACGTCTACAAAAATCACAAGAGAAAGAAGATATTCATAAATAAAAGCTAAACAGAAACTTCAACAGGGATTTGAAATTCCAGACAATTTGGCTTGAAGAGGCTAAACAGAAGACACATTCTGATTGGCATAAATACAAATAATAGGTGGATGGATTCAGTCTTGATTAGACTCAAGCAATCATATAAAAGCAGAAAAAATGTAGTGTATGGTAATTAACATAATAAAATTAAAAAAAATAAAAGCAGAAAAAGTAACACTATATCCAGGCTGGCAAATTTTGTAGGACATGACTAGCCAAATTTGTTCATTTAACTTTTAGGGAAACCAAGGATCAGAGAGGAAAAAAGGTTTTCCCATCATAACTCATTACCTGCGGCCTATTTCTACCAGTGAATCAAGCAAGTCTTTAATAAACACAAACAACATGCTTAACGCGGTGGTCTGGGTTAAAATGAGACAAGGGGACCCTGTATCACTTCTTCACCTTGAGATCATTCCCTCATTTGGCTTTTAAGAGATCAAACTTGCCAGTCATCCCTGGCCGCTCCATCTCTGCTGCCTCTATGAGATCCTCTCTATCTCACAACGTTCTTGGTGAGAGCATCCTGGGGACTCGGGCCTGAGCCTATTCTCTCTGCGTACTCACTCCTCAGGGGGCATCTCCCAGCTCCGTGGCGTGAGAAACTATTTATACACTGACAACTCTGAGATTGTCTCCAGGCCCAGATACTTCACTGAACTCCAGACTCCCCTATCAACTGACTACCCAACAAGTTGGCTTCGAATTCTAATAGCCATGTCAGGACATGCCCGAAGTCAAGTCCTGATTCTATCACCGACACAGCGCCCTCTGAATAAAAAAAAGTAAGGTTCACACTCTTCCTCATCCATTCCTTCTCAAGGGCAATTTTATTCACCCTGCTTCTCAGGCACAAAGGCTGCCAGTCAACCTTGACTCTTGTCTCTCACATATATATACACCCCATGTCCTCTTCAAGATCCCACGGCTTTTCTCACCAGAAAGAATGCTAAAGCTGGACCGCTTTTACCTGCTCCTTCACTAACGTGGATGTTCAAGGTCTCAGGATAGATCTCTAAGGCTGCACAGCGCACATGCTCAAACCATGGCTGTCACTCTCAACACGTCCCCCCCGGGGTAAGACCATGACACTCTCCTGCTCAAAACCTCCCACCTCACTCAGAATCCAAGTCAAAGTCATTACAGTGGCCAGAAAGACTCCACATGACACAGCTGTGTTACCCCTGTCTTCACCTCCTACCCTCTCCCTCATTTATTCGCCCCCAGCCCTGCTGGCCTCGAAGCTGTCCCTCTAGCTCTACCTCAGCATCGGGACTTACCATTCCCTTTGCCTGAAAGGCTGTTTCCCCCCTCACCACTTTGAATCTGGCTTCCACTGTGACCTTTTCACAATTACTTAAAATTGTAGACCCCGATCACATCTCCTCATTCCCCCTTCTCTGTTTATCACCTGGTGAAGACTTGCTCATAGACTACATGGTTTCCTTGCTCATCTACCTTTCCCCAGTAAAACAGGAGCTCCATGCGGCCAGACATTTTCTCTCTGGTGTCCTGCTGTACCTCCAATACTTCACTCATAGCCTAGCACCAATGTGGAGCTCAATATACATCTCTGAACCAACGAACAAATAGGAAGTTTACGTAAACCTCAAAGCCACTCAGAAGGTAAGTGGCTGAGCCAGGTTTAAATCAAAGGCATCTGTCTCCAGCATTCCTGCCACTGTAGGGCAATTTCCTGAAGACCTATTAGTGTTGGCATTAGGAATAGATTCGGTACAGCTTGGCATGTGACACAGAAGATGTAGATTCTATCTGAAAAGCCCAAAATGATTTCTACAAACTCCTAAAGAGAATATATTGCATAGAGTGGGATGGCTCTGCTTACATCTTAGGTTGCAAGCTCAGTATTAACTCTCACCTTGTCCTTCTCAGTTTTCACTGCCTTTTCCTCTGTGCCTTTATTTCTTGTCCCTCCCTCAAATCTCAGTCCCTTCCTTCCCCGAATGAACAGGGGCAAAAGATGGATCCAAGATTAGATAAAGGCAAGAGATGTGTTTAGGGACAAGGTGTGGGGCAGGAATCACAGGACCATGGATCAGAATCTAACTGGGCCACAAACACACTGAATGCCTGTAGAGAGATCCCTTCACCTTCCCGAGAGCCTACTGCTCGCTGGGCTAAACTACATGCCCCCATGATGAGTTCACAGCTAAAAAAAATAAAAGATTACTAAGGAAAGAAGTCTAAGACTGCTTAAGGAAGCAGGGTACAATGTTTAAGAACCAGGCTTCGGGACAGTCCTAGTATTATTCACATCCTGGTTCCACCACTACGAAACTAACCAAGACACTCCATCTATCTATCACATTTTTCTATCAAAGTGAGAGGTCAGAAACACCTGTCTCTTTAGGGGGTTTATGAGAATCAAACAAGGTAACAGAGGTCAATTGCGTGTCACTGTGCAGGGCCTAAGTACTCAATAGGCATGTGTTGCTCTTAATTTTCATTCTTTATTGTTTCAGGCTGACATTTTGCATGAAATTTCACGATTTCATCTACTTGCCTGCAGAGTCTGATTCTTTTCCACCTTTCTGCATACGTAATTGCTTTCGTGGCCCTTGATGACTTTCTCTGGAAAATCGTTACCCCAACTGCCCCCACACTCTAAGGGCAGATGGCAGAACTTTGTAACATGAGAAACTCAAGTTCTCTGGTTCATTTCTTGTCCTCTTGCTGACGACCAGCAATTTGAGATGATCTTGGCCCTAGTATTACAGCAGGCTGATAATCATAAAGTCACAGTCTACAATTATTCCTGTATTCCAAAGCCAAGAAACACAACTCTGAAAGCAAACAATTCAGCACAATGATATACAGAGTTATTAAAGAAATTTTGCTGACTGTTTTGAGAATTCAAGTCTCCAGTCTATCCAAATGCATCTTTCTTTTCTCCTAACTGATATTAAGAAACTGTCTATGTTTAGGTAGTAACAACATAAAAATATGTCACCTACCTTTCAGGTTTAGCTATACCACAAACTAATAAAAAGTTAAGATGCTTCAGGGAAAAGTTAACTTCTACTCCAGGCTAAGTCACTGAAGGACTTGCTCAGAAATGCATTTACTAACAAAAGTTTTTTGAGTACATATTTACGATGTACTTTGTTAAGGGTAGGGACTATTAATGACTTTATTTCTACCCTCATGAAGCTTTTATTCCAGCAGTTTTTCATTGTCTTTTGAAATTTCCTAACTTCTGACCAGATAGGGGAAGACATGACAAACTCCTACAAAGCTGTTAATTCACGCAAGTAGTGACATAGAGTGTGTTGTTATAAGTAGGCTAATTTCTGCTTGATATAGAGAGAGCACTCTGTAATTCCCAGTTTCCTCAAGAGACAAGCCAATTTCCTGTTTGTTCCCCAGCCCCCATCCAGCACACAGCTCTTCTGAATTGATCCTGGTTGATTTCCCTCCTTCAGCAAAGAAATGAAAAGTAATCATCAAATCCCCAAGTACATATTCTATTCATTAACAAGCTGCTACATGGATGGAACGATCTAGAAGGCACTGGGCTCAGATGACACAGCTGCAGAAATCAGCTTTTTTTAAATCTTTGGAAACATGATGGGATTAATGCCATCCTATGGCAAAATAAACCAAAAAAGGATATACGAGGAATACTGCCAAAGGGAATAATGTCGAGAACGAACAACATGTGTCTTCAATCACCAGCATCTGCATGGTTCGAGCGCTAATCATAGAGGGGGGTGTAATTTTTGCCTGTTGGGTAGCCTTGAATGCTTCAGGGAATAGGTCATTTTTCAAAAGGTATCAATTAGTGGCTGCTCTGAGGGCAGAGTGCGAACCACACCTCTCTAATGATTGGGCTGTATTAACAGTGATTCCTGTGAGTGGAGAACACACACAGGCACTGATCCACAAAGGCACCCAGACACACTCCCCAGGGAAGGCAGGATGAGGGAGAGTCGGAGAGGGACAGGAAGATACGAGGAACTCTAAAATTAGGTTCTTGGTGAAGATTTCTGGTGGAAGCATGCCAGGGGGAAGGGATGAACTGTGAATTTCAATCCATGGAACTAGGCTGGGTTTTACCAGGAAGTGGAGAAGCACTGGGATGATACAGAACCCATGTGTGTGTCTAAGGCCGTGCCTCACAGACCTGCACACAGCACTCGTGGTGCCAGCAATGCTTTACCATGTGTTCATTACCTCCATTTGCATATTAGGAAGTCATTAAGTAATTTGTGTGAAATCACACAACTAGAAAGTGACAGGATCTGCACTCAGAACCTGCTCTGGAGCTTATGGGTGTTCTCAAATTATGCTGAAAAAAATCACAAAGGATTCTTTCCTACATTTTTATTTTTATTTTTTTTTTTTTTTAAAGATTTTATTTATTCATTTGAGAGAGAGAATGAGAGAGAGCAAGCACATGGGAGGGGGGAGGGTCAGAGGGAGAAGCAGACTCCCTGCCGAGCAGGGAGCCCGATGCGGGACTCGATCCAGGGACTCCAGGATCATGACCTGAGCCGAAGGCAGTTGCTCAACCAACTGAGCCACCCAGGCGCCCTACATTTTTATTTCTGATTAAGCCAAGTTCTGACACTTGGAAATATCACAGTTTTAACTCCAACGGAAGAATTCGGTCAGTCTCCTAAAGAATGTAACTGTGGGGGCGCCTGGGTGGCTCAGTCATTAAGCGTCTGCCTTCGGCTCAGGTCATGATCCCAGAGTCCTGGGATCGAGCCCCACATCGGGCTCTC
>NC_138375.1:43178958-43218798 GCF_054177405.1 Leptonychotes weddellii
CACCCCATCCCTCCCACCCCCCACCACTCCAGCAACCTTCAGTTTGTTTCCTGAGATTAAGAATTCCTCATATCAGTGAGATCATATGATACATGTCTTTCTCTGATTGACTTATTTTGCTTAGCCAGGGAAAGTTTTAATGGGCCTGAGGTGGGAAAGAAGTGACATGTAAGCATATGGGGTGGGGAAGTACAGGGAATTGGGCACTTGACAGAACACGATTCTTCATACATCATCCATTTCATTTGCATGTTAAGTCTCCACTCCTGGGCATGATTTTTAGCATTATAATTAAAGAAGTTGGTGAAAGGTCAGATTGGGTGTCCATCTTCTCTCGTACTAGTCAGAACCGGTCTGAGCTTACTCCTTGGTCTTGTTTTGCACCTCAAGAGAAGTGATAACAGCCAGCCTGGAGTATCTAGGGTATGCCAGGGCCTGTTCACCATGTCCCTGACTGTCTCAACTCAACCCTCCTATTAAGGAAAGGATTATAAATCCAGTGTCTACAGGGACAAGGTGGGGAATGCTAAGCAGTGAAGTGGGTCAGGTTTACATATTAAGCATTTACAAAAGCTCTGTAACCTCATCCTAGTTTTCTGAAACATGACCATCTCTGAGACCAGTCCTTTTTCCATCCCTGCTTTTGTTGGAAATGTAGCTGCCTAAGTATTTGTCTATTTTAAAACGAGAAAAAGATCCTTGGGGCAAGAGAGTAACTGGCCATAGACGTTAGACTTTGGTGCCTGGGAGCCAGTATGGTCTGGTGGGGTCTGGGGGGAGCCTGGAGTATACGTGTTCCCTCTAAATGGGAGCAGCCAATAGTTCAGCTCTAAAAGATGATGGGTGGGCCTTTGTTGCCAGACTTTTAGGATTTTTCAGAAGAATCTGGAAAATGGGATTTTTATGTGGAATATTCCAATTTTCCAAAATTGACTTAAATGGTATAAAAACACTGCAGAGGCCAAACAAATTATATTTTCAATCTAGTTCTGGGTCTGGGCCTCTAGATCACAAGCTTTCCTTTCAATGGGGAAGAAATAAAAACCAAAGAGTGAAAAGCAGGACAGACCTATTAATGTTGTGAGCTTAGGCCTAGAACCAAAAACACACAGGTTTTACTCCTACATAATTTCTGCAACTTCCGGTACATCCATCAGCTTCTTGGCTGTTCCGTGTCAGTGTCAACAGGCAGCTGATGGAGCCAAGTGGCTCTCTTCCCTCTTTGCAGACTGACTTGTGCTCTTTTGCCAGTGACCAGGAGAGTTGAGATGGCAGTGGGCTTCTTGCCAAGGCTCAGTTTTTCATTAATTGTAACTTGATAAATACTTCGGTATGCAGGAAACTGGCAGCTTTGAGCAAGCCTCTGAGATAACAGGCAACCGAAGGTTGTGGGTAATGTTTTTGCTTTGACTGGCGGGAAAGGCCTTTCAAAGAGCTATGCAAAGAAATCACTTGACCTGCCAAAATTCCAACTGCTTGGCCAAATGTGCCATTGACCTTTTTCACATTTAGCGTGATACTTCCTCTTTCTAGCTATTTCTGCTTGCTTTTAGCCTTCCAAGTAGAATGGCAGATTCCAGAAGAGATCTTAAAGATGCTAGTGATGCAGCCCTTTTGTGTTGAATTGAGGCCAAAAGAGGAGAGCAGAGTTGCAAAGGGCACTCTCAAGTTAGCCAGACTAAAACTGAGTCTTCATGACTCCCAGTTCATTCATTTTCCAGGGATTCCCAAATCTGGTCGTGCAACAGAATAACCATGAAGAGCATTAAAACCCAGCTCTGCAGCTCACCCCATGCCTACTGATTTAGAATTCCAGGGGCGAGGACTAGGAATGTGTATTTTCCCAGGTCCCTGGATCACTCTCAGGTAATCCTTTCATGGACTGGTAGTTGGGAATCATGGGCTTCTGCTGGACTCCCCACCCAGGTGAGTCCCAGCTGAATTCTAGTGTGGATATTCTTAAAACTCTTGATATTCATGTTTCTTGGTAACACTTGGTTCTAAGGCAGATTAGTTTACTTTTGCCTTCAGAGTAAATTCAAGAGTATAGAAATTATTGTACATTGTATAGAGATGGTTCTCATGGATCCCTGATGCTTGGCAAATTTTAGTTAAAGCATGCTCAAAGATTTATGCATTTGAGATTCTAAATGATTATGTGAACAACATTCCCAGAATCTCTAAGGCTAGAATAATGAAATATACTAAAGTTACTGGAAAGCAGGTTTTTTATAAGATGCTTAACTTTGGTCACTGAGATCTTTAATGTCTTCTCTGGCTGTGAATGATTAGCTGTTGTCAACGTAGTGATAGTAATTAAACAAGCAGTACAGTTTACGAAGTCCAGACCAGGTGCTGGTACTGGACTAAATGCTGTTAGAAACATCTCAACAAGTTGTCACATAGACTGTGAGGTGTATTATTTTCACCATTTTGCACATGAGAAAACTCCTTTCCTGGAGACTGTGTGAGATCCCCCATTTGGGAAAGAATGACTTTTTGTCTGGGGAGTCAGATTGGCCAAAGAAAGACATTTCCCTTGTTTTTCCAAATTACAAATCAGGACACAGATGGCATACTCAAACTGAGAATGTAGGAAGGTTTAGAGAAACGTGGCTAGCGCTATACTCTGGGCCCAGCCAATAGCAAGGGGCTATACCTGCTTCTCACCCTGGAGGAGCGAGGAAAGAAGGCCAGAGGACTAGTTAACCTAACCCTACTCTTCTTCTGCTCCCCAATCTCCTGCTAATGCGCCATATTGAGCAAACCCAACCAGAAGTGCTGAGGACCGGGGGTGCATTGATGATGTCCATACAGACGAGCACACTGACCCTCATTTCCACCATTAAAGGAATGGTAATGTCTGTCCTGCCTATTTCACAAGATATTTGGAAGATCAAATAATCAAAGAGCCTTATAAAATGTCATGTGCTATCTATACAAAAATTTTATAGTTGTTAATCATCAGAATAGAATCATAAGTAAAAGTATGAATCTTTGTTAAGGAATAAAAATAGGTGAATTTCACTGATTTTTTTTCTTATGCCCTGAATATCTATTGAGTAGTTAGAATAATTTCAACTTTAAATTTTAAAAAGATCTTTTTTTAAATTATCAATTCTTTGGTATTAGGGTTTAGGCAAATGAAAAAAATCAAGCCACAAAAAGTTAGAATCCAATCACTATATATATTACATGTATTTTCTCCCAACTACCCATTATAAATGAAACCTATCATACCTTTTGCTTCAGGAGGGGTGTGAATTTTTTAGTTTGTAATAATCATTTTCTTTGGTATTTAAATACTGTTTATGAAACATTTAATAGAATTATTCTTCCTGTTAACTACAGATGGAATAAACATTGAATGAATGAAATCCATAAAACATAAAAGGTAAATTAAGTCATTGGGCGCCTGGGTGGCTCAGTTGGTTAAGCGACTGCCTTCGGCTCAGGTCATGATCCTGGAGTCCCTGGATCGAGTCCCGCATCGGGCTCCCTGCTTGGCAGGGAGTCTGCTTCTCCCTCTGACCCTCCTCCCTCTCACACTCTCTGTCTCTCATTCTCTCTGTCTCAAATAAATAAATAAAATCTTTAAAAAAAAAAAAAAAAAAAAGGTAAATTAAGTCACTAATCTCCCAGATCCGGAAAGAACCACTCTGTATTAAATATTGACACACATTTTTCTTAAAAAATGGGAATTCATTGTTGTAACATTTATTTGATAATATTATAAACGTATTTTCTATGTCCTTCAATATTGCAACATAATTGTAATGGCTCTATGAGGATGCCTTAGTTTTTGAACCAGTCTCATGCTGCTATATGTGTAGATTTTTGAAAAGTGTCCTTGGGGCACCTGGGTGGCTCAGCCGTTAAGCGTCTGCCTTTGGCTCAGGTCATGATCCCAGAGTCCTGGGATCGAGCCCCGCATCGGGCTCCCTGCTCTGCGGGAAGCCTGCTTCTCCCTCTCCCACTCCCTCTGCTTGTGTTCCCTCTCTCTCTGTGTGTCTCTCTGTCAAATAAATAAAATCTTAAAAAAAAAAAAAAAGTGTTCTTGATGATCAAGAAAAGGAGACATTTTTCCTTTATTAAGTACTTATGGAAGACTGGAGCTTGAGAAACAATAGGGAATTGTATTTTCTTCTAACAAATGAATGAGTTCTTCAGCAAATTCAGTTTTCAGTAAATGTTTGAGTCAGTGTGATTCCCTGCATTAGATCAGTTTAGACATATTATTAAATCTTTAACTCATTTTCTGCAAGTGCCTCACAATAAGATACAATAATTACATAAAGAATAAAACTATCTCAGAAAAGAATGTGTCATCATCTTAATCTAAACTTTTTAAAGATGATAATAGGAAACTAGAAGGAAATAAACTACTTTTTTAATAGGGGTATATCGATGTGCAGATGAAGATTTGGTCCAGCATCAATCTTATATATGCCAACTTAACAGTGTTAAATAATTGATCTTTTGAGTTTTTCTATTAAAAAAACCCCTCTCCTTCCTGTATTTTATTCCTTCAATTCATTTATTGAAGTAATAAATGTAATTCTGTAGCATTTTTACTTTATTTTAAGGTATCTTTATAGTCTCAAAGAAGTTTTGGTAACAATCATAAATCAACAGCCAAAACAAATTAAATCCAATTTTTGTTGCATTCAGTTCACACAAGAGGCTCTCTCTCAACTTATATGGGCTTTTTAAAACTATATTTCCTGAGATGAAGCATTTTTACTTTAAGACCCTGGGGGAGAAATACATGAACAGTCTTGGTTTCAACATTTAGCTGTACGTAGCATTTATGCCCTTAGTCTTCTGCTAACGTTGAGCTTGACTTCGTGGATTATTTCTTGGCTTCTTCTCCATTTGCACTCATTCTCACGTATGAAGTCCTTGCTCATCATTTGAAGCCACCTCCCTTATTTGCTCAGTTTTTGCTTTCAGCTTGTCTCTAGGATTTTTGCCTCTTGCCTCAAGTTCTTCTTTTAGATAAGAGGTCAGCGAACTTGTTCTCTAAAGAGCCAGATTTAGGCTTTGTGGACTATAATCTTTCTCTTTGTGTGAGAGGAGTCAGAGACAATATGTAAATGAATGGGTGTGGCTGAGTTCTAGTTAAACTTCATTTGCAAAGGCACATAGGACCCTGTATTTACCTTTGGGCCTTGTCTTAGATGTTGGCATAATGTTTCTTTAGTGTATTTTTATATATGAATACCTCCATCTTTCTATGTCTACTGTGAAGAGTTTTGAAACTAAAGGAATCAATGGCCCAAACCCAAAGGTTGGGGGTTTGTGTTATCCTGAAGATAGTCTATTTAGACACTCTTGTTGTAGGGAGGAGGGGCAAGCTCATAAAGATGGAGAACAATAAAAGCTTTATTTCTGTTTCTAATTCTGCAAAGAGGAATATTCTCTTTGTTGAGTTAGTTGATAAACTTTTCAAATTGCACTCAGCTAAACACCTTGATAATAATCATCATCATAGCACACATTCATTAAGTGCTTACTCTTTTCTAGGCACAGTACTAGGGACTATATGTTTGCACTCAAAAGCAGATCTCAGAGGTATGTGCTCTTGTCTCCATTTTATGGATAAAGAAACAGTGTCAGTCAGTTGCCCAAGGGCACAAAGCTGGTGAATTGCAGAAATAATACTAAGACCACCTGTCTCTGACATAAAAATCCATGCTCTTCCAATCTCAGCTACTGCTTATACTTTCCTTTCGTACTGTAAAATGAGGAATGCACGTTCCAGAAGAGGCGGGGAAGCTACTGTATGTCTCTACTACAGATGTAAACCCTTTCCTTTCTCTTTCCTGTAGGGCCCTGGATTTTGGATCATATGTTTCAAGCCTTTAGGCAAAGGGTTTGCATGGAGTTTGAATTTTTTAATATTTCTTTTTCTTTTTTTTAAAGATTTTATTTATTTATTTGACAGAGAGAGACACAGCGAGAGAGGGAACACAAGCAGCGGGAGTGGGAGATGGAGAAGCAGGCTTCTTGCAGAGCAGGGAGCCTGATGCGGGGCTCGATCCCAGGACCCTGGGATCATGACCTGAGCTGAAGGCAGATGCTTAATAGATGCTTAATGACTGAGCCACCCAGGTGCCCCGAATGTTTTAATATTTCTGAATATAACAGCTATTTATAAGTGCAAAGTTTGATGTATAAAGATGGAACTATTTTTTTCTGTGCCTTAATTCCTTTGTCAGCCTCCCAGTCTAGTCCATCCTGCTAATTTTAGTCAAATTTAGCCATTTCTCCTTAATTTCAAGTCAACTTTAGATGTTTTGTCCCCTCTTCTATTCCTTCCTGGAGTTAATGTTAAGTACCACCATTTGGCCCACATTCTCTAGAAAAGGAAGTGTGAGACAAACCTACATATAAATGACTAGCACAGTGGGTGGGGGGAGTGAGGAGAAAAAGATAGTGCCAGGAAGGAAGGAAGCAAATACAAGTTAGGAGATGACTGAACTGGCTGCAGTTTGACAAAGAAACACAAATGACTCCCTCCCATTGGTCAAAGCTTTGTCTACCCTTCTGGGTTTTGTCAAAGCCCTTCACCAGGCAACCGTTGGGGAAACTACATCCCACATCCCATGAGCAGTGTTTCACTTGGGTCTGGAAGAGAAGAGGCAGAGCCCTCCGTGACCTGATGGCATTGGGCTTGGGAGCCAGAGATGTGCGCTGCAGCCCAGCCCTCATGGGGGGATGAAGTGAGATCTTAATAGATGAGGCCAGTTGGCGTGGACACAGCTCTCCACTGAGCAAATGGCCAATGACAGGGAGGCAGACAGGACTGAGTAAATCTGATGAGGACCCTCAACCAGGTCCGATAACCAGGACTTCCCAGGTATCTTGGCATCTGCAGAGAAGTAGCCAGACCACTTTTTAGATTGGCCTCCTTTTTTATTCTGGCTTGTTCTGCTGAGATGTACAGTCATCCTCTCAAGTCCAACCATGTTCTTTGAAGAAACGGTGCATTACCATTCCTCCTTTGTTTTGACCTGGGGGACTAGTTTCTCTTTCAACTGATGCCTTTTACCTGCTCAGGGGATGGAAAGTTTTACTGTTTCTCCAAGTTGCTCTGGATGTATGGGAGGTGACTCCTGTTCACCTCACAACACTGGTTTAGGACAGATCTAAAGCACTCTGCCAACCTAATTCCATACAAGTTATGGGCCACAGTTGTCCTCTACTCTAAAAGTCTGAAAACTGAATTGGATTCTGCAATCTCCACACCTATGGGGCCTGAAGGAAGGGCCAGACAGGAGTTTATTAATCACATCAACAACTACTTTTTTTTTTTTTTTTTTATCAGACTTCTGTTGTTCTCCTCAGCTAAGAGATTCACTTTTCTAGATTTGGCTGGTGGATATTGGGGTGGGAATGTAGCCAAGCTTCTCTCTGAATTTTCTTGTCATAAGGTAGATTTCAGAGACTTTTACACTTAACAGTCAAACATTTTCATTTTTTTTTTTTTTCCCCAAAGATTATGGTACACTTTCTTCTATTTGCAGAATACCGGATTCTATTTTCCTGATGATAGATTGTAAGAAAATACTAAGGCAATTGGAGTTTAGGATGATAATAAATAGATAAGATATATATATATATGTAATCTCACCACATGTGTATGCAAATTGAGGAATGAAATCCACTCCTGTTGAGGAACCGGGTTAGGGCTTATGCTTCTTTGGGAACCCATCATTTTTTCTGGAAGAACTTACTAGTTTAGCAGTGACCTTGACTTCCTATCTCCGAGTCCATGACAGACACCATCATTAATTAACCACACACAATTCTTCCCATAGGGAGATGTCTTCAGTCCTCATTCTTTTTTTTTTTTTTTTAAGATTTTATTTATTTATTTGACAGAGACACAGCGAGAGAGGGAACACAAGCAGGGGGAGTGGGAGAGGGAGAAGCAGGCTTCCGGCGGATCAGGGAGCCTGATGCAGGGCTCGATCCCAGGACCCTGGGACCATGACCCGAGCCGAAGGCAGACGCTCAACGACTGAGCCACCCAGGCGCCCCTTCAGTCCTCATTCTTGCTCACCATGCTTTCTCCACCTAGCATATAAGGTCTTTCAGGTTTGAGGCACGTATGTTGCTGGCGTAATGGCTTCTCTGCCCCTCCCCCCCCCATTTCTAACCTCAGGTACTATATTCCATTGACTCTTTATGCTGAAATTTACTCCCTTAGCACAAAGCCATGACCAGGCATCACTCAACAAGCTCTCAGAAATAAGCATGAGCTGATTTCTGGGTTTGGAATCTACCAGTGCTATTATCAAAAGAAATCATTTACATTTTCTGCACGTCTGAACTTTGCCTGCCTTGGAAAATGGCAGGGAAGGAAAGCTAATACAATTTGATAAAATGGCTAAAATGAGTCTATTTACAGTCCTGCAGGTTTTAGAGCTGAGAATTTAATTATAGCCACATAGTCACCCATAAATGTAAATGTATGTGTATTTGGGCAGAGAATGGGAGCTGAGAGTCGATTTTGGACTTGAGGTTCAGTTTTCCTGCTGGAATAAATATTGAAGCTTAGGTTGACTGCATTGAAAATTCTATCAATTGTTGGACTGGCTTCTTATTCTCCTTTCCTTGGATTTTTAATCCATAGGATGTGAATGTCTGGGTTCCCCCCCACTTCTTTTCTCTCTGCCTTTTCAGCTTTGTTCCCCACTCCCGCCCTTGCAGCTCCCTTCCTGAAATGGCACTGAACCCTGGTGTCAGCATCATTGTTTTACAGTGAGGGAGCCCGCATTTCTGACAGTTTCCACCCTGCTCCTGCCCATGCTGGAAAATACCAAAAGAATGGCAGACATGGAAATGCCTTTCTTTATATTCATTTGGTATTTGGTTCTAGTGCTGAATATGAATGGGTATTGAATTTTATTTCCAAGTCAATATTGAACTCAAATGTCAGTCATTTGTAGAGGGTTCATTTTAAGTAAGCATTACCTCTCTGGTCTTTTCAATATCAAATCAAAACACATTGGCATATGCAAGTTCATGTTGTGCACAAGACCATGTGCTAGGCTTTCCGAGGGACACAGCATTAGACAGAACGGGTCCTGGCTCTCCAAAGTCCCAGCACTATTTGAAGAGGGAGGATACGTGCAACTGTCTTCATAAATTCATAAATAACTCAAAGATGAGGAAATTTCTTCAGTGAAGTCCTCATTTTTTTATTTCTTAGAGTTGTGCTGATTAGTGAAAAAAATGAGAGTACATTTGATTAGGACCTAAAATATAGTAACTGCTCAATGCATTTTCTATGTGCTCATATATATGTATGTGCGTGTGTGTACATATACACTTATGTATATGTAAAATGTATTTGGATGATTGTAAAATGGAAATTTTATAATTTATATAATTGTGATGTGTGCTTATGCATTTCTCATCCAAGAGACCACACCAGACAGTGTATGCCTGAGAGTTAAATTGTTATGCTAGCGGGGACTTCCGGAGTTCAAGAGGGAAGGTGTCTTTCAGGCTGCCCTTTTGGGAGTTTCATGGAGGTCATAGGAATTTAGTTGGGTCATGGAGAGAGGTTTGCAATAAGGAAAGGCAGAGAAAAGACTTGCCAGTGGACATTCCGAGGGGCGGGACAACATCCCCTTATGTTCCTTTTGCCCTTTCCTCTTGTTTCTCAACATTGTGTGAAATAAAAATTCTCGGAGTGGGAGGAAGGACTGATAGTGAATCTTTCAGAGAGAACTAGCTTAGCAAGGAAATTGTTCAGTCTATATCCTCTGAGAAAGTCTGCCGAGTCCCATTTTAACAATTCTTGCCTTGACCTTAGGACTTTATCTTTGTGTTGCCTGACAGGCAAGATGATGGAGCCCAAGTGCTTTGGTGCATACAACACACTGCCTGGAAATCTGTTGATCTTTCTGGTTGCATATGTGAGCCTCCAGGTGGATGAAGTTGTAGGAGTGCTCCAGACCTCGCTGGTATTGATAGTTGCCTTTGGCTTTCATATCCAAGTTTTAGATCTCTTCCAGGTATTGGTCTCTAAGGGTAAATGCCTTCAAACTGTTTGAAAGTTGCAGGCAGACAATTTGAGGAAGAAGTGTCATTATATTCTCTAGTTTACTCATTGTCTTTTGTCTCCAGTATTGCTTGATTGTGAAAATTTAGTAATAGATATTTTTCAAAAGAAGGAGGAAAAAAAAAAAACAAACCCACAACTTAGGTGTGTTTGAAGAATTTAGGACCAGTACATCTTACAAGGTTTTCAGGAAGAGTCGGGAAGTGGCAAAAACATTTTGGACTAAGATGCTAAAAGTATGGCAAGGAATTACTGTTTTTTTTTTTTTTCCCCCTCTTTGACTTAACTTTGGGTGAAAAATGTTTCTCTAGTAATCTGCTCTTGGCGGTTTCTCTAATGCTTAGATTCTAGCTTCTCTTTCTCTTCCCGTGTCTGTTACTTGTATTGGCTTTTCAGGATTATCATAGGGTTCTGGAATTTAATTTTTTTCTTTAATTGCATGTGATTTTTTTTTTTTTTTTTTTGAGTAGTGTTGTTGGGGTCCAGAGCCAACAACCAAGAAAGAACTTCTGAGATGTTTTCAGTGCAAAAAGGTGGTTTTAGTAAAGCAGGGGACAGGACCCGTGGCCAGAAAGAGCTGCTGGCCCTGGATTGTGAGGGGCAACTGATGATATACTTTGGGATTGGGGGAAGTAAAGACAAAGGGAAGTTCCAAAAGGATTTTCTTTTTCTTTTTTAAGGATTTTATTTATTTATTCATGAGAGACAGAGACAGGCAGAGGCAGAGGGAGAAGCAGGCTCCCCGGGGAGCAGGGTGCCCGATGTGGGACTTGATCCCAGGACCCCGAGATCATGACTTGAACTGAAGGCAGACGCTTAACTGACTGAGCCACCCAGGTGCCCCCAAAAGGATTTTCATATGCTAAAGCCTCACAGGATATGGAGTCCTTGCTATTGTCAAGCAAGGTTGTCTTTTTCTGTAGCAAAGGATTAACAGCAAGACAGCTGGGAGTGTCCTTGAGGAACGTTATACTCTGCCTCTCTCAAGTATTTGTCCATGGGCTGCGGGTTATAAGGCCATTTAATTTTATCTGCATTTCCTTCTGCCTTTGTTTCCTACATCACATGTACCTTGTTTTCCCTTAATATGTCAGTGAAGTATATCACTTGAATGTATCTTTTTAAAAATACTAGTTGGTACTTGATAGGGACCTAAAGTAAAGTACGTGGGAGACACTGCGGTACCACAGCTTCCAGGATGTGTGGATAAAGCTGAGTTCACCCCCAGCCACCTGAAAGCAGAGCTTGGTCACATTCCACTTTGGGACTGAACACAGGTGTATGCCCCACCTTTCCTATTGACTTAGGACATAAGCCTCTGTGAAATTTTGGGGAAGAAATTTTAGGCAACCACGGACTTTCTCTGCCCTTAGTGCTTATCCATATATTACTCAAATCCTTTCCAGTGAAAAATGAATTTAGTCACACCGAGAAAACCGTGTTCTTCATGGCCGTTGTGTCCATCCCCTAACTTGTAAACAGTTCTCAGACCTGCACCGTGAAGGCAATCACAGTCCACAGTTGTCCAGCAATTTTTAAGCTTTTCTCTAGCAGGCTGGCCAGCCCCCACTCTGATCCTGCATTCAGACATTTTTGCACTTGTCTTTGATCTCTGGTGTTTGCTTCTGCCATTCTGAGTGAGGCCTGGCTCTTTCTCTGTGTCCGTGGCTCTAACAGAATGCACCCACACCCTGTCCTCTCGGCTCACACGTCAGGTTTATTTTAGAGGATCCTTCCCTGACTGACAAGCCACATTTGTGCCCTGGTTACTCATCTTTGTGGTGTCCAGTATTCTCATACTGCCCTGAAGTTTTCCTTCTCAACATTTGCTGTAATTAGTAATTACGTGCTCATCTGCTTGGTTGCTTGTTTAATGCTCTTATCCTACACTAGATTTCAAGCTCCTCAAGGGCAGAGCTGTTCCTCTTTTCTCTCTGTTAGATTTCTCAGCAGCTCCTACTGGGCCTTGTACATAGTAGCTGCTTATAGATCTTTGTTTCATGGATGGATGCTCAGGTGCCTGGATGGAAGGGTGGATGGATGGTTCATCTTGGCTGATTTCAGGGAGGCAGGATGGTGGTGTATTTGTTACACCACAGTGCATGGGTTGATGATCAGCTGCATCTCTTCTCTGTATAACCTTGAACAAGTGGTTTAAGTTCTCTGTGCCTCAGAAAAATGGAAGAAACACACATGACAGGATGATTTGGAAGGACGAGGTCATCCATATAAAGCATTTAAGGAAGTACCTAGCACATAGTAAATTATAAAATGGTAACTAGATAGGGGCACCTGGGTGGCTCAGTCAGTTAAGCATCTGACTCTTGATTTCGGCTCAGGTCATCACGTCAGGGTCGTGAGATCGAGCCTGCGCTGGGCTCTTTGCTCAGTGCAGAGTCATCTTGAGATTCTCTCTCTCCCTTTCCCTCTATTTCCCTCCCACTGCCTCCCCGCCGCCCTGCCACATGCATGCACTCTCTAAACAAACAAATGAACAAACAAAAATGTTAACTAAGATAGTCATTTTTTAGACTCTAGTTACAGTAAGTAAATACTAGGTGTTAGACTAATGTAGGGCAATATTATTAATGCAATTTGCAACATGCTTTTTGTAATCAGGTTGAGCAAATTAGAATATTTATTAATTCCTTGGTGAATATAGAATTTAAAATTTCCTTCCTCTGATGTTAAGTGTCACCTCCTAAATGAATAAGTAGCTCCAATAAAAACCTGAACTTTTCCCTTTTCTAAAACTCTGTTTTATGACAAGTGAGATAATGTCATGGCCCCTGAAAGGCTCAGAGTACATTTGTTTTACCTTTTAGACTTAAAGAAAACCAATACCTCTTGTGTGTGGTATTAAGAAAAAAAAAAATCCATTTGATTTCATTTGTTCATCCAATAATCCTTGTAGAGAGACTCACTCTCCCCATTTGACAGATAAGAAAACCAGACCTGGGCTGATGAAATGAACTGCCAATTCAATATAGCAGAGATTTATTGAACACCTGCTCTGTGCCAGGTGCTCTGAGAGATAGAGGACTAGGGCTCCGGTTGGGTTCCCAAGTTGTTGAGATTCAGCAGGAAGGAATATACACGTGTAATGTGCAGTCACGGAGCTGCTGACTAAGAGCCTTCCCCCCAAAACCTCCACCCTCTGTGCGTCCTGGAGGCAATGAGTGTGTTCATGGAGGAAGTGAGGCTGAGGGTTGCAGCCCTTGTAAGTGGGAATCAAATGGCTGACATGAGAAACATCTGATCTTCAGGCCTAATAAAGAACTTCCCAAGCATGACAACAATTCCTAAATCACTGAGGCTTTCCCACTTCCTCACTGTCAAAACATTTAAACTAATTGCCCCCAGGCTCCTTGAATATCTGCAACCCAGCTGCTGCTTTGACCACTTGAAAAATGAACAGGCCTCCCCAAAGGAGGTTTGTTTCCAAGAAACGGTGGAATTATTGCTGAGTAGGTACCCGCCTGCTTACTGTACCCGGTCAGCCCTCCTCTTGGGCCTGAGGTGTCCTGGGATCCTGGGTAAGTTCCTAGCAGTCTTCTTGTCCTGTGTCCTTCTTTACATGGCCACACATTTTGTAAGCTTTTTTTCTCCCTAGAGGTAGAAAGACAACAATTTTCATTATTTGAACTTCTGCAAATCACTTAAACTCACTGAACTTAATTTCCTCACCTGTACAATGGAAGTAATAGCAATCTTAAAATCTGTTAGGGGTTGTTGACACTGGATCAATAATGGAGTACCCGCTTTTTTCCCCTCCTTGATTTATGTTCTCCTTGGAGGGGGACAAACTATGAATAAGCAAACGACTGTGTAAGATGTTTGATGGTGAAGTGCTGTGCGGCCAATGAGCAGGGGCTGGGGAGAAGACGGGCAGGGCACTGCTGCCTATAGGTTGAGCAGAAGGTGGCCCTGAGACAGTGATGTATCAGCTTGTGAGCTCTGGTGGGAATTGTTCAAAGTGGACCTAGCAAGATAGCCGTCTGTGCAAAGGCCCTAAGGTGGGAGTGTGTTTGGCTGGTTGGAAAAATAGGAAGGCAGTCCATGTGGCTGGAGCTGAATGAGCAAAGGGAAGTTGGTAGGTTAGTCCTCAGGGGAAGAGGGGGTGAGGGGTAGGCCCAGACCGTAACAAACCTTACAGGTCTTGGCAAGAATTGGGGGTTTCATTCTAAGTTAAGTGGAGAGTCATAGAGGGTTCTGGGCACTGGTGTGACATGATCTGAAAGAATCACTCTGGGGGCACCAGGGAGGCTCAGTCGGTGAAGTGTCTGATTCTTGTTTTGGGCTTGGGTCATGATCTCAGGGTCGTGAGATGGAGCTCTGTATTGGGCTCAGTGCAGAGTCTGCTTGAGATTCTCTCTCTCCTCTCCTTCTGACCCCCCCCCCCACGCACATGTGCTCTCTCGCCTCTCTCTCTCTCTCAAAAATAAAATGAAACAAAAAATAAAGGTGTCACTCTCCTGTTGGGTGGGAAGTATACTGTGAGGAGGCAAAAGAGAATCAGAGCAGTTTTCGTGTGTGTGATAGATATGCTGTTTCTGAGACGTTGAACTGAATAGTCTAATGGGAATCCTAAAAGTTGTCAGGGTTTCAGAGAGCTGAAGCTGGGTCTGTGTGTTGGCTGGTGCACTCCCCACTGGTGGGTTACCAGAGGGGCTTTACAGCCAGGACCTGAAAAACCAGCACAGGCTGAAGAGAGGTGGAGTCACCAGGCAGGAGCTACCAGGGCTTGAGCCTGTTAATGGACAGATCATACAGGACACCATTGTGTCCTGAGGAAGTGCCCTGTCTGTCAGGTTGTCAAGGAAGGGTTCTTCTGGATATAGTCCATGATTAAAGAAAATCTCTGAAATAAGGTATACTTGCTTAAAGAAAACTAAGTTTCAAACCAGAAGAAAGATGAATTTCTATCACAAGGGAAGGTTTGGTACTGTTCTTGCCGATGGGGCCTGGAAATGAGAGGAGATAAATTATGGAAAATAGTCACATTTTCTTTTGCCCACCTGATTGGCAGTGGGTCCATTTTGACCCTGATAAATAACAAAAGCTTTTGGCAGAGAGTCTGGGCCTGGTGAGTGCACGGTCAATGTTACCCCGCGGGCTCACACAACAGTCATGAAGGAATGGAATGGCGGGAGGATGATGCCACTCATCAGCACTTCCCCAGACAGCCGGTGCTTCTGTGATAGTCAGGACTCCCAGAATGAGGAAGTGCCCTCTGCGTCCTCTCTCTCCAACTTCCGACAATCAAATGGTGCCAGAAAGCCCGTCTGTGGTCATTCTTGCTCCTCGCCAGCTACCATGCAGTGCCAGGTAAAACAGATAAAGAGGAGGCACGACGGAGCGTCAGTCCTATCAGGAAAGCCATTTGTTTACGTAGGCAGAGACCAGCACCCTGTTATCCTCTTGCCCTGGCTCACGTCCAGGCCATAATCACATCCCCTCTCCCCATGAATCCCCATGTGGCTCTTGCAGGAGAAGACATCGCTGCTTTTCCAGAGTTCTCCACAAGCGCTTTCTCTTTGCAGTGCTTGGAATTAGTATTGGGAAGACTATAGGCATTTATAAAACATTGCCAGACACTATCCATTAGGTATGCTCTTAAGCCATCTCCAAGCTGGGGAATAAGCTTCTCCTCCTTCTGGGAAGGAGTGGCCTGTCTTAGGATCTGTCTGATTTCTTTGGGCAGGACTTTTCTCTTTATTTAAAGGTTGTGTCCTTGTGGCTTGGGCATCAGAAACAGAAATATGTAATGCCTCATGGATGAAAATTGGATACCAGAACATGTTAATCGACAGTGCCCATATTTGCTTTTTTAAACTTGATGCTCCAAGACTTAAAAAGAAAAGACCGAGCATAGCTCTGTGCCGTGCTTGGTGGGTTCTTGAAGAACTGATGGCATTTCAGTTTTAGTCACTGGTGGGTTTGCTAATGCCAGCCTGTGACACTTATTGTAAGGATGTGGAGCCTTTCACAGTGTTCTCTGCTGACCTGTGAACACCTTGATTTTGATCAATAGATCTTTTCCTTTTTTTTTTTTTTTAAGATTTTATTTATTTATTTGACAGAGAGAGAGAGCCAGAGAGCACAAGCAGAGGGAATGACAGAGGGAGAGGGAGAAGCAGGCTCTGCACTGAGCAGGGAGCCCGATGTGGGACTCAATCCCAGGACCCTGGGATCATGACCTGAGCTGAATGCAGACACCCAACTATCTGAGCCACCCAGGCGCCCCTTGATCAATAGACCTAAGCTACTACATTCTTAATTAGATCAAGATAGGATCTAATTTTAGGCTGAGGTTATACTAAATGAAGTATGATATCCTGGGTTGAATCTTGGAACAGAAGGAGGACAATAGTAGATAAATAGGGGGAAATCCCAATAATTTCTTTAGTTAATGGTAACAGCTCAATTGAGAAGTATTGTGCCAATGCTAATTTCTTGGTTTTATGGAACGTAACATGGTTATGTGAGATCTGAACAGTGGAAGAAGCTGGGGGACAAGTATACAGTAGCTTACTATACTCTCTCTGCAACTCTAGATTTTTTCCAAAGTAAAAAATTAAATAAAAAATAGGTCTCATATAGAGGGAGGTGGTTTATGCATCTTGTGCCTTTCCAGTCTACCCCTAGAGGCAATGTCCCCATGTACTTACAGTTCAATGAGAAGCATCTGTGGGAGAATAATGGTGGCAACTCTAGAAGCCATGTAGCCCAAGCCGTAAGCAGTAAGTGATGCTGTGAGGCCCACACAGTTGCGTCTGCAGTGCGTGGGTGAGGAGACAAAGCAGGAAGTGAGTCCTCCAAAGTGCCTAGTTGGTGACAGTGGACTCAGAATTGTAGCCCCTGCTCCTTGATGCACACACGTGCTCTACCCCAGAGAGTTTGAATGCATTTGTTTCAGTCATGGCCCTGCCATTTATTAACTGTGCTATTGACAAATTCCTAAACTTCTCTGGTTGTCCATTTCCTTACTGTAAAATAAGGAGATTGGGTTCCATGACCCTTAAGGATTTGTGCAGCTTCAAAATTCTCTGACTTGCTGACCTACATATAAAATACTTTTTATTTATTTATTTATTTAAAAGATTTTATCTATTTATTTGACAGAGACACACAGAGAGAGGGAACACAAGCAGGGGGAGTGGGAGAGAGAGAAGCAGGCTTCCCACAGAGCAGGGAGCCCGATGTGGGGCTCGATCCCAGGACCCTGGGATCATGACCTGAGCCAAAGGCAGATGCTTAACGACTGAGCCACCCAGGCACCCCTATAAAGTACTTTTTTTTTTTTTTTAAGATTTTATTTATTTGAGACAGAGAGAATGAGAGAGAGCACATGAGAGGGGGGAGGGTCAGAGGCAGAAGCAGGCTCCCTGCCGAGCAGGGAGCCCGATGCGGGACTCGATCCAGGGACTCCAGGATCATGACCTGAGCCGAAGGCAGTCGCTTAACCAACTGAGCCACCCAGGCGCCCTATAAAGTACTTTTTAATTGAAATGTTTCCATTCAACTTTTCTATCCACTGGAAATCCTTTCAAGACTTAGGGAAAATAACCTTTGGATCTGTAGGGGTCTTGTGTGACCTGTGAGCTCTCATCCACATTATTTTTTTTTCTCTGAGTAATCCAACTCCTTACTTCTGTCTAAACATCTACCAATCGTAGAAAGTGTAAGCGATTGTAAGAGAAATTTTTTCATAAATAATTTATCGTAAAATTTTCAATAGTGACTTTTTGCATGTATTCGTATATATTTATTTTTTATCTTAAACATATTATTGACAGTACAGGAATGAGGAGAGATAGACAGATAAGCTATTCCAAAAGGAGGCACACATCATAGGTTGGCTTATAATGGAAAAATCACTGTTACCTTACCAAATTTTATATGAATTAATCAGAAAGACTTTCTGATTCATAGATTAATGTGAATTTGATCCTGTTTATTTAAGTTCAAGTATCATCTTAATGACCCCTTAGCTATTCTTATAATCTTTGACATTGGCAAATCAATATTAAGCAGATTAGGATCGACTAGTATTAAAAATTGAAATTTCTGAATGCTGGAAAAAATTTAGCCAATGTGGTGGATGGATTTTTAAAATTTCAATAACACTTGATTATGACCCACTTTATTATATAAAACCAAAATAAAAAAAAAAGAATCATGTTCACTTGCCAAAAAGATCCTTTCCTGGTATGCAATATAAAATTATTTTTCAATTTTTTTTTACTAATCTTTGCAAGATCTTGAGGATAGCTATAGTTCCTCAGTGGATTAGTGTACACACAAATACACAAATACCCAAATTAATGCCATTTCTTTTCTTCACAAAAATAAATGAAAGAAGCAGATAAGCAGTTATTCAACTGAAAGGGATAACATTGAAAGGAAAAATAATTGTCATTTTGCTAAATGCTGTAACATCCAGGAAAAAGAGGGTGAATCAACTGAGTAAGCATTTACATTTGTTTTAATATACAGGATAAAGTGATGTCTTCATATGTTATTGCTTCCATGCATAGAATCATTTCTCATTCCACCATTCTAATGCCCTTTTAACTAATTTTGATGCAGGAGTCTCAGTGAAATCCTGAAATTCCCCAAACTATGTTAAATATCTAAATTTATTTCCTTTTCTTTAGAATAATGAAGTAATAACTTCTTTTATAGTTAACTTGACCTTTAATCATTATCCCTTTGATAGTAAATTAAAAAAAAAACACTCTAGTTTTTAAATGATGATCAATCATGGAAAATTAAGTTCTTTGTATTGCACCTGCAATTAATAGTTCTGTGACTTTACAAAGTCAGGAAACCTTGTTAAGTCTCAGTTTTCTTAGGCATACAGTGAGCTTAAATTCTTGCTGAATTTACATCAGAGGCTTAATGGATTTCAAAGTGATTGTAGAGTACACAGAGCTATATTCTGGGCAGTTAGAACAGTCCATTTGGTATTTATTGTGGGCTTACTATGTGCCAGGCAACACATTCGTGGTGCAGCAGTGAGCAAAGCAAAAAATAAATAAATAAAAATAAATAAAATTTTTTTAAAAAAGGATCTGGGGGCACCTGGGTGGCTCAGCTGGTTAAGCGTCTGCCTTTGACTCAGGTCATGATCCCGGGGTCCTGGGATGGAGCCCCGCATCTGGCTCCCTGCTCAGCAGGGGAGCCTACTTTTCCCTCTCCCCCTGCCCCTTCCACTGCTTGTGCTCACTTTGCTATCTCTTTTTCTCTCTGAAATAAATAAAATCTTTAAAAAAATAAATAAAAATTAAAAAAAGGATCTGTGCAATTACAATTAAGAAAGACAACCAATGAGAAATTAAGATACTTTCAAGTAGAGATGAGAAATGTGAAATAAATTGAAGAGGGTAATGGGTTGGCAGAAGGGAGAGGCTTACTTGCGGTAAATGGTTGCAGAAAGCCTCTTTGAGAAGATGAACTTTGAGTTAAGAGCCAGTAGTAAGGGAATATATGGAAAGAGCAGTCCAGTGGAGGAACAAGCTAAGTTTAAGGAACAAATGGTAGGTCGGTGCGGCTGGAGCTTGCTGAATGACGTGGAAGATGAATACAAGAAGGAGCAAGAATGTGCACAGGGGCCAGATCATCCTGGGCCGTCTACACCATGCTGTTCTGAAGTCCTGGATAAGCTGTGTGATTGTGTTACGAATCAGAGTTAATCCATAGAAGATCCTAAGAGTAAAGTACAGAGGCAGTAGTCATATGTGGCAGTTGGCTTTCTTGATTTGTTCAAGGATTGTTTTCTGTTAACACTTTATTTCATAATAGCCACAAAGTCAGTCAGAGAATCTATAGATGAAAGCAGAATGTTCCAAGGTAAATATTTGGCCTCTTCCTAGATTATTCCATCATAACTCATAGTTAATTGATCTCCATCATTATTTCCATCTTTAAATATCTCTTTATGAACAGCTAAAGAAGATGTGATATATATATGTATATATACACACAATGGAATATTAGTCATCAAAAAGAATGAAATCTTGCCACTTGCAACAACGTGAATGGAACTAGAGGGTATCATGCTAAGCGAAATAAATCAGTCAGAGAAAGACAAATACCGTATGATTTCAGTCATATGTGGAATTTAAGAAACAAAGCAGATGAACATAGGGGAAGGGAAAGAAAAATAAAAACAGAGAGGGAGGCAAGCCATAAGAGACTCTTAACTCTAGGAAACAAACAAGGGTTGCTGGAGGGGAGGTGGGTGGGTGGGGGGAGGGGTAATTGGATGATGGGCATTAAGGAGAGCACCTGATGTAATGAGCCCTGGGTGTTACATGCAACTGATGAATCACTAAATTCTACCCCTGAAACTAATAGTACACAATATGTTTACATTTATTTAAATATTCAGCTTAGTTAACAATGTATCTCTTTCACCTCTCCCCTTACTTTGCTTCTCCTTGCATCTTGGTTCAGGCCATCATTATTTCTCTCTTGAACTAATACAGACTCCAAAGTTGCCCCTTGCAATCTGTCTTCCAAATGACTTCTGAAGTGCTTGGTTCTAGAGTCAAATTTGATCATGCTGTTGCCTTCTCCATTCATCCATGCTCACCCCCTCCCAACTGCTTAAAACCCTTGTGTGATTTCTTATCACTAATGAAAGTCCAATTGTCTTTGCATGGGACATGAAGCAGTTCTTTTTTTTTTTCTTCTTCCATTTCCAGACTTGTCACCACTGACCCCCTCCCCCAGACATTTATATGGGTTCTTTTTGTGCTTCCCTAAGTGGTGTACTAGGCCCTTCCCACCCTCTCCCACACCTCTGCATATATTCTTCCTTCTACATAGAATGCTTTGTGAATGTCCATTAGCTTCCCAAAATGCTATTCCTCTGTGGTTCCAGAGCGTCAGGGATCTTATGTGACAATAACCAAATACTTTTGTTATTTGGTTAATTTTCTGTTTTGCCAACTAAAACCATAAGCCTCTCAAGGTCAGGGACCAGGTCCTGCTTATCTTTACAGCTATAGTACGTGGTGCATTGCTTTCACAAAACAGGCTGTTAAAAAATGCTTAGTGATGGGATGCCTTTTAGATCATGCTATTATGTCTTTGACTCTGACTAGGTTATAGAAGTGAATTTTAAAAGCCTGAAAGCACCTGTTCTGTGCATTGCTCTCTGTTTAATAACCCATTCTGCTTTTGTTTCCTTACCTCTAAAAGGGAGATGGTAACTCCTGTCTGGCAGTGTTAAAATGATTGCCTGCATCCACTGTATTAAAAATGATAAGTACAGTGCCTCATGACTGTTGTCACTAACAGCACTAATAATATAATAATTAGGAGAAGGAATAAAAGATTGAGGACATTGTTTCTGCCCTTAAAACTTTAACTCACTGGCAAAGCAAGATCTGTGTACACAGTGAACTGACAGCCTACCTGATTTGGATTAAGAAGCTCCAGAATACTTTGAAATTTTGATGTATTACAGCAATTCAGAGAAGAAGAAAAACACTCCGGAATGAGGAGAAAAATGACAATGTCTGACAGGTATTAAGCTTATATTCTGTGCCAGGCTAAGTGCTCAGCCTTTCACATGGATTATCTCATTGAATATTTGGAGTAACTATAGGAGTTGAGTACTTTTTGTACCTCCCCACCCTTGCCACATTTTTTTTTTTTTTTTTAACAGACAACGAGTCAGAAACTCAGAGAAATCCAATAATTTGCCCAACACCACACTGTATCATGAACGGGTCTGTTTCTGATTCTCTAGCTTTGATTCTTCTTTGCTCTGTGGCTTCTGTGAAGCCATCCCGGAGAAAGTTAAGATTGACGCAGGCCCTGAGAAGAATCAAGCTTGTCATTTAAAAAAAAGGGGGGGGTGTGGTAGGAAAGAGGGGTATTCCTTGTGAATGGGGAGATGGATGAAAGTAGGTTACTGAGCAATTAGAAGGAGTCTGGGATGGCATCCTTTGAAATGAATCTGAGTAGAATAAAGAAATCATATGAAACAATAATGAAAACATGATTGTCAAACGTTAGCTCCCAGGCCTTCATCATATTCTGCCTAGATTTCCCTATGGTAGTCTAGCTTTTCCACTTGTCAGTAAATATCCAGTTCATTCTGTAAACCAGAAAGATGGGTATTCCAGTGATGGTATTCTCCACATTTCAAGGTCTTGCAAAAATAATAATAATAAAAATAATAATAATAATACTGTGGCTTTCTGCCGCTTCATCCGCTCACAGGCTTTGCCCGTATCGTTGGGCCTGCCTTTTGATCCACCTGTAGTTTTCACTATTGCGTTTCTCATGCAAGAGGTGTGTGATAATTCAGGTGTGAGACACAAACTGAGGGATATGGTTCAAAGTCTGAAATTATGGAATTCCTGGAGTATTTTGAGGTTTAGATGGCAGCACAGTATGGGGTGATGATACCTAGAGTGGGGAGAATGGGAAGAGCATGGTCGCAATGATGTTGTGAAGAGCCCACCAGGGGAACTTATAATTTCGCATGTGAGTGATGGAAAGAGGATGCCCAACAAGGCTTACCGGTTTCTCATCTGAAGTTCCAGAAGGACACAGATAACAGCTGAGGTTTTAAGAACAGAATAGCTTTTGTGGGAGGGAATGCAGACAAAGGATGAGTTATGGCTGAAAATGGACTCTCTCGGGAGCTGGCAGGAATCAAAAAATGATGGAGGAGGAAAAACAGTGAACCTCCCAGGAGAGAATCAGTGGGTCCAGGGAAAGAGTGGTTTGGTTAAGATGGGATGTATTGAATGAAGCAATAGTAGAAAATCAGTTGATGACAGTTATGTCAATAATACCACCATAATTAGTTATCCTAGAATGATTTGACTGGTGAGTAGGGGAAAGACACTATAAAAATAACCTAGACTACTTATAGTAAGCTGTATATAGGTCTGATCACTAAGTATTCATTAGTCATGTAATCCTGCATTTTCCTGGTATATAGGCAGTCCTTGAAGGGTTTGCTGTGCATGTCAGTACATTCTGGATGCAGAGAAAAACAAAAAGCAGTAAAGCAAGTAGTAAAAAAGAAAAAATCAAATGAATAGAGAAAAAAATTACAAATGCCTCTAGCTCTTACTTTGGGAGAGCATTCTATTCAGAAAAAAATATTTTGTGTGTCTTATTGTCTACCAAATCAACTACAACAGGTTTTTATCACCAGTATAAGCTCATTTCTATTGTGCACATAGAGCCGGTTTTAATCAATCATATTCTTGTTCTTTGGCAAAGAATATTATCCAAAGATGTAGTAATTAATCTAAGAGAATGTATCATTCCAAGAAACTGACTCAGTGGAAAAGAAAAGGCAAAAAGGAGTTTCTGGTTTTAATTTATCTTTTGAAAAAATAAATAGGGAGCCACTAACTACTTGTACGTAGAAGAAAAATGGAAATATGCTCCAACTAAATTCGTTTGGAAGTCATGGGCTCAGAAAGATATGCTGTTATTTAGACTTCTTATAAAAGTTAATATAATTTTGTTGGTACTAATCAATAATGAGGAAAGTAAATTATACTTAAAGGATACAAAATTACTTTGCTCTCATTTGGAAGAGTAAAGATTAGTGCTCATCTCAAATGGACACATTCTTAGCTAACTGTGCACCCAGGTGGCTATTTTTCACTGGTCATTTCTCTTGTTTGGGGGATAAGTAAAAGAAATTACTTGATTAGTATAAGTAGAACTACTACCACATTAACCACTTTCAGTCAGTTGGTTACAGTCTTGATTGCTCTTGGATTTAGCTTAGTGCGGTGGGTATGGAATTCAGTTAAGAAACATTGTTTTTAGTGGTGGTAGTGGGCTTAGTGCTTAGTGCTTGGTGACAGCATGGCTAACTCTCCTGAGTTCATAGATTTGGGGTGTCAGTTGTGCATTATTCTATATTTATATTTATTCTATATCTCCAACCAGGCAAAGCTATCTGGTTTTTGTACTTAGAGATGCCAGAGTCAAATCTAAGGACAAAGTACATAGAGTTATTTACTCACAGGTTTGTTCAAATAGAAATATACTGTAGTTATGAAGAATGGCAAGAAAAATAGGTTAGAAACATCTCCAAGGAAAACCTGATGCCATTTTTTAATACACACCGGGAGATAAAGAATCTTGAAGAAAAATAAAATCTTTCTATCCCATAGCAAGCTATGTTCTGTTTTTGAAATTTTAATTTCAACGTAGTTCTAATGTTTTAGTTACTGTGATTACTCTTTTAGAGAAATGATGTGTGCTATTTTGTTTACTTTGGGGAGCAGTTGAAAAACTCCATGTGTTTATCCTTCAAGACTCAGGAAATGTTTGCAGTATAAAGTAATAATTATTCTGACTGATTTCACAGAGCTTTAGAAGTCTGAAGGCTTTCTTTATCTTACACTGGAGGCTGCAAAAGATAGTAGTAATACATTTTGTAATTCTATGTGAAAAAGATGTCCATTAATTGTGTGTTTTTCGTTCTAAATATGTCTGCCTTCAAAAAATATTAGTTCTCCTTCAGTACCCACTCCTTCAGCTTAGGATAGTTATAAGGTGACAAGTTGTCAAGAATGATGCTTAAAAAAAGGGTACTGGGGCCCCTTTTGTTCTTTATCTCTGACCAATGATACATACTATGAACAGGTGTTTGAATGCTGGATCTAAAACAAAAATGAATGCATCCCAGATAATCTTTTCTAAATTGAGATATTTAAAATGGAATATACCTGGATAGTCTGGAAAATGGCTGGTGGGTCTTTTTTGAGCTAGAGAAAGAGCAAATAGAAGCTTCAGAAGATCTAGAAAGAGTTGTTACTTGATCATTAAGTTCTCCTGAGGGTACTGTATACCATTTATCTAGGGAGTCTGTTTGTTTAATCGACTTTATTAAGGTATCATTTACATGTAGTGCACTGCTTTCCTTTTAAGTGCACAGTTCAGTTTTGTTGGGTGTACGCATGCATGAAGTTACCACTACCACCATGAAGATAGAGAACATTTCCACCATACCCAAAAGATGCCTTAAGTCCTCATGCAGCTTACGCCTCTCTGAATCCCAGGGGACCAGCAATCTGATTCTTGCCACTGTAGATGAACTTGGCAGGGCAGTCTTGTAAGTACACAGTATTTGTTCAATGCAGAACATTGACCAGTTTGACAAGATACAGAGAAGAACAAGGACATTAAGGATAGGGAGGGCTTAGCGTGAATTATATGTCCTTTGTCTAAATAGTAACTAAAGAGAATGCTATTTGATAGTGCTTCAAGGGCATCAACATGGACCGAGAAGATTTATAATGAAATAGCTTGCCCTGTTCTAGTATAATGTCAGTTAATCACTGGCATGTCAAAAGCTTAGGTCTTTGAGTGTACTTCAACAGAAATAAATGAATATGAAAGCAGTCATAGCCGTCCCCTTTTACAAATTAGAGAGCTAGGTCTCTCTATAGATACATACCTCAGGTTAATCTTCTTTGACTTGCTATATACCTGCTACAATTCTGTAAGTGAATTTCTTAATGTGATTTTATCTATATAGGTAAATGATAAATGTTACTCTCATAAATGTAAGAGCCTTAGTTTTCCTCTTCTACAGAATGCTGGGCACAGGTAATAGGTGCAAAATACTTAAGCAAATGTCAGGCCATATACATGTTTAACAAAGGGTAATCATCATTAAGACAGTTAGGTGGTCTAGCAGAGATCAGATCCCACATTTAAATGAATTTATTAATGGTTGTCAGTATATATTGTTTGAGCTTCTGGCAGTGTCTCAAATTTCACACTAATATTTTTCTAAAGGGTCCAATGCTCGGTCACTCTTCTCTGAAGTGAATAATCAAGGCCAAGCTCAGTCTTAGGCTAATAAATAACAGTCCTTCAAATTGAATAAAAAGAACGGCTGTTGACATCTTTCCTTTTGTCATCATTGCTTCCTTGTGGTGCTGTTTTTAAACACATGTATAAGCTTACGTTTTAGAGACATTTTGTGTAGTTCATTAGATGTTAACTATGAACATTTTAATATGTACTTTTACACTTTTGGTGCATGTATACACATACCAATTTTTTCAACAAAAACAATTTATACCACATGCGTGGACCTATTTTTTAAAAACGAATGTACTGATAACATATTTGGCAATAAATGCAGTTGTATTTATCCGTTCCTCTTTTGCTAGGTATTTGAAGTATTTTTTTTTCTCTATTAAAAACAGTGCTTCTATAAACTTTATTGTATATAGATAATTGCATACTTGGTGGATTTTGGTGCCTAAAAACATCACTTCTAAGAAAATATCTTAGGGTTAAATTATGGGCATGTAAGGCTTTTAGTGATATTCATGAATTGTCCTCTATAGATTGTGCAATTTATTCTACCCCTACTACCTGAATGGATGCATATTAGTAAGTTCCTGATTTTCCAGTTTTTTTCATATATTGCTACAGTTGAACATGCAAACATAAAAAAAAAATAAAACACAAGAGGATATAGTCATTTTTTCCAGATTAGTCAGTGAGTACAAAGAGATCAGCTAATCATTTCTGAGCTGAAGAATGGTAATTTGGAGGGCGTGTATCTGGATTTGTCCTAGATAAACAGGGTGGGCATCTTTGAATCTTCTCTAAGTCATATGAGGGAGGATAGTTCTTTGCAGTAAGCTCTTTTCTGGAACACAAAAGGTTAGGGAGATTTCTTGACCTTTGCTATTTTCCAGGAGCACAGGGCTCAGGTCACGTTCCACGCTGTCAGTCCAATGCAATCCCAATTAAAATCCCAACAGATATTTTTGTGGAAATTAACAAACTGGATTCTAAATTTTATACGGAAATGCAAAGAGCCAAAAATAGTCAAGGCATTTACGAAGAACAACAAACTCTAAGATTTAATGTTACAAGTGTTAAATAACAAAATTTAGCCAAGCAAATTTGAAGATGTAATTGGCTTTATTAAATGATTTGTGAGTCCGGCAGCTCGCCATCTAGCAAGTAGACAGTCTAAGGAGTTGTACCAAATGGAAGGTTTTTATAAAGGGAATGTGGGGGCAAGGAAGTTAATGGCAAAAGAAAAGAGTTGTTCCAGGCAAGGCATCTTGTAGGGTGCAGATGCCTTCCTCTTCCTTTGAGGGATGGAGAGGGCCCACATGGCAGACTCATTGGTGCTGCTGAACAGTTCCTGACCGACTGTTAAGACTACTACATTTCTGTGGGAGCTTGAAAATGATAATGTATTTAGCATTGTTTTGGGAACTTGGTCTAAGTGACAGCATTTTGGGCCTGTGGGCTTTTGTTTTTGTTTATTAACACAAATTATTGAGACCTATTACAAAGCTCTACTAATTAAGACAGTAAAGTATTGGCAAGAGTCGGACAAATGAAAGGAACAAGCTAGAGAATCAGAAACAGACCCGTTCATGATACGGTCACCTGATTAATGACTGTGAATGACTGATTCAAGTAATGGCCCTGATTCCTTCTCCCTTCCTTTTTCTGTAGTCATTTTCCACGTGATTGAAGTTTTCCCACCAGAGGGTCAGAGTCTATTTCCCTGTCCCTTGAATCTGAGTTTGGCTTTGTGAGTTGCCTTGACCAATAAGATGTTAGCAAGTGTAAGCTATGCAAAGGCTAGGGGAAAAACCAAAACCAAAAACCCACAACACTGGCACATTGCCATTGCGTTTTCTCTTGGCCAGCATCAAGAGGCATCCAGGCTAGTCTGTTGGAAGAGCTACATAGAGCAGGGAGTGCCCTGTTATTCTAGTTGTCCCAGCTGGGGCCATCTTCTAGAGGTAGAAAACTGGGGTGTCGAGCAAGCCTTAGCCAGATTTCAAGGAAAGACAAACATTTAAGGAATAAAAGAGACAATTAACTCGAGGCAAAATGAAAAGTTGGAATGAAATTGAAATAGTACTCGACTTGGCTTAGTAATGAAAAATATTCACATAGTCATAATAACAATTTAAAAAGCCACATATGGATTTTATTAAAGATCTGATGAAATTATACCAAGAGGAAGAAGGAGGGGAAGTAGGTGGGCGGGGGGGAAGGTGGCTGGTTGACAGAGTTAAATCATCATCTTTTACAGTAACAAATCAGTGAGTGATAGCTAAACATGGAAGATCAATAGCTATAGTACTGTACTCATATGAATTGAAAATATGAAGGCAAATACCAGAAGGAAAAACTGAAAGGGTTGAAAATGTGTCTCTGGGATGTGGGAGGCTAGGGAAGGATGACAAGGGGACAGATGTTTTCATTTTAAGTCATCTTTTTAGTTGATCTTTTAATGATGTAAAAATAGTACTTGGATAATTTTTTTTTTTTTAAATAGTTGGTATCAGAAGCTATCCCTACCTGAACTCTCCTAAAATCTTGGTATTGTAATGTATCCTCTTGTTTTCATTGATTCCCCTTTTCCCTCCCCTATCTGAAATTCATGAGATTTCTTAAAATATCCCCAATCTGGAGTCTTACTAATGAAGCTTTGATTCAATACAAATAAAAAGAGTACAGCTGGTTCTGAAGACAATGCCATCCCTACCCCTTGAGTCCTTCCTGCCTGCTAGTTCCTTGTAGCCAAGAGTTCATTATGTCTGTAAGCAGAAGACAAGGCCACCGGGATAAGAACACAAGTGACGTAAGAATCACCAGCCTGTGGTGATGCCAGTTACATCAAAAACATCTAAGTGACCCAGTGCTGCCTGCGGTTGCCCTAAGGCTAAGATTGGGTCCTGCCTGTTATTTCTTTGGAAGAGCCAATTATACACAACAATAAATTTATAAAATAGACTGGGTTTGGGATGCATACTCCAATATTCAGTATGCTTATGTCCTCTGATAAGCCTTCAAACACCCATTCAAGGAGTTATTATTCTCCCTGGATTCTCACTTCTTACATATTTTTCCTTTTAACTCAGTCTCTCTGAATTCTTTTATTTGTAAAATTGAAATCTAAGTCCTTTGGTTCAAATGTTCCAATAGTGGTGGTGGTCAGATAGTAAAATGACTTGCTTTATCATACTATGTCTATTTCATTTTCCTTTCATTTTTTTCTACCTTCAGTCTTCAGCTATCTATTATTGTTTTTTTTTTTTAATCTGTGCATTGTTACCTTTTTTTTTTTTTGCCCTTGATCAAAAACGAAGGCCTGCCGTTGTCAGATACCTACAAATTAACTTGAAGTTCAGGATATTCCAACCTCTAACTTTCCCCAAGGAAAACTTGCCAGAAACAGTGTGTTTCATTTATAACAAATTTCACAAAGGCCCTTTCTGGTGGGACCTCAACAAATGTCACCTCTTTTGTGGGTCTTTTAAGAACTCAGTGGACTATGATTTTTACAAACCAAAATAAAATAGCTGTATCTCTCATGTGCTTTCTTGACACTGTTCATTACTGCTGTGTGTTCCAGAACTCACTCAGGACTTGGAGGTGTTTTTGATCTGCACCAAACAGCTGTGATTAGACAGGGAATAATGAGCCATGATGGAGACATCCGCTCCTCGATTCTTGTAACTGGCCACTCTGATGACTACCAGTGTGACTGGAGGGTTTTCCTGGCAAAAATATCCATTTTCAAATTAATGAGATTCATTCTACTTCATTTATTTACAAATAGGTGTTGAGCACCCCCTATGCCAGGGCTTGAACTAGGGAGCTGATCATAATCAAGGGAAACTTCCTGGTGCAAAGTGAAGGTCAGACACAAACATGGGCAGGACTGTCCAAGTTCTAAGGTATCAGGATCACAGTTGGTGGAAGGTGGGTGGTGAAAAGGGACTGGTCATGATCTATCTGTGCTGATACATGCCTGATACATGCCTGGTACTCTTGTTGCCATGTGGTCTGTTGGCCATTGAACTGCCATTGAAATCTCATGAATTTCAGACAGGGGAGGGAAAAGGGGAATCAATGAAAACAAGAGGATACATTATAATACCAAGATTTTAGGAGAGTTTAGGTAGGGATAGCTTCTGATACCAACTATTTAAAAAAAAAAAAAATTATCCAAGTACTGATCTGGGGGAGTGAGGCAAGTGAGATACCCAGGGTGCAACCAGGATGAATCACCCATCATCCCTACAGTTCAAGTACAGCTTTTCCTCAGATGTTTGCAAACTGCTTTGGGGCATGTGAAATCATCCTTCTGCTCAGACTCCATGTTAGCCTCAAGAGAGCACCTTCAGCACTAAGGCTCTGTCTGGTTGGAGGGTGCTTTTGGGCAAATGAGTTGTTTTGTTACCCTGAGTCATTCTCTGACTGTGTGCAGAATTCCCTCTCTGCCTACATATACAGCAACAGGTTTTTTTTAGAATTCTCCTTTCTTGGGCTCCAGCCTACAGTTGATATATAGGTCCTCTTTGCTCTCCAGTCTTTCTAAACTAACATGAGTTTGTCACATCTGCACTTGTTGGAGGGCTTCCTTTTTTTAAAGGAACCTAAAATCTCTATTTACTCCTTGCTTTCCCCTCTACACCTCATCCCAGTTGGGGAATTTTATCTAAATGGGTGGGTGGAATTGGAAATCATCCAGATAGCGCTGGCCTTTACTTATTTCTTTTCTAGGAGACTGTGCTAGACTTTTGAAACTCAATAGCCAAGAATTTACTTAGTTTTTTTCTACATGGTGTTTTTTTTTTTCCCCCTCAGGAGTGGAATATAGATTGGCATGGGCAGTGCTTTAATGAGAGACAACAGGTACAGGAAATAAGGCTTAATAAGGGTTTGTGTTTCAAAATATTTAATTAGATCTGGTTAGTTGTGCACCAAACCTAGCATAGATAAAACAATGGAGAAACCAAGTTAAATGACCACAAGAGAGGGAAGGGTACTTTATACCATGGTGTTCAAAGATGGCTTGGTGAAGGAAATGGAAGTTTACTTGGATAATGGGGAATGGTGTGACTTCAATGGGGAGGATTTTGGCAGAAGAGTGACTGGAAACGGCTTTCTCAATGAAGAGAATAGTTGAATCAAGAGAAAAAATCTGAGGGGACGTAAGACTTGCAGGACAGCGGTTTCTTTTGGGCTAGAATATTGAATGCATTCTGTCTAGAATATAGTCTCTACAAATGTGTCCTTGCTGTGAAACCACAGGTGACTTCAGCTTTCTCTGCCAGTTTCCTCCTAGGTGCATGGCAGCCGTGGTGGAACCTATCACAGGGCATTGGATGACAATTAGGTGCATTATACACAGTAACGTTGGGAGCAATGCTTGGAGCCTAAAAAACACTACACATTAGCTACTATTAGAATTTTGTCAGGGAAAAGATGGGAAAGCTAAGCTACAGAAAGTTCATGAAGGGCCTTGAAGGAGATGAACGTACTGGCTCAAGATGGCTTAGGAACAGATTCATCTGGGCCAGCTGCTGAATTCAAAGGACTGATTCTCAAATAACATTGTATGTAGGAATGACCAAGTAGTTCATTAGATATGAGAGCCCAGGCCACCATTTCCCCCCCACAGTGGTTGTAGTTTAGTAGGTACAGGGTGTGGTGAAAAAAATGTTAGGTTTTTAAAATTATTTTTTATTATTTTTTTAAGATTTTATTTATTTATTTTAGAGTGCTAGCAGGGGGAGGAGCAAAGGGAGAGGGACAAACAGATTCCCCGCTGAGCGCAGAGCCCAGCATGGGGCTCAATCTCAGGACTGACTTGGAGACCCTGACCTGAGCTGAAATCAAGGGTTGGATGTTTGACTGAGCCACCCAGGTCGCCCTGAAAAATGTGTTTTTAACAGCGATGGTTTTCTGATCTGGGATTGGAGTGAGGCAAGTGAGATACCCAGGGTGCAAAATTGAAAGAGTCCTCTCACCTCCCCGTGGGTGTGTTTGTGTAGTGTTGGCCCTGAGAGTGAGCGCCTCCTTAAATTTTGCCCTCTAGAGGCCTTCACTTCATTCTGGCCTGGACCCTGAGATTCTGCTGCTGGTGGAGGAAGAAATCACTCATTCCTTCATGAGACCTATTTCTTGAGTATCTGCTGTGTGCCTGGCATTATTTCAGATTCTTGGCCTGCATCAGTGACCTCAATGGACAGAGATTTAGCAGGAGAAACAAAAGAATAAACGTAAGAAGTAAATCGTATAGTATATAAGAATATGTTCTATGGAAAAGAGTAAAAATGGAGCCTGATAAAGGTAGTAAGTCATACTTGGAGAGGCTATATTTTGAAGGAAGACTCAAGCCACTTCTGAGGTCCAATTTCCAGTATCTACTCACATTCATCAGGAATGGTTTCCTAAAACTTCCTGTATTGTAAAAGCATTCTGAGACTACCTTCTACCTCAGCTGGAAGTGTGTTCTAGAAGCCTTGGGCACTGTCTGCCATGGGTTCAGTCAGGAAGAAGGGGGTTATCATTTCCATCTATTTGCCTCTTTTCACATACAATACACCAAAAATTTTCGCTCTTTCAACACCTACCATTAAGGCGGCCTATGGCATACTTGCCAGTGACACAGATGTCCTGTTTTTTTGGAAGCTAAAAAACCTCCAGTTGTTGGAAAAGATTCTGTGAGGAAAATCTAAAGGCAAATTGACTGTAAAATATCACTGAAATGAGAAAGCAGGCTGTAATACTAAAAAATTTAGAGAAGAATGATGAATTCTATCATCTCCTTAGTAATTGTCATGCCCAAATGTCATAGAATTTTAGAACTGGAAGGGGACCTTGGCGATCATCTCGCAAAGCAGATATGAAATGAGAGTTAGGAAATGATGAGTGCAAAGATCATTTAATTAAGAAAATCTCCTTTGTAAAAAGAATGATAAAGGGAGAGAGCCGCTATTGCTGAAAACAGGAGCCCACGGCCAGGCTTATCCATCAGAACACATGGCAATTAGATGTTTGAAGACAAAGCGGAGGAGACTAAGGGCACAAAAGGACAAGAATAAATCAGCAAAATAAATGAGGCCAAAAAAAAAAAAAAAAAGAGACATAAAGCACTGGGGCTTTTGAAGTTCGTTTGTTAGGTTCTGTTTTATGCCATTTCTAATGTACAAACAGAAGAACATGTTATTGAGTGCAGGATATCTTAAAGCTCCACATGACAGCAATTTTTTGAATACTTCATTAAGTAAATGAGCCACAATTAAAGGCTGCTGATTCTGTGGTTGGGAGCATTGGGGAAAATGCATTAGAGCATTTGCTCATTCATTCAATGGTTATTCATTGCACAGAACTAGGTTTTCTTTGGAAGATACTGACAAAAAGAGAACCATACCTGCAGTCTGCATAAATCTAAGGGGAGTTGGTTTCCTTTCTGGTGTTGAAGGAAGACCAGTCTTTGGGCTTTTTGCCACATTCTGTTACGTACAGTGGAATTGAGCTTAGACAGGATTATGTGGTCTGGCTAGTTCAGTTATCTTGTCTGCATGGTCATGTGGACCTGGAAAGTTTTGTCCTAAAATGTAAATCTGCTCCATTAGCAATAGCAACCTAAGAGTCCATAATCAGACTTGTCAGAGAGAATGCAAACTGAGGAAATCATCTAGAAAAGTGCTTAGTGCATAGTAGGTGCTTAATAAATATTTGTGAAATAATTCAATAAGCTGGTGACCCATCTACCATGTATTTCAGACAGATGCAAAAAGAAAAAAAAAGGCATCTGCCTAGAAATAACTTCTTTGGAAGGTAATAGGTTTATGAGGGCCCTATCTTGGGGTAGATAAAAATTGTCTAAATCAGTAATATCTGCTTATACCTACTATATGCCTGGCACTATTCCAGGTGCTTGGTGCAGATCAGTGAACACAGTAGACAAAGATACCCATTCTTGAGGAGCTAGACAGAAGAGACAAAAAACTAAAAAACATAATTACCAAGTAAATCCTGTTATGTTAGAAGGTGATATGTGTTATGGGAAAAGTGGTAGAGCAGGATAAAGATGGTAGTTCACACTTTCAGATGCCCCACTTTAAAGGAGGATCCAGATCAGCTCTGAGAATTTGTCTCCTGTACCAATTCAAATCCATCAGGAGTGGTTGGTTACTGATGTAGTCATCTTTAAAATTGAAAACCTGATAAAAATCGAAAACCTGGTAGAGTTAACTTCAGAAAAAATGTTTCTTCAAATAATACCACTTTGGCATATATATGAATTTTGTACTTTTCATGGGAATGTCCTACACAAAATAAAGGATCATCGATTTTCACAATAGTCCTATGAATTAGGCACATCAAAAGGTGAATTCATTTTATCCCATTTTTTTTTATCATGGCAAAATGCATGTAACGAAAAACTTACCATCTTAACTATTAAGTGTGCACTTCAGTGGCATTAAAGACATTCACAGTGATGTGCATACATCACCATCCTCCATCTCCATACTGTCTTCATCTGGTAAAACTGAAACTCTTTACTCATTAAATACTAACTCCATTCTTCCCTCCCCCAGTCTCTGGCAACCACCATTCCACTTTCTATCATTCTGACTATGCTAAGTACCTCACATAGGTGGGATCATACAATATTTACTCTTTTGTGACTGGCTTATTTCACTCAGTGTAATGTTCAGGTTCATCTATAATTATGTCAGAATTTCCTTTTTAAGACTGAATCATCATTGTTCATATATATGACATTTTATTTATCCATTCATCTGTCAGTGGACACTTGGGTAGCTTCCATATTTTCACTACTGTGAATAATGCAGCTCCAGACACGGGTGTACAGATATCATAGGTGTGCAAATACTTTCAGTTCTTTGGGGTATATACACAAGAGTGGAATTGCTGGGTCATAGGGCAAGTTTCTTTTCATTATTTGAGGAACCCATCTTACTGATGAGACCATGCAGACAAGATAACTGAACTAGCCAGACCACATAATCCTGTCTAAGCTCAATTCCACTGTACGTAACAGAATGTGGCAAAAAGTGAGTATACCATTTACATTCTCATCAACAGTGTACAAATGTTGCAATTTCTCCATATCCTTGCTAATACATTTTTTTAAAAGTATCTATCCCAATGGGTATGAGGTCATATCTCACTGTAGTTTTGGTTTGCATTTCCTAGTAATTAGTGATGTTGAGCATCTTTTGGCGTGCTTATTGGCCTTTGTATATATACTTTGGAGAAATGTTTATTGAAGTCTTTTGCCCATTTTAAAATTGTATATTTTCTTGTTCTTTGGTTTCAGGAGTTCTCTCTATATTCTAGTTATTAATCCCTTGTCAGATACATGGTATACAAATGTTTTCTCCCTTTTCATGGGTTGCCTTTTTGCTATGTTGAGAGTGTCCTCCGATGCACAAATTTTCATGAAGTTCAGTCTCTCAACTCTTCTTTTCTTGCCTGGGCCTTTGATGTCCTTTCCAAGAAATTATTGCTAAATCCAATGGTGTGAAGCTTTTGCCTTATGTTTTCTTCCAAGAGTTTTATAGTTTCTGGTCTTACATTTAAGTCTTTAATCCTTTTTAAGTTAATTTTTATATATGGTATCAACTAAGGATCCACCTTACACTACCATATGCTGAAGTCTAGTTTTTCCAGCACCATTTTATGAAATGACCATCCTTTCCCCCAGTGGATTATCCTGGCACCCTGTCAAAAGTCATTTGACTGTATATGTCACAGTTTATTTCTGGACTCTCTATTCTGTTCAATTGGTCTAAATGTTAATCTTTTTTGCCAGTACACCACACGGTTTTGATTATTGTAGCATTGTAGTACAATTTAAAATCAGCAAGTGTGAGTCTTCATTGTTGTTTTTAAAGATTACTTTGGCTATTTGGGGTCCTTTGGGGTTCCACCTGAGTTTTGGGATGGAATTTTTTTCATTTCTGCAAATAAAATTTATTGGGATTTTCATAGGGATTACATTGAATCTGTAGATTGCTTTGGGTAGTATTGATTAATGTCTTAACAGTATTAACACTATTAATTCCTTCAGCCTATGAACTTAAGTTGTGTTTCCATTTACTGAGGTTTTCTTTATTTTAGCAGTGTTTTATAGTTTTTGTTGTACAAGTCTTTCACCTCTGGTTTAAGATGAATTAATTTTTATTTAGTAGATGGGAGCTAAGTGGTGGAATCTTGGTTTTATAGAATAGGTGATGTTCAGGGTGATAATTTAGAATCACCTGATTTCTATTATAATAATTAAAGCTATACCTTGTAGAGATGACAAAAGAAAAGATTATCGGGCTCCTGAAATCAAGATCCCCACTTTGCTAACATCTGTTTATAATCCCAGTTTTGAGTCCAGAGTCTAGATTTTTATTAACCTACTAGTGAGGGATTAAGCACTGAGGGATGGATTTGTCCCTATCAAGTAACAAAAGGTGGATTAATGAGGGTAACAGTTAATTGATTTATAATATGAATACATATTTGCAGTTTCCAGAATATATGTATCTGGTTCCCAGACATCATCTTCCTGAGACTCTTAACTTATGGTTCAAAATATGTGAGGTATGTTACTGGGTTGAGTCTAAAACCCCAAGTTTGTAGGATATTAATCTCATATGCCCCAATAATTTGTTTTGCATGTCTAGTTCTCTCCTTTTCTTTTTGCTAGAGTTCCCTTCCTCCTCCCGCCTATTTCCTTGAGAGAACACAAAGGACACAAAACTTTGAGATGTGACTCATGACTCTCATTTCCACTCTTAGCAGCTATGCAGGTGCACTGCTAAAAGCAAGAAATCCCCAGCAAAGCTCAGGGAGAGAGATAGTGAAGCTGTCAATCAGGATCACAACTCAGTGGGAATCAACCAATGGGTCTTGGGGCTCAGTGGGAACCAGCCAATCACTTTCACAGCTCAGCTGCTGGAGAGCCTGGCTGGCGACCAGCGGCCCTCACAGGGGTTTGGGATTCCCTGTTTTAGTTCCATCTGTCTCTCCTTCAGAAAGTTGTAAAAATAAACAAAATGATATGCTTTAATACAATTTAAGAGTGAATCATGATGGAGAAGTTGTCAGATTATTTAAATTGTAGAAAGTGACTTCTAAGGATTCAAGATAGAAAAAAAACAACAACAGCTGTCTTCCACTTCTTTTTTCAGTGGGTTCCTGTTCTATAAGAAAAGTGAGCCTCAAGGAGATAGGGTGTATATTTGATCACTTTGGGGCAATTACTCCAAAAAGGAGTGGCATCATAATCTGATGGTGATGCATTTGAATACTGGACATGTCCTAGATGTGATATATTTGTGAAATTTTAGCATTTTCAATCAGAAAATTCTAATAATGGGTACATACCCCTAAAGAGCTCTACTGGTTATCTATGTTAATAGGGATTGACAAATTTTTTTCTATAATAGGCCTGATACTATATATTTTAGACTTTGTGGTAATGTGGCTCTGTTGCGATTGTGCTGTCATTGTAAAAGAAATAATAGACTATATGTAAACCAATAACCAGGGCTGTATCCCGACAAAACGTGAATTACGGACACTGAAATTTTAATTTCCTGTAACTTCAACATGTCATGAAAGAGTCTTTGGTTTCTTTTAACCATTTAAGCATGTAAAATCTATTATTAGGTCTTAGGTAGTAATTGGCTGATTCCTGTCTCACACAATCTAATCAACACAATAAATTTGTTCTCAATAAAATGGAAGCCTAATTCTTCAAGCACATTGGTGGAGAAGGGCACCTAGAGTTTTATGCTTCATGATTCTCTCTTTTTTTTTTTTTAAGGGCTTTCTCAAGTCACCAGCATCTCAGTAGTCTAGCCATTCAGGAGCACGTGGCTCCTCCCTGATTTCCCTGTGGGTTAGCTTAGTTTGAACAATTAAACTACATTTTATTATCTTCTCCAATTTTCTTTGTTACTTTGTGAAAATAGATAACCTGGTTGTTCAGTTTAGTCCTCTCTGCAGGATGCATGGCTCAGTTTAGTCCTCTCTGCAGGATGCATGTCTCTGTGTGGCAAAGAACACATTCCTTCTGCTCACCCTCTATGTCCCAGTATGTCTGACCCCTTACAGGCTAGTCATAATAGCATCTCAAAGAGAGGGTAGGGTGTCCCCTTGACCACCAATTGAAGGCTTAATTTCCTACTCTTGTCACAGGATCTTCTGTTTACCAGATACACCAGAATGTCCACTCCCTTCAGAGGAAACCCAGCCACCCAACCACAGAGAGGGAGCCTCATTCTTTGATCCAAACCACTAAGAAGTTTAATCTTTTATACTTAATCTGATTAATCAAGAGCACTTTCCTGGGGCTTTGTGTTGCATATTGATTTTATTATTTTTCAGCTTCGTTGAGTTATAATTGACAAATGAGATTGTATTTAGAGTGTAATGATTTAATAAATATATACATTGTGAAAGGATTTCCAGCACTGAGTTCATTAACGTATCCATCACCTCACATATTTACTTCTTTTGTGTGTGTGAGAACCTTGAAGTTGCACTCTCGTAGCAAATTCCAGCTATACATTAGTGTTATCAACTGTAGTCACCAGGTTCTACATTGGATCCTCAGACCTTACTTAAAACTTAAAGTTTGTTTACTTTTTACAGTTCCCCCCCCCCCGCCATCCACCATTCCTAGGTGATGATTATTTTATTGTTTCTATGAGTTCAACTTTTTAAATTTTTTTGGAGGGAGAAAGCATGAGGAGTGGGAGGAGGAGAGGAAGAGGAAGGAAGGGGGAGAGAGAGAGAAAGTCCTTCAACTTTTCCCTCTCTATATCTCTTTGAGTTCTGAAGGGCAACTTTGTTGATAGAGTATTGGTACAATATCTTTGTTGGCAGTCATTTTCTTTCAGCACTTTGTGTCATGCCATTCTCTACTGGCTTGCAAAGTTTCTGCTAAAAAATACTCTGCTGATTGTCTTATTGGTTGGGGGGGGAAGGTCTCACTGCTTTTAAGATTCTCTCTTTGTCTTTAACTTTTCGCAATTTAACTGTAACATGTTCGGGGTAGGTCTCTTTGGATTCATCTTATTTGAAACTTTCTGTACTTCCTAGATTTGGATATCTTTTTCTTGCCCCAGATTAGTAATTTTCAGCCATCTTTCTTTGAATAAGTTGTCTGCCCCTTTATCTTCTTCTGGGACCCCTATAATGCATATATTGGTCTGTAGAGTGGTACCCTACAAGTCCCTTAAGCTGTCTTTACTCTTATTATTCTTTTTTTTTTTCCCTCCTCTGATTGGATGACTTCCACTGCCCTGTCTTTAATTTCACTGATCCTTTCTTTTACTTGATCTAGACTGTTGAAAATTCCCCACCAGCTTTTTTTTTTTTTAAAGATTTTATTTATTTGAGAGAGAGCACAAGCAGGGGGAGAAGCAGGCTCCCCACTGAGCAGGGAGCCCAACAGGGCTTGATTCCAGGATTCCGAGATCATGACCTGAGCCAAAGGCACACGTGTAACTCACTGAGCCATCCAAAGCTTCCTGCCTTCTTCTCTTTTATTTATTTATTTATTTATTTATTTATTTATTTATTTATAAATTATGTTATGTTAGTCACCATACATTACATCATTAGTTTTTGATGTAGTGTTCCATGATTCATTGTTTGCATATAACACCCAGTGCTCCATGCAGAATGTGCCCTCTTTAATACCCATCACCAGGCTAACCCATCCCCCCACCCTCCTCCCTTCTAGAACCCTCAGTTTGTTTCTCAGAGTCCATAGTCTCTCATGGTTCGTCTCCCCCTCCGATTTCCCCCACTTCATTCTTCCCCTCCTGCTATCATCTGCTGCCTCTTCTTCTTCTTCTTTTTTTTTTTTTTTAACATATAATGTAGTATTTGTTTCAGAGGTACAGGTCTGTGATTCAACAGTCTTACACAATTCA
>NC_138375.1:43219298-43225058 GCF_054177405.1 Leptonychotes weddellii
AAGAAATGTACTTTAATCATATAAATGATTCTGGGTAGTTTCTCTCTCTTGTTCCCTCTTTTTTTCTCCGCCCCCTTTCTCTCTCCTTCCCTCCCTCTCTCTTTCTGTCTCTGTCTCTCTCTGTCTCTTTTGTAACACTATTTGGTTGGGATTTCTAAAGCTGTAGTTCAAGAGACCTGGATTCTTCCTTTGTGGCCTTGTAAAATGTATTGGATCCTTATCTGCTTTAATTCCTTCATATTTAAACGGCACTCACATCTATTTACTTTTCCCTGTAAGAGCAGAGAGTAAGGATAAAATTAGGTAAGAGTTGTGAAAATGCCGTAAAAAAATTAAAAAACAATTTGGTAAAATTAAAAAGCTAAACAGATTGATCGTATACATAGACATACAAACACATACATATATGTATGTGTATGTGTGTGTATATATGCAAATTTTTTAAATTGAGACAGAATTTCCATTCTGGTAATCAGATCCTAAATTAAACTGATTTACTATGTTAGAAAAACATTCTGAATCTGATTTTTTTTTTTTTTGCGTAATTACTGCCCTGAGGAAAAAAATACTTTACACATGCTTTAGGATCACCATGTCTGTTAAAATGAGACCTGTGATTGGAATAGCTCAGCTTCATTCATTGAGAAGTGGCTGCAACTCTGTAATACTTTACTGAGGTCAGACTAAAAGTAGAAGCCAAGGCCTTATTTATGTTGCTGTCTCTTAGTGACATAGCTACAAATACCATTTTTGCCATCTAGATCTTAGTTGATTTAAGGACAAGTGAAGTCAGCCGTAAGATTTAGTAATGGCGGAAATAGTTGATTATCTCGTCTGTTTCTGTAGCTTTCAAAGTTAGCCCTATATAAGGGAAGTATTTTAGATCAAAACAGGCAGAGTACAATTCACAAAATACCAAGGCAACTAATGCACATTTTGCTATGGTAGCAACAATGCCAATTTAGAATACGACATTTGTCTTTAAATTCCCAGGGGTAGGATCACCATGTTTGAAGTCTTAGGCTGGTTCAATTCCTCAATAGATTTTAATGAATTCTGGAGGCAGAATATAGGACAAAATAAATATCCACACATTGCTGCCTTCAGTTAAAATCTGGTATCATTTTTATAAGTATTTGAGAATTCACACATACTAGAGCTGTCATGGTGATTCAAAGTTTGGGGAAGGAACATTTCCAGTTTTGTTATTTGCTTGGCAGAGCTTGTCCTTTATGAGTACATGTTTTTGGAGTTTTATTGCTACAGGATCTGTATCTTAGGTTTCCGATCCATACTTCAGAGTTCCAGCTAGTGTGGGAGTTTGTTCCATTTTGATATTGTGCGTGTTTGCATGTGCTTAAATCTTAACATGTCCTGATGTTAATGGATTCACTCATGTGTCCAACAGAGTCTATCAAGTAGACCAGCTTTTTGTGATTTTATCACTATAAATCAGAAGCTCCGGGGACAGCCATGAAGTATCTACTGAAAATAATCAGAAAATAAAATTGTTTCTTTAAAAAGAAAAAAGCATTAGTAAGCGATGGTATGAATGGTGGACTAGATATGCCAGTTACATATATGTAATAAAAGAGTAACTATAGTAATCACAACAATAATGGGAATTGCATTATGTTTATACTCATACTTTTTAGAGATTTATCAGATTATAGGGAATGAAATTCCTAGAGATAAAGGTATAACAAAACCATTAAGTTAATATCAAAGCTTTTTTTTTTTTAAGTTTTTAAGTGTGTTTTAAGCAAGTTACAAACAGTATCTACTAATCCTCATAACAAAATTGTGAATCAACTGGTGTTATTCCCGGATGCAAACAAGTTTCACAGAGATTAAATAACTTGCCCAAGGATCTGCAGTTTCTGTAGGACAGGCCTGGTACAGAGAGCTAGATCAGACTGACTTTCAACTGTATAATTTTAACTCCTCTCATTTTCTTAGAAAAAATGGTTGAAACAACTGGCAGCTAAGGAACTGAAGACTCTGAAGTGTGTGTGAACCGGAAATGTTCTAGGAGCAAGGATGATGAAATGGTTGATCTCATTCTTCATGGTTCCATATGGCATAACTAGGACCCATGAGCAGATGTTGCAAGCAGGAAAATTTCAGTCCTGATATTTTTATTAAAAAAATGGGGGGCTTCTTGCAGAAGGAATGAGCTCACTGTCATCAGAAATGGTTGTGCTTAGATTGCAGACAAAAGTCAAGTAGAAGAGGTTCTCGTGGGAACAGAGATATTGTGCTAGATGATTTCTAAACTTCTATCTACTGCTAAGATTCCCCATTTTAAATTTTAAGTATTTATTAGTGTTTATTGATGGAGACAAAGCAGAAAATAATAATTTCTACTTGAGATTCCTACATATAGAGATTTCACCTTATGCTACTCTACTGAATTAGTTAACATTTTCTTTTGGAGGAAAGGAGGGGCAAGTTTTAAGTTCTTGCACTGAACATCTGTTAGTTTTTATTGCAGATTATGCTCTGGGAGGTGAGGCACATTTGATTCTTTTGATAATAGATAATTTCAGGTAGAAGTTGGTATTTTGAAGAGTCCTAGAATGAAGTAAAGTGGTTGCCTTTTGAAATGGGATTCATTCTGGACTTGTTTTTCTGAAATTTTTACAAATTGTACATCTTCTTGGGGAGCATAAAAATGGACTGCTCACCTTTAATGTTAATTGAAATTTCAAAGCAAATAACATTTTAAAATATATACTAAAGCGGGAAGAAGATAGTTATTTGAGTTTTAAAGAGACATAAGTAGTAAAAATCATACATCATTTGATTTCATTGGAAATTGTTGGGCCCATCTGCTTAAAATATTTTTTTTTTTCCTACATGGTGTGAAAAATAAAAGACCATTTAGGTCACCTTTCTTGTCAATCATGTTTTACTTATAATTTGTTTTAATGGACTTTCTCCATCTTCAAGATTCTCATATGCCTCCCTGGTCAACCACTACCAGCAACCCCCAACCCTCCCAAGTACTATTATTGAGATCTTTTGCTCTTAATGTAAATAATAAAATAATTAAGATAACTATGAAAGTAGCCTCTATATTTATTTGGAAGAATGTAAAGAGGGTGTGAGTGGTTGACAGTGGGCAGTGTCTTCTTACTTAGAATGTATGTTAATCAGATGAGGGAGAAAGAGTTGATAAAGTTTATGGGTAGTAAGGAATTTTGACTCTTTGAAGAAACTTAAAGTAATAGCATTCAAAGTACAGGATTGTGAAAACTCAGGGCCTGTTGGATAGATTGACTCTGAAGAAGTTGCATTCTCTTAAATAATCAGTGGTGATTGCTGTGTGGGTGTTGAGAGTGGTAGGAGCATGTAGAAAGTAGATGCTATGAGAGATCATAGTACCATGTAGAAAGCCCCCTCTTTAAAAAAGGAAGGCTGCTATGATGTAAGCAAACTGAGTTACACTGGGGTGGTTTAACAAGGAAGAACAATACTCAGAATTCTAAAATGAGGCTGTTAGGGAAAGTGAGTACGTGGTTTTTGATTGCTCAAGGTTTAAGTTGCAAGTTCATAGAGCAGGATTTCAGAAATTGGGCAACACTTTGGACCTGTTGATTTTCTAAAGCAATAATTGATGCAAATGAGGTAGAATGATTGGGAAATAAGTTGGATTTAGTTTGTGCTGACAAGGGCTGGAATACTGTGTTTACAAGAACAGAGAGCATGGGGCTAACATTAGTGATGCCATGGAAGAGTAAACAGGATGTGGTGACAGATTGAATGCAGAGGGGGAACCTAAATGACATTACTGGCTTGTGGCTAATGTGACAACAAAACAGCAGGATGTAGATTGTGTGACAGTTGCTTTCTATCCAAGGACAGCCACGAATGGTACAGTAATCACAACAGGGCATGTCTTTCTAGATAAATCAACATATGTGGTAAGGTATGCATCCAGTGAAGGTAAAATTAAAATAGGGGCATACATTAATTAATCCCATTATGATCTATATCTTCTCTCAGTTCTGGGGTTTTGTAACAAATGTCAACATAGAGAAGTTATGAATTTGTGTTAACGTAACTGTTCTCCTTTATTGAGTGCTCACTTACTATAAAACAGGCACTGTGCTAAGAGGTTTTTTTATGCATTGGTTTATTTAATCTGCATAGGTACTATTTTCACCTCCAGTGTATGGATAGCAACGTTGAGGTTTGGGAAGGTAGAGACACTTGTCCAACGTTACACAGCCAGTAAATGGTAGGACCAGAGTTCAGTCTTCATCACTCAGACCCAGATCCATTCTCTTAAGAATTTGGCAGCTTACCTCATAATTAACTTTCTGATCATGACTTACCCTGGAGGCAAAACCATTATTCTTCAATTAGCTTTTGAAGTGGACATAGCCGGAAGAATAGTGTCCCAGACAAAAGGGGAAGGTATTTGAGCCAAAAAACAAGGATACAAACGATCAGAAGCACATACAGATTTTTAGTGTTCCAACATGACCTCATCATTATTAATAACATCTACACTCCAATGAAATTTATTTCCAAATTATGGGGGGTTTTTTGTTTTTTGTTTTTTAATTTTTAATTTTTTATTAACATATAATGTATTATTTGTTTCAAGGGTACAGGTCTGTGATTCATCAGTCTTACACAATTCACAGCACTCACCATAGCACATAACCTCCCCGATGTCCAAATTATGTTTTAGCTCTGACTGGTTACAGTTTCATTTTGTGAAATGGCAGTTTTGTAAGAACCAGTAGGTAATATTGTAACTAGTATATCTCAAATGAACCACAGAAATTGCAATGGGGAAAAGATTGTTATCAGTAAAAAAACAGACAAAACGAAAAATCCGCATGACTGGAGCTCTTGGTAGAACTCTCTTAATGAGTTAACCAGAAAATAAGGATATAAGGATAAATTATATTTTATGTTAGGTTCTTTTGTTTTTAATGAGCAAGTAATTTAACCTCTTTGTCTCTATTTTATCATCTCTGTGCAAATATCTTCATCACTGACCAGCTAATTGAGAACCTCCAATGCAAGCCTATTAAAGCCACTAGAAACTAATACAGCACTAGCCAGGTGTCAAAGGGGCCCTTAGTTTGAGTTTTCTTTTTTCCTTGGTGTTTCAGAGTTCAGAGCTTGTTGAACTTCAGTATCCAATGAAAGACCTGCTTCTTGACTGAAAATATTCCTTAGTGATAAGAAATCTAGCTATCAAGCTACCTTGAAATATTAATTTCTTAATACACATAAAAATGGCATGCTGTGAAGATTAATAGGGTGTTTGCTAAGCACACGAGACTACAGAAAATCTCTTATGAGTGCAATCTGTTGAAAGGACTATTATTTTTATTATCATTAGAATTATAATCATTTATCCCAGTAAGGTATTAGAGAATGCACACTGCCATTTGAGAATCTAAAGCAGAAGAATATACAGCACCACGAAATGACATTTTGAGTCTCTCTTAACTTGTCTACAAGACCATTTACTCAGCATCCTACATGCTTACTGCTGTTGCTAGATCAGAAATAAACAATGTGTTAAGAGAATGAATGCCAAGTTTGCCTATAGTTTCCAAACTACAATTTGATTTTTTATTTTTTTTCATTGGTGTCATTAAAATTTCTCCTGAATTGAAGGGATTGAAGATCAGTATTTACTGAGTAGTTACTATAACTGACAGAAGATAATTTTTTATTTAGACCCCCCAAACAGGGAGGAAGGCAGAAATGATTTAAGAAAACTAGAAGGCT
>NC_138375.1:43225158-43247669 GCF_054177405.1 Leptonychotes weddellii
GCCCCACACAGAGTCAGATGTGGGGCTCAATCCCACAACCCTGAGATCATGACCTGAGCTGAAACCAGGAGTCAGATGCCCGACCGATTGAGCCACTCAGGCACCTAAATAATTTCTACTTTGATAAGGGAAAAAAATGAGAAGCTGCTGGGTGTTTAGGTCATTGATTTGAAATGATTTCATACACAAGTACTGGAATCAGGATATCAGCAGCAACATTCTCTTATTTGATCTCCAGTGCTTTGCACAATGCTGGGCTTGTCGTATGCACTTAGCAAATGTTTAGTGGTCCAATAAATGATTTCTGTAAGCCCAGCACAGTTACTGATTATCACCTGTATCATCAATATTCCTAATATGCAAGATATTTGGATATGCAAATATTTCTTAAAGTGTAAGTATCAGCTTATGAGTATCCATTGCATGGAAGTAATCAGCTGTGTACAATTTGCCCCACCTAAACAAAGGATAAAGAAAACAGAAGTCAAGCTGAATTTGAGGTTTTGAGTGGAAATGATTGAGGATAGAAAAGGAAACAAGTAGCCTGGAAGAGGGGTTGTTTCAACAGGGAAGATAGAGGGAAAAATGATGACAGGGAAGGATAATGTATTTGGTTTTGGGCACAACAAATATGAGAGGCCACCATGATATCCAAGGAGAAAAAAACTAGTAGGTGGTTGCTGATGGTTAGACTTAGCAATAATTAAGATAGCTTAGGTCCGTTTCATGGAAATGCCCTTCCATGCTTTGTTGGAAGGTGGGTCCTGGGAACCTATTAATAAAATTGAATACAAGGTAACCTTGGGAAAGTTTATTGGACTAGAGGTTTTACTAGAACAGGATAAGCTGCTCAGATTATCTTGATAATTTGGACTAAGAGTTAAAAACTAGAGTCATAGGAAAGGGTACAAGAGCTGTAGATTCATATGGAATTGAGAAGAACGTTAGTACCATGGTAACCTCAATTATAGGCTTAATTCTGTTTGGTGGGAGCAGGACTTAATGTATCATACAGACAGGAAGGATTGCTTTAGAACTTGGCTCTTTTCCTATTCCCCATTCCAGTTCTCAGAGATCACCTTTAACCTCCTATCTTGGGTTTCAGAGTATCACTGTCTTTTCTTGACAGCTTGAGGTATAGCTTCAGTAATCACCCTCAGAGGCACTATTAGTAGCTTTAGGAATGCCCCTCAGAGGCAATACCAGTAGCCATTAGAGCATTAGATTGGGCAACAGAAAAAAGGAAGTCCCCTAATCTTGGCTAATAAGAGCAGTGTGAGTATTTCAAAAGATTCTACCAAGGAAAAGGACAACCAAGAGTAGAGCTAACACCAGTCCACATTGAAAGTAGTTGAATGTACCCCAGAGTTTCCTTTAAAACCTCCATTTAAAAATCCTCATGTTTTGCTACAATTAGCTTAAGTATTCATGATTTTTTAAAATCATTAACAACCTATGAGCATTGTCCTAGATGAAGCACCTATCCAGTGAGTGAAACCCTTCAGCATCACTGCTTAAATATCTCTGCCTGGATGCCTCAAATATCTGCTTCTAAAAACTCTTTCACTCTCAGTTTCAACTGTTGGGCAGATGCCTAAAATTGAAGCTGAAACCCATCTCTGTGTACTTACGCATGGATTCTTGTTCTACCTCTTTCGAGGTCACAGTTTAGCAATCCATCAGATACAGGTGAGTCTTTCACTTTCCATCTGATTATTTAACATTATTAACTCTGTTTGCCTGAGAAACTAATAGCAACAGACTCTTTTTTTTCTTTCTTTATTTTTTATTATTTTTTAAAGATTTTATTTATTTGACAGAGAGAGACACAGAGAGAGAGGGAACACAAGCAGGAGGGGTGGGAGAGGGAGAAGCAGGCTCCCCGTGGAGCAGGGAGCTGGACGCGGGGCTTGACCCCAGGACCCTGGGATCATGACCTGGGCAGAAGGCAGATGCTTAACAACTGAGCCAGCAGACACTTAACGACTGAGACACCCAGGCGCCCCCAGACTCTTTCTTTAACTCACACAAGCTGTGTTATGCCTGACATATACAACATGTATCACTAAGTCTACTTGTTCCAAACCTGCCATGATTTGGCAGACCATGAAATCTTAATGAAATCAGAGCCCCTTCTTAGTTTATTAATATATCCCATAATAAATATGTCACGTTTTATTTTAGGCAGTTCTGGGACTTTGTATTGTCTTTATTCACAATTCACTCCACGGACATCTATTGAGTAATATTGTCTAGGGTTCTTCCTCTACATTTCCCTAGCTCCCCAGTGTTTTCTCTCCCATTAAAAGGACCATTTATAAAAAGAAGAAGATAGCAGGAGGGGAAGAATGAAGGGGGGGGGCATCAGAGGGGGAGATGAACCATGAGAGACGATGGACTCTGAAAAACAAACTGAGGGTTCTAGAGGGGTGGGGGTGGGAGGATAGGTTAACCTGGTGATGGGTATTAAGGAGGGCACGTTCTGCATGGGGCACTGGGTGTTATGCACAAACAATGAATCATGGAACACTACATCTAAAGCTAATGATGTACTGTATGGTGATTAACATAACAATAAAAAATAAAAAAAAGGACCATTTATCCCGTCAGAAAAGTATAAAGACAAAGATACAAGAATTTTCTCTTTATGTGCACAAAATAAATGCATATAGTGCATTTATCTCTGATGTATGGTGGCTGGAAATGAAGAACTGGTGTGGGATTGCCTGAAAGGATTTTTTGATGCATTGTTTTCCCTCTTTGGAGAATAATATGTATGTTTTCTTGACAACAGAAAACCAGAGAAAACTTGCTAAATTACAATTTATTTTGCCTATCCTAATGGAAGCATGGAAAAATTTGTAGCCAAAGATAAAAATACCACATAACAAAGATGAATATAGGCTATACCCATTGCCTATGTAAAATTCTAAGATTTGCTCCAGATTTTATTCAGAGAAAGGCAATTATTTGTGCAATGCTTTTGCAATAAAGTATAATAAAATGGAGTACTAAATGTTAGATTTGAAAGCTCCTATAACATCAGTAATTAAACATCATAATGGCTCCAACCATAACTCGACTGTCCGTTACTCTGCGTATGGATTTCCACTTACTTCAGCTACATCTGTTGATGAACAAGGCTGTAGTCAAGAGGCAGCATTAAAAAGCTAGGGCATTTAGTACTGGTGAAGGGGAATAAAAGGTTTAGAAGGTGTTTAAAGGTACCTCTGAGTATTTATTCAACTCAAAGCTAGTCAAAGCCTTGACAGATGCAAGGAATTGAGAATGGAAGTTGGAAACAGTATTTGTGTGTGCACTAACAAGGGAACACGTGGCCGTGGGTAGATTCAGTCAGATAAGAACACCGTGCCCTGCTTGGAAGGAGCTTAAAAGTGGACACTCACGTTTTCCAACGATAAGGGTGTTTGTTTTACCAAAATTATTTGTAAGAGATTGTGAAACTTTTTTCCAAAGCGACTGTGCTGTTTTGCATTCCTAATGGGAATGGATGAACGTTCCTATTGCCCCACATCCTTGCTAGCATTTGGTGTTGTCAGTGTTTTGGATTTTAGCCATTCTAATAAATGTGCAATGGTATCTCACTACTGTTTGAGTTTGCAGTTCCCTAATGACATAGAATGTTATTTTTTCATATTATTATTTCCTATTTGCATGTCTTCTTTAGTGAGCTAAATGTTCACATTTTTTTGCCCAGTTTTTTGTTGGCTTGTCCATTTTCTTTTTATATATATTATTGATGTTACATATAAATACTTATATATAAATATTATATCTATATTACACATATGCAGTATACCATATTGATACATGTTGCATATGTCCTATTATATATAATATAAATATAATTATAGTATAAATATATGTACTTGCATATTTGTATATTTGTATACATATATTTATATGTATTTGACATATAACCTTATATTAGTTTTAAGTATGTATAATAATGATTCAATATTTGTATATATCATGAAATGATTATGGTGTGTCTAGTTAATACACACTACTACTTCACATAGTTACAAAAATCTTTCTTGAGATGAGAACTTTCAACCTCTATCTTAGCAACTTTCATATATGCAATACAATATTATTATAATGATTGGCTTGTCTGTTTTCTTATTGTTTGTGTATGTTGGAGTCTTTTATGAAATAGGTGTTTTGTAAATATTTTCCCCTAGACTATGGCTTATCTTTTCATTCTCTTAGTCTAAATTTTTGTAATATTTTAAAATAGTGAATTCTAAACCAGAAGCTCAAATTAATATTCTAGATTAAAGCAGAAGCATAGATGGGAAGCATGAGCGCAACCCAGTAGTGCTCACCCGACCTCCTCCGTGGGGGGGATCATTACAGCCTTGCACTGGGTCACACAGGTTGGAAAAAAAATAACAATACTGCTATAAGCACTTAATGAGAAAAGTATTTGAAGAGAATTCATTTTGATAGCTAGAAGTTGTTTCTGGAAGTTTAAGCCTCGGCATATGGAAGAACTTTTAAATTGTCAGAATAATCCAAAAAGGGAATGGTAGTTATAGATAGTAGAAAGGGTAGTCAGATTTAGCAAATAAAATGCAGACCACTCAGTTACATTGGAATTTCAAAGCTACAACAGATAGATTTTTAGGATAAGTGTGCCTCATGCAATATTTGGATCATGTTTATATGAAAATGTATGTCATTATTTGTTTGAAATTCTAGTTTAACTGAACCTCCTATTTTATCTGGCAACCCTAGTACAAAATACTTTTTAGTCTTAGGCATGTGCAGAGTCGAGTGTCCGTTGGGTAGAAATCTTGAGTTCCAGGCTTCAAAAGAGTACTTTCAAGTATCTTTCAAGTGATTAGGATTATTTCTATCCTCACATCCTCAACCTCTCTTGAAGAATCTGATTGACCTAATATAAATGCATTTTAAAAAGTCATGGTTTAAGTGTCCCTACCAATGAGCATCTTCATTTAATCTAAAAGACAGTGATATATTTAGTGGGGGGGGGGTCAGTAATAATTTCTGATATTTGGCATTATCAAAAAAGACCGAGGCACACAGTGATTCAGGGAAAAGAAAACTTTTCTCAGATCTGAAGTATGATACATGTAGAGAATGTTGCCAGTGTCAGTGATCAGTTCTTGTTCTAAGATCTGATTTGCTTTGCAAGAACATCCTATCTCTGCTTTTGGTCCATGAGGTCAATATGAGCACGTTTGGCTGTCACAGTCACAGTATTTGATTCTGTTTGCTTCAGTGATTGGCTCATAGACGGGTATATGGTCAATCGGAGACCATTTCTAGACTCCTGCTAGAGAACGTTAGGAACTCATACATTTCTGCTGGGTTTGGGCCTGGGCAAATGTTAGAGTCTCCTGAAGGTGGAGTGCTACAACATGGGATCTGAGTATAACATCTTTTGGAGAAGAACAAAGCCAAGGGGTGGAGGAACCAGGCAGGGTTATCATCATCTGGTCCCTTGGGTCAAAACCTATTCTTGATCTTCCTGCCACTCCCAAGAGAGTCCTGATACAAGAGCAGATAGGTATATTCTTCCAGTGTAGAGCTCATCTCTAATAAAGGAGATTTATGGATGTGAATAGAGTTTTCTAGAATACCACTGAGAATTGTTTATATACCAAAGTTAATACCCTTATAGCATATAGCCTTTCCCTTCCCTAGACTTTTCCAGTAGGTTTTATACAGAGAAAACATTTAATAAGGGTGAAAAATTATCACTGGCAGTGACTGAAACACACAGTTTGGAAAAATAACATGGGGCCATTATTGCAAATCAAATTTGGATAACTGTGCATGTGGCCTAGTTGACCTGGGCTTTATAATTTCATTTGGTGCACGGCTTTGTTCTCAGGCAGAAGATCAATCATGTTGTACTATGTACCATGTAAGTCTTAGATAATTTACATCAGGGCAAAAGGAAAGGGAAAAAGAAAAAGAAATGAGCAAGCAAGGGAACATAGTTATCCGTATCTTAAAAATGTATTTTGACCCTTTGGTTTAACTTCTTACCTCTATAAGCTACTTGCCAACAGGGAAGTGAGGAGATGGAACTAGAGAACTCTGAGGAGATAGAACTGTGCTATTTCCTGAGCACAGAGGTAGCTCAGAGCTTTGTCAGAGAGAGAATTCTTCTATTGATTATGAATTAACTTCATTTCTTAATGGAAGAAGCAGCTCTTTTCATCTTCTTTCCTCTACAGATAGTTTAGGTTAAAGTGCAACCCAGTCTGTCCTCCAGTGAAAACCACTGTAATTAAATAATTCAGAGTCTTAAGGACTTTGATTAACATGAATCTATTATGTAAAAGTTCATTAGAAAATTGGATGTGCTTCAAATAGCATGATTATGAATTAGATACTGTTTTATTTTGCGTGAGGTATCTTATTTTCCTGAGTTCTTGATAAATCTGAGAGTTCAATGGTCTCTCCTTTATTTCTTCTAGTAGGGAAATTAGGAAATCTAGAGAGGAGGAGAGAGGTTTTCATGAAATCAGTCTATTCTATCTCACCTTCTCATTCAGTGTTTCTTGAAGTAAACAAAACAGTTTGGTGCATAAGACAGAAACATGGTGTGAAATTTTTCTCTCTTGTGAAAAAAGTACACATACTTGTTGATTCTGTAATACACCCAACCACCTTTTTAGGAAAAAAAAATCATTTAAGAAAAAAATGATTAAAGGAGCAAAGTCTGATTGATATTATCTTTAGAAATCTGTCCTTCCCCATTCTCCCACCTCTACTCAGAGATTTACAAATCACTAATTGATTAAAATATTAGTAATATTTTATTCCTCACAATGTACTAGGGAATGAGACTAGGTCAGTGTGTGTCCTATTATACACTCCAGGCAAACCTCATTTAGTTGGTAGGGGTACTCCTTTGGGTTTAAGTGCAAGGATAGTCATTTCAGCTCTAGTGAGTTCTTAGTCTGCAGTAGTTAACTTCGGTACCACCTGAAGTTAATAATACCAGCAGATCATTTTATACCTACAACTCGATTAGAAATTTATATTGCTAATTTTATATACATTTCTTTTGAATGCTCCCCCTTCCAACACAAAGAAACAACATTATAACCAGAAAGGCCATGAATGCACATCTGAGCCTGAATTTTAAAACAATTTTTAATAAAATCCAGATATTTTATCCCTGAGGGGAACACCTGCGCTGATAAATGTCTGATGTGTAGGTGCACTGAAAAAGCTAACTAAAGTAGCTACTAACATCACTCAGTCTGTTCTTACTGTTTTCCTGGCACCTTGGCTCGATGTCCTTTAAACCAGAGTGACCCTGTAATGGACACTTTTGAAAGGAAGGGAGGATTCTGTTAATAACTATGTTAGAGCAACTAGCATAAACTAGAATGAAGGTGGCGATATTGGATCTGTGTTCACCTTAATTATAATGCTTTTAAAGATAATTGTTAAATTCGGTATACTCATTCAGTAAATACTTACTGAGCACCCAACATGGGCCAGACACTGGAGATGCAATGTACAAAAGAGCAGCTCCTACCCTCAGGGAGATTATAGTCAGGTGGGGAAGTTAAGAACCAATAAAGTTCCCACTAGTAGAAGGAAATGCTAACAGAGAATAAGAGGAATGATTTTACCTGCTCAATTTTGTATTTGTGATTTTACCTTTTTGTTGGTTTTATTTGGTTAAAGAATACAACCTGCAGCATTCTGTAGTAGATAGTACTAGAGTCTAGATCCTCTCCACTGGATGGGGCATCTGTCTCCCATGCATGTAGCAGCTCATCGCTCACAACTGCCCAAGTCTCTGCATCCACGTAAGGCTGACCCCTGTGTTTTGGGCCGTCTCCCTTGGATCAGACCAAGGCTAGACTTCATGTGATATTGCCCCTTATCACTACTGAGTGTTTGAGATTTGGCTAAGAACTTTGATCTTCACTAATATTAATTAAAATTTCAGTAGCCACGTGTAGATGGTGGCTACCCTATCAAACAGCACACTTTTCTAATAAAACATTCATAGCCATGTTTCTCTCCTTGCTAAAGTGACCCCCCAGGACCGTAGAGAGCCAAAAGACCTTATTTAGGCTGGCGTTCAACTGTGGTTTGATGGTCCATGTGTTATGATGCCAAAGTGTTAGTGTCCTACGGTCTATTCTAGAACATTACTGATGGAAGTTTGGAGTTGATTCTTTTTCTATGATATTAGGCTTACAGAAGAATTTCTGATCAGTGGTTTCCTACAGCTTTTCAGTGAGATGCTGGAGTTTGGTCTGTAAGGAGAGTGACATCTCTTGGGCCAAAGGCGTTCCACATGACAGCCTAGAACATTTTTCAACAAAAAAATGAAAATGTGAGGTCCCTTTGATGACATCACCCATTCCAGGAACCATTCCAGTGGAGCATCTTTGATTTGGAAATAAAAGGATCAGGTTTGGTTAGTGCATTGGAGAACTGTATAACATAAAATAGTGGATGATTCTTTGTTGAAAAGAATCTGATTTGTATGAAACTAAAAAACAAAACTGCTATCACAAGTCTGCTGTGAACATTGAATAGGTGGTTATGAAAATGCATTTGTGTACATTAGAGAAAAAAGTTTTTATTGCTATGTGTACAGAAAATGCTTAGGAACTAAAACCACTGAAACTAGGCTATGGGTGTGCAGTATAATGTGGCACAGAGAAACTGGCTTTGAGTCCAGGCTTTTTCACCTGCTTGCTGCGGAGTCCAAAAAAAGTTACTTAACATCTGAGCCTCAGCTTTCTTGCCTACAAATGGAAACAATTATTTTATCTAGTCCTCTCATGTGGTTTTGTGAGATTTTAATGGGGTGACAAAATGTTTTGGTCCTATGCACTGTTAGGGAAGCAAGCTTCTGTAATAGCGTATTGGGGCTCTTTTGTTTGTTCTTTATTTGTGTTCTCTAGGGTTCATTGACCTTGATTTTATTAATCTAGGTTGTTGCAGTTTCAAAAAGGTAAAGGTTCCAAGCAGGTAACCTCAGTAAGTGGATCAAACAAGTAAGGTGGTGGGGAACTTGAGAGGCTCATCCAATCTGGAAGGGGCAGCCCTCCCCAGCGTCATTCTGTTACTACATTGTGAGAGTGCACCCAGGGTTGCCAATGCATGTTTAATAAGTTAAAGGCTGACTTTTAATAGATTCTGTGGGATAAACAAAGCTCATTTATTGTCCATATCGAGCCTGCAGGCCACCAGTTTGCAACTTGTGCCTCCTTCCAAAAAAGGATTTAAAATGAATTATATTCAAACAGAATATAATAGGGGAAAAAAGCAGGGGAGGGAATCAGAAGAGTAGAATAAGCTGTTTTCTGTTGATCAATAAGAATTTATTAAGCTCTATCAGGCTGAATGCTTTGGGAAATGCTAACAAAATAGAAAACATTGTCTTTGACCTCAAAGAACACATAGAGTCCCTAGAGATACATGCAAATGCATGAAGTCTTAGAGAATGAGAAAAAACTAAGATGTAATTAGGTGTGAGATGGGGGGTCAGTGGATAGACCAGTGCCACTCAAAGTATGGTCTGCAGACTGGCGCCAGGCTGAGCTGTTTGTTACTCATTCCTGATGAGATAAGAACTGAGATTGAGAATAAGCGCTTTGAAACTTCAGACCAAATTGACAGAGTGCTTTTTTGTTTGTTGAATCTAATGAAAAATTGAGGCTTATATTTTACAGATCTTTGTCTTTTTTCTTAATTTTCATTTTCCTTATAATTCATTATATTTTACCAAACGATTAATCAGCAGCAAGTTGATTAAAACAACAACAACAACAACAGCAAATTGTTCGCCATGGACATGTTGGGAATCAGTGATAGATACCAGTATTTGAATAGTTGGAGAACAGGATTCATTGTTTTCGTATAACACTACATCAAAAACTAATGATGTATGGTGACTAACATAACATAATAAAAGAGAGAATTGAAGGAAAAAAAAGAAAAGTTGGAGAACAAATAATTTGCTATTGGATGTGAATTGTTGGCTCTAGATTGTTTCACTAAATGATTGATTCTTTAAAAGCTAATGAAGAAGAATCACCTTAAAATGGGTTTATGATAGCTCACCAAAGCTGTTTTACTCTGAGACACAGCATAAGGTGAAAAATATAGAGTCAATGGTATTTAAGGGAAAAGTGAACCAATTACTTATTAAAACATGGAGAAATTGAGATCAGCTAAAAGTTGGAAATTTGAAACATTTGAGAAACAGTGACCCTGGTAAGTTCACAGCTAACTGCCCATTGGAGATTCATAGTGAGATCAAGTTTTTTGGGGAAGGGGGAGGTTTTATTTAGCTAGTGTATCAGAAAATTAATCCTTCCGCAAGTTGATTTTTCAGCAATTCAGCTTAATTCTGGTATTAGAGAAAGCTTTACTAAGAAGGTAAGGTAAATCACAAATTCTTTCCTTACCATGTTGACATGGAGAATGACTAACTCATTGTGGGCTTACAGGGAATGCATATGCACAGAACGTGAGGTATAGATGGAGGGAGGAAGTAGCTAGGATAGAACCATGGGTCTATTCCACACTGGGCCGTTCCAACTTTTTTTTCTTTAAAAACTTCCCTAACACTTCCATTCTTTCTTTTATACATCATTTGTTCTTACTCTTAAGAATTTAACATTCATCAATTCCTAAATTAAGAAATTTCCATTTTGTCTGTTGAGGAAGCAAATTCTCAAATGTGCTTTCCCTCAATCACAGTACATCCACTGAGGGCTTACTTGGAGCCAGTCACTAGAGTTGTAGGTTCTGGAAACAGGTTCTGTAAAGTAGCCTTTGCACAGTGTTTATAATCACTTACGCTCCTTCGTAGTCCCCTTTCATATCGTTCTGTCCTAAGTCAAGTAAGTAGGGCAGAGCAAAGACCCTGCTCCTTGGGGCTGGGAGGGATGGGCTGTGCCTCCACATGGTGACGCCATGGCGGGTATGAGCACTCAAACCCACTTTGAGGGTTTCTGTGTAGGAGTGCAGGCCAGTGAAGGGTGTTAGAAGCCAAAAAGCCTGTGCTATGAACACATGTTCATAGAAGCTTTATTCATAATAGCCAAAAACAAGCCATCTAGAGGTTCTTCAACAGGTCTGTGGTTAAATAAACTGTGGCACATCTTTAATTTGGAATGTGACTTAGCAATAAAAAAAAAAAAAAAAACAACTTTGATGGATCTCCAGGGAATTGGACTGAGTAAAAAAAGCCAATCCCAAGTAGCCACATGCTTTATGATACCATTTTTACAACATACTTGATGTAGCAAAACCATAGACATGGAGGTCAGATTTGTGGTTGCCAGGGGTTAGACGTGATCGAGCAAGAGTGGGAGGAAGATGTATGGGGGATGCTTAAAGGATAACATGAGGGATGGTCTGTATTGACTCTGGTAGTGTTCACATGGATCTATGTGACAGAGTTGCATGAACTGAATACATATGCAAATGCATGTGGTATTTGAGAAATCTGAATAAGAATGGTGCATTATATTAATAGAAGTCTTCTATTTTGTAATACTATGGTTTTTGTAAACTGTTACTTTTAGGGAAAATTGAGTAAAGTTTATGTGTGATCTCTGTATTACTTCTTACACCTGTGTGTGTGAATCTGCAATTACCTTAAAATAAAACATTTTCCAGCTTTCTTAAGATAGTATTGACATATAATTATGTACGTTTGAGGTACACAATGTAAGGATTTCTTACAGATAAATACTATGAAATGATTACTACAATAAAGTTACTTAATACCTTAACTACACTCACATAATTTATCATTTGTGTCTGGTGTGTGGTGGAAACACTTAAGATTTACTCTCTTAACAGCTTTCAAGTATATAAAACAATGTTGTTAATTATAACTACCATGCTGTACATAGATCTCTAGAACTTAATCCATCTTATAGCTGAATGTTTGTATCCTTTGACCAATATCTTCTCATTTTCCATCACCTCCCAACCCCTAACAGCCACCATTCTACTTTATTTCTGAGTTTGGATTTTTTGACCCCACATAAAAGTGAGATCATACAGTTGTTGTCTGGGTCTGGTTTATTTCACTTAGTGTAATGTCTTCAGGGTTAATCCATGTTGTCACAAATGGCAGGACTTCCTTTTTATGGCTGAATAATATTCTATTGTATGTGTTTACCACATTTCCTTTATCAATTCACCTGTCAATAGGCATCCAGGTTGTTTTCATGTCTTGGCTTTTGTGAATAATGCTGTAATGCACATTGGGGTTGCAAACATCTCTTCAAGAGAGTGATTTCATTTTCTTTGGGTATATGCTCAGAAGTGGAATTGCTTGATCATGTAGTAGGTCTATTTTTCATTTTTGAGGAACATCCGTACTGTTTCTTATGGTGTCTGCACCATTCTACATCCCCACCAACAGTGTACCAGGGTTCCCTTTTCTCTATAGTCTTGTCAACATGCTTTTTGTCTCTTGTCTTCTTGATAATGGCCATAAAATAACATGTTGAAGTAAAAGAAGAGCAAGCTAGGGTGAGGAGGACATTCATGTAGGAGAGTTGCCCGGTGCAGGGGGTGTCAGAATCAAGTAACTTGTGGAGGGCATTGAATAGAAAGGCTATCTAGCATGTGGTGTCAGAGCCTGAGAAGATGAGAAAGAAGTCTTTATTGGCCAGGGTCAGGGGTGGCTCTGTACAGGATGTCAGAGCCTAAGAGGCAAAAGGAGGGAGTGCACATGGGGTGATGAAGATGTCAAAGTAGAAGGAACATGAGAAAGTTGTTTCCATGAGGAGATGGCCTGGTGTGGTAAACAAGGTAAGGAAGGTTCATACAGGGGGCCTTATGCGTGGGGAGGGTGAAGATGACAGACCATGTATGAGGGTGGCCCATGAGAAGATGTCAGAATTTGAGGTTGAGGACTGTGTCCATGCAAAGGGACAACCTGGCATGGGGTATGAAGCCCTAGCAGGGTGAAGAGTGTGTCTCTGTGGGAGGGTGGCTTAGAATTGGGAATCATGTGGGGAGAGCTTTCATGTAGTACAGTGGTATATGCAGAGTGAGATAGGAGACCGGGAAACCAGTGGCGAGGTACAGTGTGAGGAGAGAGTTGGGGCAGTGATGGGATATTGGTTACATTCAGGAAAATTGTCGAAGAAGTGAATATATGAAGACCAGTAAGAACTAGATTTTTTACTTTTGGAGCCAGGACTCAAAAATAAGGAAAAGGAGAAAATTAATATGACCTCATTGGTATTGAATTAGATTTAGAAATAATACTATATTTTATGCCATATTTATACATATATATGTATTTTGTTTCTGTGTCTACTGAGATGGCCTGGAAGCAAGGACACCCCAATAGCTCTAGACATAGATATTATCCAGCCTTTGGCTTCTGCATACCACTCTTTGCTAAAAAGAACTAGGGCTGCCTGAAGAGATGGCTGATTCTAAGCCTAGAGCAAGGAAAGCCTAAGATGAGGCTGAAGCATCTTGTTTTGTAGTAAAGCAAGCAGGGTGCTCAAGTGATAGTGAAATGCTGAAAACACCCAGAGGCCAGCTAAAACAGCTTGTACTGAATAAATCTGGGACAGTACTACTAACAGAATAAATTACCATAATGGGTTATAACCCATTGCTTACACACACATACACACACACACACGTGAGCCCACGGTTATATAAACCAGTAAATTGCTAAATGTGATGTATAATGAGGAACAGAGTATTTACATTGCTTCACAGCATCTCCCCCTAAACTCCTTATTGAGTTTAAAGAGTCATTTTTCAGTGCAGAAGCCTGGCAGAATCTACCCTAATTAATTCAGCCAAGTGACCAAAATTAGTAACGGGATGAATCAAAATTGTGTGTCACCTGATGGCATGCAAATAAGAAGAGAGTGTAGCTTATGTAATACTACTGCCAAAGATGCAGCCCTTCAGCTAATTAGGAGAAAACATCAGACAAACCCAAATGGAAGATTATAGTCTTCAGAAGATTCTGAAAGTCAAGAAAAATATTGAGGAACTCTTGTAGATTGAAAGATGCTAAAGACACATACTGCAAAAGACTTTATGGAACAATTGGAACAGTTGGCAAAACTAGAATCTGAGGATTAAATGGTAGCAATGTATCAGTGTTACTTTACTGACTTTGAAGGATTTTTGTTGTAGGATAGAATGTCCTTACATAGTAGAAGTAACAGAATAGTGTGTAGCAAATACATACCGAAGTACTCCATAGTGATGGGTTATTGTGTTGGCAACTTTACTTTCAAATGGTCGTGTTTTTTTTTTTAAGTTATTTTTTCCAAATTTGTAATATTTCTGTAAATATGAGATTTTTTCAGTCTTAAATAAATGAGGGGCACCTGTGGCTCAGTCACTAAGCATCTGCCTTCGGCTCAGGTCATGATCCCGGGGTCCTGGGTTCAAGCTCCACGTTGGGCTCCCTGCTCGGCAGGAGGCCTGCTTCTCCTCCTCCCACTCCCCCCTGGTTGTGTTCCCTCTCTTGCTGTGTCTCTCTGTCAAATAAATAAATAAAATCCTAAAAAAATAAGTAAATAAATGAATGTAAAAGACCCAGAGTTATTCAGGAAGAATTTAATAGCTCATTCTTAGATATTAAGAGTTCTAAATATTAGCATGAAACAAATCTTTTGTGCTTTGTAGTTGTGTACCTGTGACATAATCTCTCTTAAACTGTTAAGGAAATTTTTTTTTTCTTCTTCCCATTTTTTTTTTCAATTTTTTATTTAAATTCCATTTAGCATACAGTGCAATCTTAGTTTCAGGTGTAGAACTTAGTGATTCATCACTTATGTGTAACACTCAGGGCTCATGACAATTGCCCTCCTTAATACCCATCACCCAATTAAACTATGCCCTTTGCCCACCTGACCTCCAGTAACCCTCAGTTTGCTCTCTATAGTTAAGAGTGTTTTCTGGTTTGCCTCTCTCTCTCTTCCCCGCCCCCCACATTCATCTGTTTTGTTTTTTTAGATTCCACAGGAGTGAAATCATATGGTATTTGTCTTTCTCTGATTTATTTCACTTACCACAATACTCTCTAGCTCCATCCATGTCATTACAAATGTCAAGATTTCATTCTTTTTGTGTTTTTTTTTTTTTTTTTTAGATTTATTTATTTGAGAGAGCGAGAATGAGAGAGAGAGAGTACATGAGAGGGGGGAGGGTTAGAGGGAGAAGCAGGCTCCTCGCCGAGCAGGGAGCCCGATGCGGGACTCGATCCAGGGACTCCAGGATCATGACCTGAGCTGAAGGCAGTCGCCCAACCAACTGAGCCACCCAGGCGCCCCAAGATTTCATTCTTTTTGATGGCTGAGTAATATTCCATTGTGTATGTATATATATATACCACATCTTCTTCATCCATTCATCAGTCGATGGACATTTGGGCTCTTACATAATTTGGCTATTGTTGATAATGCTGCTATAAATGTCGGGGTGCATGTATCCCTTTGAAAGGGTATTTTTGTATCCTTTGGGTAAATACCTAGTTGTGCAATTGCTGAATTGTAGGGTAGCTCTTTTTTTTTTTTTTTTTTTTTTAACTTTTTGAGGAAGCTACATTCTGTTTTCCAGAATGGCTACAGCCGTTTGTATTCCGCATTGGTGGAAAATTTTAGTCATAGTATGAGAAGTAGTGTAACAAACCTCTATGTACCCATTATCTGGCTTCAACAGTTATGAACACACGGACAATCTTGTTTCATCTAATCCTCCTCTTTCCCCCCCAAAAGAATTATTTAAAAGAAGTCCAAACTTCATATCATTAGTACACATTCTGATGTACATTTCTCTATAATGTCTCTTGTATATTTTCCAGATATAAACACAATACCACTATCACACTTGAAATGCAAGGTTGGTAATTTCTCAGTATCTTCAAGTAAACAGTCCATGTTAAAATTTCTCCATTTGTCTCATAAATGATCATTAAGCTTGCCTTGTTCAAAATAATCAAGGTCGACACACTGCATTTGCTTAATATATTACTTAGATATTTAATCTGTAACCATTTCCTCTTTATTTTTTTGAAAGATTATTTGTTGTGTTCTAGAATTTCTCACCTTCTAGATTTTGTGGGTTTCATCTTCATTCTGTGATTTAATGTGCTTATTTATCCCCGGTATTTCCTGTAAACTGTCCTTTAGACTAGACGCTTCCATCAGATTGAAGTTTCAGTTTTTGGCTTATTGTGAAAGTGGTTTATGTATATCTTATTGCTCTATATTAGAAGATAAGTAATGTCTGGTTGTCTGATTTTTTTGCTAAAATTAATCATCAGGTTTTTATGTTCTTAGTTCAGTCTCTCCATTTTAAAACTCCTCATAAGGTTTTCCCTTGTGGTTATATAAGCCATTATTATTATTTTTAAATATTTATTTATTTATTTGAGAGAGAGAGAGAGAGACACACAGTGTGCTGGGAGAGGGAGAAAAGCAGATTCTGCTAAGCATGGAGCTCAGTGTGGGGCTTGATTTTATGACCCTGAGATCATGGCCTGAGCTGAAATCAGGAGTCAGAAGCTTAATCGAATGAGCCACCCCAGTGCCCCTATGAGCTATTATTATTACCTCACTCCATTATTTCAATAGGAAATGTAAAATGGTGACATTCAAATTTATTACTTCTCATTCATTTATTAGCTGGTAGTTTTCTCTGATGAATAACTGTTTTGAACAAATATTTGGTTACCCTAAGGTGTCATTCAAATAAGAAAGAATATATCTTTGACTTTCCCTTTATGGATCATCATCAAGTTTTTTAAAAGATAATGTGATTATAGAATATTTGTTAAAATTGATGAAAAGAGGGGCGCCTGGGTGGCTCAGTCGTTAAGCGTCTGCCTTCAGCTCAGGTCATGATCCCAGGGTACTGGGATCAAGTCCCGCATCAGGCTCCCTGCTCCGCGGGAGGCCTGCTTCTTCCTCTCCCACTCCCCCTGCTTGTGTTCCCTCTCTCGCTGTCTCTCTCTCTCTGTCAAATAAATAAATAAAATCTTTAAAAAAAAAATTGATCAAAAGATACTAGAGGAATATACTAGTGCGAAGTAAATGCCAGGGGGAAGACTATGAAAGGCTCCTGGAGTTTTTTGTTTGTTTATGGACTTACTATCTCATTAGCTAACCTCTCTCCCGGCTCCCCACCCTTAACGTTAGCACCTGGCTGTCCCTCTCCCTGGGGATACAGTGGTGAACCAATTGTGTGTCCTCCGTCAGCCTTCAAGAAAAGCGTGGCTACACATACTCTCTAAGTTAAATATTTAGGACTTTGCTAATGTGGGACAAAATGGATATTGATCAATGAAGCTTGGGGGGAAATGCAAATCACTCACGCAACCACAGTGACAGGATTCTGATTATAATATGTTTATATCTGATACATTTAAATAGTGGCTGCCTTTCCAACCTGCCAAATTTCTAGCTTTTGATTCTGAACTGCAGTTTGTCTCTATTGTCCGTAAAAATGTTGGAGGGTTACCAGCTTCTCGCTGTTACATAGATGATCCGTCCACTAAACATAATTCATGCCCATCACCAAAATCGCTCTTAATGTTTCTGTGATCTAAATATTTTATGTTGTTTACATTTGTTTGCTGTGCTTCCATGGAGCCCTCCCTGGTCAGCTGTGCTTGCATAAAATCAGCACATTTTCATCTCTGCCTCACAGACAGTGGCTGCAGACTGATGTTTGAGAGGGAAAAGAACTCTAAAAGAGTAAAAATCTGTTGAAAAAAATCAATAGTTTGTTTTCTGTTTGGGAAAAAAATAGGGTTATGGATTTTTTCCCCAGTAACACACAGTATTGATGGGTTCCATTAAAGCCCATGAGAAATTTGACTTTAATGGAGTTGTTCTTTCACATATGCTGAGCAGGTTGATTTAGGAAGTTGTTTTCACACCATTGGAGGGCAAGTGTGGGAATGCAAACAAGGGATATGCTAAAGTTAAGAGAACTTTTTCAAACCCACGTGCAAAGGATACAGTATCACTATATTCCAATACAGTTAAATATGTGAAGATATATTTAAAATAGTTTTGTTTAAAACATCATGTCTTTGTGTGTGCGCTTCATTTGAGCCAGTAAGGTAGTGAAATACCACAGTATAATTCAGCACATCTTTCCATAAAAATGGCTTTGCGCGTTCCAGGAGTTTCAGCATGCCAGACCCCAGAAACACCGAGAATAGCAACCAGTCCCTGGATATCGCCTGCTCACTTCTTAGTGATGACCACTTTAGGCCTAAAACATATAATTAAGCTCGAGTACTGAGCATCTCAATGAAGGATATTGCTAAGTAACCAGTCTGCAACCTACTTAATTAGCATAAACAAAAAAAAAGCACCACTTAGACTCACAGTCCTGGGGCACCAGTGGGCCCCTTTTCATTTGAAGCACTTCGTGAGCAATTTTGAAAAGAGGGAGAGATAATGAAGATGATTACCCTGTTGCCCTGTTAGCCACACTCTCTAGTCCTCATGCTAAGTCAGGACTGGAAAGAATAAGAAATTAGAGGATCACATTATCCTCCTTTCATATGAATTCTGAAAGTCATGAATTGTTAAGTAGATTTTATTCAAGATATAATAAGCATTCTGTGGGGGCCTCATTATTAGAAGCCATTTCTCGGCTCCTTCCTGAGCTTCCTGCGGTCCTGGAAGCTCACAGTAAGACTCAGGGTAAAGGGGGCCCCTGACTTTATTCAATAAGCAAACTGTTACAAAATTTCCTGAAAGAGGATTTTTGGCCAAACAGATTGCAGTTAACACGCATTCAGTAATTTCACAATAGCTTTTAATACTTACTAACTGCCTTCCATAATAGGTGCACACAGCAGGTGCTTGTCCTCGTGAGGCTTACGTTCTTGTCAGAGCTGGACAGAAAATAATCAGCGTCATGTGATAAGAGGAACAGAATGGTGACATGACAGAGAATAATGGGGTTGGAAGAAGGGTTTTTTTTTTTTGGTATTATGGGGTTTTAAAATTTTTCAAAAATTTTATTTGAGAGAAAGAGAGAGAGCGTGCACTAGTGGAGGGACGGGCAGAGGGAGAAGCAGACTACCTGCTGAACGGGGAGCCCAGTGCAGTGGGAGTCGATCCCAGGACCTCGAGATCATGACCTGAGCCAAAGTGAGACACTTAACCGACTGAGCCACCCAGGAACCCCTGTTATGGGTTTTTTAAACAGGGAATAGAAGCAATCTAATTGACTTATTCTCAGGAATCATTTTAGCTTCTGAGTAGAGAAATAATTTTAGGAGAACAAAGGGGAAGTAGGAAGACTAGTTAAGAGGCTATTGCAGTCATTCCAGCAGGAGATATGGTGCCTTAGACTGGGTGATTGCAGCGATGCTAGAGAGGAGGGTTGGGAAGGGTCCCTGCCTGCATGGTAGAGATAAATGCAGCAGGACTAGCTGATCCGGGGAAAGGAAGGAATCAAAATGATTGTCAGGCTTCCAGCATCGACAGTTTGGTACAAGATGGCACTACCCAGGCAATAAAAATACCCAAAGGGAAGTTAGTAATTTAACATAGAAGTTTGGAAGCAATTAACCTTTTCATTTTTAGTGCTGTGCTTTGTCGCTGGTTCTCATATTGAGTCTTTTCTAAAGCAGAAATTGGTTCATTCATTCATATTTATTGAGTACCTACAATGCTTTGTGCCTCAGTAGGCCCTGGGGATCCAGCCCCTGCTTCATGGAGGAAGTGGACATTAAATAAACAACCACAGTCATAAAACCATAATTGTAAACTGAAGTAAGTGTCCTGAATGAACAGAGCATGGTTTTCTGGGAGTCGGTAACTAATAAACCTGCCAGAGGCAGGGATGAGGTGGGCACATTGGAAAAGGCTTCCCTGAGGAAGCATCTTTTGAGCTCAGTTCTAAAGCGTAAGAGTTAAGTAGAATAAAGTATGTAGTATTGTGTGTGTGCATGGGTATGCACGAATGTGTGTGTAAGAGAGAGACAGAAAAAGAGAGAATGTGTGTGGGATGGGGAGGACTGGGATATTCCAGGTCCAGGGACCAGAATCTGTTAAGGCCCTTTGGCCAAAAGAAAGTATGACTTCCAGAAATTAAAACCTAGGTCTTTGTAGGACAGTAACACAGATTTAGGATTTATCCTAAGGTAGTAGCAAGCCCCCAAAGTGTGAAAAGATGGCTCTGGTGACTGGGGGAAAAAATGAATTGCAATGTGGTTAGGAGATCAGTTAGGAGGCAACGGAAGCCCCTGGGCAGGAGATGAAGATGGAGGAGACAAGGGGGTAGCAAATGAGGAGAGGAGTTACTTTTGATAGGACTCGGTGTGACAGAAGGGTAGAGCTGGTGGCTTGGGAAGCTTGCGTTCAAGGTGATTCCAGGCTTCTTGTGAAACGAAAGGGATGAAATTGCTGCTCACCAGTTATTTAAGCCTGGAAGGAGACTGGGTCTGGAGAAGGGAGACATCAATATTTTTGAGACTTACTGAATTCTAAGGTACATTTGAGACATCAAAATTTGAAGATACCTTTGAGTATATGTGCTCAGAGTGCAGATAAGAGCTCCTGGGTGCACCCATGGGGATAAGGAGAAGTCACAGCTTTGCGTGTGAGTGGTAACCTACCAAGTGACAGGAGAAAGGGTGATGGGACTCAGCCTATGGGAGCTTTAACATTCATGACAGAGTGGGGGAAGGGAAGCATATAATGGAGACAAGGAAGGATGGGCAGAGAAATAGGAAGTGAGCAGCAGAGTAGAGATCATGGAAACAGGGGGATGAGGGTGTTTCCATAAAGGGAAAAGCGTAGCAGCATCAGACACCACTGGGAAGGGGGCAGGCAGGATGAAGACTGAAAAATAGGTTAGAGTAGCAGCAAGTCAATGCCAGTTTTGATGGAAATGGATACCAGTTGCAATGCAGTAATAATCCTGCTTCTCTGGTTGGTACTGAGCAAATTTCTAGAACCTTTGATGTTCCCTATGTTCTGAGCCTACAAGTTCCAAGACAGACAAGTGATACAAGGCAAAAAGTTTTGGATCTCATAGTGGAAGACTGCAATTCACGTCCTGATGTTATATTTATCAACTATATGATCTTGCACAAGTAATTCTCTCTTCCAGCCTCTGTAATGCAGTTCTGTAGGAATTAGGATAAAAACTGCTTCATAAGGTTATTGTGAAGAACAAGATAGATGATGTATATGTGTTATCTCAGTGCCTGGTTCATACAAAGAACGTAATCAATTGAAGATGTGTAGCTATTGTGCATTTTTCCAAATTCTCTGAAAAGCACACTAATACTCTTTTAATCAGAGAAAAGCTAGAATCATAAGATTATTTTTAAGAAGGACATGTGTAACAAAATATATGTGTGACAAATATGACTGTCCACTTGATAAATGTTTCCTGGCCAAATGCCCATCCAGGTTTTAAATTTCAGGCCTGCAAATTTTACACATTAAAAAAATGATAAGATTAAGCATCATTTTATGGGATGTGGCTGTCTCTAGGCTCTTCTGGAATTTTAGAGCTAAAATGAATGTTGAAACTTTGATTCATTCTCCTGCTTGGATATTCTTATATGACCATGAAAATCAACAGTGTCAATTTGGATTTCCTCTTTTTTGGAATTTACTCTAAGGTCAGACGTAATTTATAAAGAAATGAAGACTACCTTTGCTACCACTGATATTTCCCAGAGACAGTGAGGGACATTTATACAATGAAATTTGATGTTTATACAAATGAGACGTGATAGTTCTTATGATAAATACGGAAAAGGTATGAACATCACAAGGACCACAGAGAAAATTAATGATGTCAAAATCCAATATATAAAACCCCAAATAATTTGCTTTACCCAGAGGCGGAGGGGGGTAGGGCATAGAAAGAATATTCTGGACTGGGACTTGGTGTCCAGATCCTGTCCTACTACTATTGAGCTGTGAGACCCTGAACAAGGTTCTCACTGCTCCACTTCTGTTTGCGGGAAATAAAAAAGATAAGTAAAAAAGAAAAAGAGGTTTAACCAGTGTTCATTTTGTCTGTAAAATTCACCAACTCTATGATTCTGTAACGAAATCTAGAAATCTCTTTAAGGAAGACTCAAGTGTGTTTTAGTGTTTGTTTACAGATTATTAACTGACACAGAACTGGAAGTTGGGAGTTAGTGATCAGGGAAAATTAAAACTCTTCTTGTTTGGAGTCAATTCCAACAGAAAATGAATCCAGACTGAAAATAAAGCATATCTGAAATTACTGAGTAAGTCAATGGGGAAGTAATGGTAATAAAGAGACAACTAAATATCTTGTTGCTCTTTTTATAGACACTTAACCAAGAGCTTGAAAACAGGCATTGCTCTGGAGAGAGTTTAATGATTTCTTTTGCTTTAGTTTATTGAATTTAGCTTAACTTTATGGTTTACCAAATTACTCTTATCATAGAAAACTTAAAATATAAACCCATTTTATGTTAATAAGCTTTTTGTATAAATTAGAAAAGC